>NC_064634.1:525472146-525778257 GCF_023864275.1 Schistocerca cancellata | reverse complement strand
ACGAAAAACTGATAGTGAATTGTAACGTTCAGGGCCTCCTATTGACGATGGATCACTCAAATTGCGTCCCGATTCAATACATCATCCTCCAGCCGACTTGACTCCATGGGTCTATTGCTGCCTCGGGCACCTTATGGCCGTTCTGCTGTGAGTCAAAGATTTTCGAATCGGACGAAAAACTGATAGTGAATTGTAACTTTCAGGGCCACCTAATGACGATGGATCACTCAAATTGCGTCCCGATTCAATACATCGTCCTCCAGCAGACTTGTCTCCATGGGTCGATTGCTGCCTTGGGCACCTTATGGCCGTTCTGCTGTGAGTGAAAGATTTTCGAATCGGACGAAAAACTGATAGTGATTTGTAACATTCAGGGCCACCTAATGACGATGGACCACACAAATTGCGTCCCGATTCAGTACATCGTCCACTAGCCGACTTGACTCCATGGGACTATTGCTGCCTCGGGCACCTTATGGCCGTTCTGCTGTGAGTCTAGATTATAGAATGGGATGAAAAACTGATAGTGAATTGTAACGTTCAGGGCCACCTAATGACGATGGATCACTCAAATTGCGTCCCGATTCAATACATCGTCCTCCAGCAGACTTGTCTCCATGGGTCTATTGCTGCCTCGGGCACCTTATTGCCGTTCTGCTGTGAGTCTAGATTATCGAATGGGACGAAAAACTGATAGTGAATTGTAACGTTCAGGGCCACCTAATGACGATGGATCTCTCAAATTGCGTCCCGATTCAATACATCGTCCTCCAGCCGACTTGACTCCATGGGTCTATTGCTGCTTCGGGCACCTTATGGCCGTTCTGCTGTGAGTCTAGATTATCGAATGGGACGAAAAACTGATAGTGAATTGTAACGTTCAGGGCCTCCTAATGACGATGGATCACTCAAATTATGTCCGGATTCAATACATCATCCTCCAGCCGACTTGACTCCATGGGTCTATTGCTGCCTCGGGCACCTTATGGCCGTTCTGCTGTGAGTCTAGATTATCGAATGGGACGAAAAACTGATAGTGAATTGTAACGTTCAGGGTCACCTAATGACGATGGATCACTCAAATTGCGTCCCGATTCAATACATCGTCCTCCAGCAGACTTGTTTCCATGGGTTGATTGCTGCCTCGGGCACCTAATGGCCGTTCTGCTGTGAGTCAAAGATTTTCGAATCGGACGAAAAACTGATAGTGAATTGTAACATTCAGGGCCACCTAATGACGATGGGCCACGCAAATTGCGTCCCGATTCAATACATCGTCCTCCAGCCGAGTTGACTCCATGGGTCTATTGCTGCCTCGGGCACCTTATGGCCGTTCTGCTGTGAATCTAGTTTATCGAATGGGACGAAAAACTGATAGTGAATTGTAACGTTCAGGGCCACCTAATGACGATGGATCACTCAAATTGCGTCCCGATTCAATACATCGTCCCCAGCCGACTTGACTCCATGGGACTATTGCTGCCTCGGGCACCTTATGGCCGTTCTGCTGTGAGTCAAGATTATAGAATGGGATGAAAAACTGATAGTGAATTGTAACGTTCAGGGCCACCTAATGACGATGGATCACTCAAATTGCGTCCCGATTCAATACATCGTCCTCCAGCAGACTTGTCTCCATGGGTCTATTGCTGCCTCGGGCACCTTATGGCAGGCCTGCTGTGACTCAAAGATTTTCGAATCGGACGAAAAACTGATAGTGAATTGTAACGTTCAGGGCCTCCTAATGACGATGGAACACTCAAATTGCGTCCCGATTCAATACATCGTCCTCCAGCCGACTTGACTCCATGGGTCTATTGCTGCCTCGGGCACCTTATGGCCGTTTTGCTGTGAGTCTCGATTCTCGAATGGGACAAAAAACTGATAGTGAATTGTAACGTTCAGGGCCTCCTAATGACGATGGATCATTCAAATTGCGTCCCGATTCAATACATCGTCCTCCAGCAGACTTGTCTCCATGGGTCTATTGCTGCCTCGGGCACCTTATGGCCGTTCTGCTGTGAGTCTAGATTATCGAATGGGACGAAAAACTGATAGTGAATTGTAACGTTCAGGGCCACCTAATGACGATGGATCTCTCAAATTGCGTCCCGATTCAATACATCGTCCTCCAGCCGACTTGACCCCATGGGTCTATTGCTGCCTCGGGCACCTTACGGCCGTTCTGCTGTGAGTCTAGATTATCGAATGGGACGAAAAACTGATAGTGAATTGTAACGTTCAGGGCCTCCTAATGACGATGGAACACTCAAATTGCGTCCCGATTCAATACATCGTCCTCCAGCAGACTTGTCTCCATGGGTCGATTGCTGCCTCGGGCACCTAATGGCCGTTCTGCTGTGAGTCAAAGATTTTCGAATCGGACGAAAAACTGATAGTGATTTGTAACATTCAGGGCCACCTACTGACGATGGACCAGACAAATTGCGTCCCGATTCAATACATCGTCCACTAGCCGACTTGACTCCATGGGACTATTGCTGCCTCGGGCACCTTATGGCCGTTCTGCTGTGAGTCTAGATTATCGAATGGGACAAAAAACTGATAGTGAATTGTAACTTTCAGGGCCTCCTAATGACGATGGATCACTCAAATTGCGTCCCGATTCAATACATCGTCCTCCAGCGGACTTGTCTCCATGGGTCAATTGCTGCCTCGGGCACCTTATGGCCGTTCTGCTGTGAGTCTAGATTATCGAATGGGACGAAAAACTGATAGTGAATTGTAACGTTCAGGGCCTCCTAATGACGATGGATCACTCAAATTGTGTCCCGATTCAATACATCGTCCTCCAGCCGACTTGACTCCATGGGTCTATTGCTGCCTCGGGCACCTTATGGCCGTTCTGCTGTGAGTCTGGATAATCGAATGGGACGAAAATCTGATAGTGAATTGTAACGTTCAGGGCCTCATATTGACGATGGATCTCTCAAATTGCGTCCCGATTCAATACATCGTCCTCCAGCTGACTTGTCTCCATGGGTCGATTGCTGCCTCGGGCACCTAATTGCCGTTCTGCTGTGAGTCAAAGATTTTCGAATCGGACGAAAAACTGATATTGAATTGTAACATTCAGGGCCACCTAATGACGATGGACCACGCAAATTGCGTCCCGATTCAATACATCGTCCTCCAGCCGAGTTGACTCCATGGGTCTATTGCTGCCTCGGGCACCTTATGGCCGTTCTGCTTTGAGTCTAGATTATAGAATGGGATGAAAAACTGATAGTGAATTGTAACGTTCAGGGCCACCTAATGACGATGGATCACTCAAATTGCGTCCCGATTCAATACATCGTCCTCCAGCAGACTTGTCTCCATGGGTCTATTGCTGCCTCGGGCACCTTATGGCCGTTCCGCTGTGAGTCTAGATTATCGAATGGGACGAAAAACTGATAGTGAATTGTAACGTTCAGGGCCTCCTAATGACGATGGATCTCTCAAATTGCGTCCCGATTCAATACATCGTCCTCCAGCCGACTTGACTCCATGGGTCTATTGCTGCTTCGGGCACCTTATGGCCGTTCTGCTGTGAGTCCAGATTATCGAATGGGACGAAAAACTGATAGTGAATTGTAACGTTCAGGGCCTCCTATTGACGATGGATCACTCAAATTGCGTCCCGATTCAATACATCATCCTCCAGCCGACTTGACTCCATGGGTCTATTGCTGCCTCGGGCACCTTATGGCCGTTCTGCTGTGAGTCAAAGATTTTCGAATCGGACGAAAAACTGATAGTGAATTGTAACTTTCAGGGCCACCTAATGACGATGGATCACTCAAATTGCGTCCCGATTCAATACATCGTCCTCCAGCAGACTTGTCTCCATGGGTCGATTGCTGCCTTGGGCACCTTATGGCCGTTCTGCTGTGAGTGAAAGATTTTCGAATCGGACGAAAAACTGATAGTGATTTGTAACATTCAGGGCCACCTAATGACGATGGACCACACAAATTGCGTCCCGATTCAGTACATCGTCCACTAGCCGACTTGACTCCATGGGACTATTGCTGCCTCGGGCACCTTATGGCCGTTCTGCTGTGAGTCTAGATTATAGAATGGGATGAAAAACTGATAGTGAATTGTAACGTTCAGGGCCACCTAATGACGATGGATCTCTCAAATTGCGTCCCGATTCAATACATCGTCCTCCAGCCGACTTGACTCCATGGGTCTATTGCTGCTTCGGGCACCTTATGGCCGTTCTGCTGTGAGTCTAGATTATCGAATGGGACGAAAAACTGATAGTGAATTGTAACGTTCAGGGCCTCCTAATGACGATGGATCACTCAAATTATGTCCGGATTCAATACATCATCCTCCAGCCGACTTGACTCCATGGGTCTATTGCTGCCTCGGGCACCTTATGGCCGTTCTGCTGTGAGTCTAGATTATCGAATGGGACGAAAAACTGATAGTGAATTGTAACGTTCAGGGTCACCTAATGACGATGGATCACTCAAATTGCGTCCCGATTCAATACATCGTCCTCCAGCAGACTTGTTTCCATGGGTTGATTGCTGCCTCGGGCACCTAATGGCCGTTCTGCTGTGAGTCAAAGATTTTCGAATCGGACGAAAAACTGATAGTGAATTGTAACATTCAGGGCCACCTAATGACGATGGGCCACGCAAATTGCGTCCCGATTCAATACATCGTCCTCCAGCCGAGTTGACTCCATGGGTCTATTGCTGCCTCGGGCACCTTATGGCCGTTCTGCTGTGAATCTAGTTTATCGAATGGGACGAAAAACTGATAGTGAATTGTAACGTTCAGGGCCACCTAATGACGATGGATCACTCAAATTGCGTCCCGATTCAATACATCGTCCCCAGCCGACTTGACTCCATGGGACTATTGCTGCCTCGGGCACCTTATGGCCGTTCTGCTGTGAGTCAAGATTATAGAATGGGATGAAAAACTGATAGTGAATTGTAACGTTCAGGGCCACCTAATGACGATGGATCACTCAAATTGCGTCCCGATTCAATACATCGTCCTCCAGCCGACTTGTCTCCATGGGTCTATTGCTGCCTCGGGCACCTTATGGCAGGCCTGCTGTGACTCAAAGATTTTCGAATCGGACGAAAAACTGATAGTGAATTGTAACGTTCAGGGCCTCCTAATGACGATGGAACACTCAAATTGCGTCCCGATTCAATACATCGTCCTCCAGCCGACTTGACTCCATGGGTCTATTGCTGCCTCGGGCACCTTATGGCCGTTCTGCTGTGAGTCTCGATTCTCGAATGGGACAAAAAACTGATAGTGAATTGTAACGTTCAGGGCCTCCTAATGACGATGGATCATTCAAATTGCGTCCCGATTCAATACATCGTCCTCCAGCAGACTTGTCTCCATGGGTCTATTGCTGCCTCGGGCACCTTATGGCCGTTCTGCTGTGAGTCTAGATTATCGAATGGGACGAAAAACTGATAGTGAATTGTAACGTTCAGGGCCACCTAATGACGATGGATCTCTCAAATTGCGTCCCGATTCAATACATCGTCCTCCAGCCGACTTGACTCCATGGGTCTATTGCTGCCTCGGGCACCTTACGGCCGTTCTGCTGTGAGTCTAGATTATCGAATGGGACGAAAAACTGATAGTGAATTGTAACGTTCAGGGCCTCCTAATGACGATGGAACACTCAAATTGCGTCCCGATTCAATACATCGTCCTCCAGCAGACTTGTCTCCATGGGTCGATTGCTGCCTCGGGCACCTAATGGCCGTTCTGCTGTGAGTCAAAGATTTTCGAATCGGACGAAAAACTGATAGTGATTTGTAACATTCAGGGCCACCTACTGACGATGGACCAGACAAATTGCGTCCCGATTCAATACATCGTCCACTAGCCGACTTGACTCCATGGGACTATTGCTGCCTCGGGCACCTTATGGCCGTTCTGCTGTGAGTCTAGATTATCGAATGGGACAAAAAACTGATAGTGAATTGTAACTTTCAGGGCCTCCTAATGACGATGGATCACTCAAATTGCGTCCCGATTCAATACATCGTCCTCCAGCGGACTTGTCTCCATGGGTCAATTGCTGCCTCGGGCACCTTATGGCCGTTCTGCTGTGAGTCTAGATTATCGAATGGGACGAAAAACTGATAGTGAATTGTAACGTTCAGGGCCTCCTAATGACGATGGATCACTCAAATTGTGTCCCGATTCAATACATCGTCCTCCAGCCGACTTGACTCCATGGGTCTATTGCTGCCTCGGGCACCTTATGGCCGTTCTGCTGTGAGTCTGGATTATCGAATGGGACGAAAATCTGATAGTGAATTGTAACGTTCAGGGCCTCATAATGACGATGGATCTCTCAAATTGCGTCCCGATTCAATACATCGTCCTCCAGCTGACTTGTCTCCATGGGTCGATTGCTGCCTCGGGCACCTAATTGCCGTTCTGCTGTGAGTCAAAGATTTTCGAATCGGACGAAAAACTGATATTGAATTGTAACATTCAGGGCCACCTAATGACGATGGACCACGCAAATTGCGTCCCGATTCAATACATCGTCCTCCAGCCGAGTTGACTCCATGGGTCTATTGCTGCCTCGGGCACCTTATGGCCGTTCTGCTTTGAGTCTAGATTATAGAATGGGATGAAAAACTGATAGTGAATTGTAACGTTCAGGGCCACCTAATGACGATGGATCACTCAAATTGCGTCTCGATTCAATACATCGTCCTCCAGCAGACTTGTCTCCATGGGTCTATTGCTGCCTCGGGCACCTTATGGCCGTTCCGCTGTGAGTCTAGATTATCGAATGGGACGAAAAACTGATAGTGAATTGTAACGTTCAGGGCCTCCTAATGACGATGGATCTCTCAAATTGCGTCCCGATTCAATACATCGTCCTCCAGCCGACTTGACTCCATGGGTCTATTGCTGCTTCGGGCACCTTATGGCCGTTCTGCTGTGAGTCTAGATTATCGAATGGGACGAAAAACTGATAGTGAATTGTAACGTTCAGGGCCTCCTATTGACGATGGATCACTCAAATTGCGTCCCGATTCAATACATCATCCTCCAGCCGACTTGACTCCATGGGTCTATTGCTGCCTCGGGCACCTTATGGCCGTTCTGCTGTGAGTCAAAGATTTTCGAATCGGACGAAAAACTGATAGTGAATTGTAACTTTCAGGGCCACCTAATGACGATGGATCACTCAAATTGCGTCCCGATTCAATACATCGTCCTCCAGCAGACTTGTCTCCATGGGTCGATTGCTGCCTTGGGCACCTTATGGCCGTTCTGCTGTGAGTGAAAGATTTTCGAATCGGACGAAAAACTGATAGTGATTTGTAACATTCAGGGCCACCTAATGACGATGGACCACACAAATTGCGTCCCGATTCAGTACATCGTCCACTAGCCGACTTGACTCCATGGGACTATTGCTGCCTCGGGCACCTTATGGCCGTTCTGCTGTGAGTCTAGATTATAGAATGGGATGAAAAACTGATAGTGAATTGTAACGTTCAGGGCCACCTAATGACGATGGATCACTCAAATTGCGTCCCGATTCAATACATCGTCCTCCAGCAGACTTGTCTCCATGGGTCTATTGCTGCCTCGGGCACCTTATTGCCGTTCTGCTGTGAGTCTAGATTATCGAATGGGACGAAAAACTGATAGTGAATTGTAACGTTCAGGGCCACCTAATGACGATGGATCTCTCAAATTGCGTCCCGATTCAATACATCGTCCTCCAGCCGACTTGACTCCATGGGTCTATTGCTGCTTCGGGCACCTTATGGCCGTTCTGCTGTGAGTCTAGATTATCGAATGGGACGAAAAACTGATAGTGAATTGTAACGTTCAGGGCCTCCTAATGACGATGGATCACTCAAATTATGTCCGGATTCAATACATCATCCTCCAGCCGACTTGACTCCCTGGGTCTATTGCTGCCTCGGGCACCTTATGGCCGTTCTGCTGTGAGTCTAGATTATCGAATGGGACGAAAAACTGATAGTGAATTGTAACGTTCAGGGTCACCTAATGACGATGGATCACTCAAATTGCGTCCCGATTCAATACATCGTCCTCCAGCAGACTTGTTTCCATGGGTTGATTGCTGCCTCGGGCACCTAATGGCCGTTCTGCTGTGAGTCAAAGATTTTCGAATCGGACGAAAAACTGATAGTGAATTGTAACATTCAGGGCCACCTAATGACGATGGGCCACGCAAATTGCGTCCCGATTCAATACATCGTCCTCCAGCCGAGTTGACTCCATGGGTCTATTGCTGCCTCGGGCACCTTATGGCCGTTCTGCTGTGAATCTAGTTTATCGAATGGGACGAAAAACTGATAGTGAATTGTAACGTTCAGGGCCACCTAATGACGATGGATCACTCAAATTGCGTCCCGATTCAATACATCGTCCCCAGCCGACTTGACTCCATGGGACTATTGCTGCCTCGGGCACCTTATGGCCGTTCTGCTGTGAGTCAAGATTATAGAATGGGATGAAAAACTGATAGTGAATTGTAACGTTCAGGGCCACCTAATGACGATGGATCACTCAAATTGCGTCCCGATTCAATACATCGTCCTCCAGCAGACTTGTCTCCATGGGTCTATTGCTGCCTCGGGCACCTTATGGCAGGCCTGCTGTGACTCAAAGATTTTCGAATCGGACGAAAAACTGATAGTGAATTGTAACGTTCAGGGCCTCCTAATGACGATGGAACACTCAAATTGCGTCCCGATTCAATACATCGTCCTCCAGCCGACTTGACTCCATGGGTCTATTGCTGCCTCGGGCACCTTATGGCCGTTCTGCTGTGAGTCTCGATTCTCGAATGGGACAAAAAACTGATAGTGAATTGTAACGTTCAGGGCCTCCTAATGACGATGGATCATTCAAATTGCGTCCCGATTCAATACATCGTCCTCCAGCAGACTTGTCTCCATGGGTCTATTGCTGCCTCGGGCACCTTATGGCCGTTCTGCTGTGAGTCTAGATTATCGAATGGGACGAAAAACTGATAGTGAATTGTAACGTTCAGGGCCACCTAATGACGATGGATCTCTCAAATTGCGTCCCGATTCAATACATCGTCCTCCAGCAGACTTGTCTCCATGGGTCTATTGCTGCCTCGGGCACCTTATGGCCGTTCTGCTGTGAGTCTCGATTCTCGAATGGGACAAAAAACTGATAGTGAATTGTAACGTTCAGGGCCTCCTAATGACGATGGATCATTCAAATTGCGTCCCGATTCAATACATCGTCCTCCAGCAGACTTGTCTCCATGGGTCTATTGCTGCCTCGGGCACCTTATGGCCGTTCTGCTGTGAGTCTAGATTATCGAATGGGACGAAAAACTGATAGTGAACTGTAACGTTCAGGGCCACCTAATGACGATGGATCTCTCAAATTGCGTCCCGATTCAATACATCGTCCTCCAGCCGACTTGACTCCATGGGTCTATTGCTGCCTCGGGCACCTTACGGCCGTTCTGCTGTGAGTCTAGATTATCGAATGGGACGAAAAACTGATAGTGAATTGTAACGTTCAGGGCCTCCTAATGACGATGGAACACTCAAATTGCGTCCCGATTCAATACATCGTCCTCCAGCAGACTTGTCTCCATGGGTCGATTGCTGCCTCGGGCACCTAATGGCCGTTCTTCTGTGAGTCAAAGATTTTCGAATCGGACGAAAAACTGATAGTGATTTGTAACATTCAGGGCCACCTACTGACGATGGACCAGACAAATTGCGTCCCGATTCAATACATCGTCCACTAGCCGACTTGACTCCATGGGACTATTGCTGCCTCGGGCACCTTATGGCCGTTCTGCTGTGAGTCTAGATTATCGAATGGGACAAAAAACTGATAGTGAATTGTAACTTTCAGGGCCTCCTAATGACGATGGATCACTCAAATTGCGTCCCGATTCAATACATCGTCCTCCAGCGGACTTGTCTCCATGGGTCAATTGCTGCCTCGGGCACCTTATGGCCGTTCTGCTGTGAGTCTAGATTATCGAATGGGACGAAAAACTGATAGTGAATTGTAACGTTCAGGGCCTCCTAATGACGATGGATCACTCAAATTGTGTCCCGATTCAATACATCGTCCTCCAGCCGACTTGACTCCATGGGTCTATTGCTGCCTCGGGCACCTTATGGCCGTTCTGCTGTGAGTCTGGATTATCGAATGGGACGAAAATCTGATAGTGAATTGTAACGTTCAGGGCCTCATAATGACGATGGATCTCTCAAATTGCGTCCCGATTCAATACATCGTCCTCCAGCTGACTTGTCTCCATGGGTCGATTGCTGCCTCGGGCACCTAATTGCCGTTCTGCTGTGAGTCAAAGATTTTCGAATCGGACGAAAAACTGATATTGAATTGTAACATTCAGGGCCACCTAATGACGATGGACCACGCAAATTGCGTCCCGATTCAATACATCGTCCTCCAGCCGAGTTGACTCCATGGGTCTATTGCTGCCTCGGGCACCTTATGGCCGTTCTGCTTTGAGTCTAGATTATAGAATGGGATGAAAAACTGATAGTGAATTGTAACGTTCAGGGCCACCTAATGACGATGGATCACTCAAATTGCGTCCCGATTCAATACATCGTCCTCCAGCAGACTTGTCTCCATGGGTCTATTGCTGCCTCGGGCACCTTATGGCCGTTCCGCTGTGAGTCTAGATTATCGAATGGGACGAAAAACTGATAGTGAATTGTAACGTTCAGGGCCTCCTAATGACGATGGATCTCTCAAATTGCGTCCCGATTCAATACATCGTCCTCCAGCCGACTTGACTCCATGGGTCTATTGCTGCTTCGGGCACCTTATGGCCGTTCTGCTGTGAGTCCAGATTATCGAATGGGACGAAAAACTGATAGTGAATTGTAACGTTCAGGGCCTCCTATTGACGATGGATCACTCAAATTGCGTCCCGATTCAATACATCATCCTCCAGCCGACTTGACTCCATGGGTCTATTGCTGCCTCGGGCACCTTATGGCCGTTCTGCTGTGTCAAAGATTTTCGAATCGGACGAAAAACTGATAGTGAATTGTAACTTTCAGGGCCACCTAATGACGATGGATCACTCAAATTGCGTCCCGATTCAATACATCGTCCTCCAGCAGACTTGTCTCCATGGGTCGATTGCTGCCTTGGGCACCTTATGGCCGTTCTGCTGTGAGTGAAAGATTTTCGAATCGGACGAAAAACTGATAGTGATTTGTAACATTCAGGGCCACCTAATGACGATGGACCACGCAAATTGCGTCCCGATTCAATACATCGTCCTCCAGCCGAGTTGACTCCATGGGTCTATTGCTGCCTCGGGCACCTTATGGCCGTTCTGCTTTGAGTCTAGATTATAGAATGGGATGAAAAACTGATAGTGAATTGTAACGTTCAGGGCCACCTAATGACGATGGATCACTCAAATTGCGTCCCGATTCAATACATCGTCCTCCAGCAGACTTGTCTCCATGGGTCTATTGCTGCCTCGGGCACCTTATGGCCGTTCCGCTGTGAGTCTAGATTATCGAATGGGACGAAAAACTGATAGTGAATTGTAACGTTCAGGGCCTCCTAATGACGATGGATCTCTCAAATTGCGTCCCGATTCAATACATCGTCCTCCAGCCGACTTGACTCCATGGGTCTATTGCTGCTTCGGGCACCTTATGGCCGTTCTGCTGTGAGTCCAGATTATCGAATGGGACGAAAAACTGATAGTGAATTGTAACGTTCAGGGCCTCCTATTGACGATGGATCACTCAAATTGCGTCCCGATTCAATACATCATCCTCCAGCCGACTTGACTCCATGGGTCTATTGCTGCCTCGGGCACCTTATGGCCGTTCTGCTGTGTCAAAGATTTTCGAATCGGACGAAAAACTGATAGTGAATTGTAACTTTCAGGGCCACCTAATGACGATGGATCACTCAAATTGCGTCCCGATTCAATACATCGTCCTCCAGCAGACTTGTCTCCATGGGTCTATTGCTGCCTCGGGCACCTTATTGCCGTTCTGCTGTGAGTCTAGATTATCGAATGGGACGAAAAACTGATAGTGAATTGTAACGTTCAGGGCCACCTAATGACGATGGATCTCTCAAATTGCGTCCCGATTCAATACATCGTCCTCCAGCCGACTTGACTCCATGGGTCTATTGCTGCTTCGGGCACCTTATGGCCGTTCTGCTGTGAGTCTAGATTATCGAATGGGACGAAAAACTGATAGTGAATTGTAACGTTCAGGGCCTCCTAATGACGATGGATCACTCAATATATGTCCGGATTCAATACATCATCCTCCAGCCGACTTGACTCCATGGGTCTATTGCTGCCTCGGGCACCTTATGGCCGTTCTGCTGTGAGTCTAGATTATCGAATGGGACGAAAAACTGATAGTGAATTGTAACGTTCAGGGTCACCTAATGACGATGGATCACTCAAATTGCGTCCCGATTCAATACATCGTCCTCCAGCAGACTTGTTTCCATGGGTTGATTGCTGCCTCGGGCAACTAATGGCCGTTCTGCTGTGAGTCAAAGATTTTCGAATCGGACGAAAAACTGATAGTGAATTGTAACATTCAGGGCCACCTAATGACGATGGGCCACGCAAATTGCGTCCCGATTCAATACATCGTCCTCCAGCCGAGTTGACTCCATGGGTCTATTGCTGCCTCGGGCACCTTATGGCCGTTCTGCTGTGAATCTAGTTTATCGAATGGGACGAAAAACTGATAGTGAATTGTAACGTTCAGGGCCACCTAATGACGATGGATCACTCAAATTGCGTCCCGATTCAATACATCGTCCCCAGCCGACTTGACTCCATGGGACTATTGCTGCCTCGGGCACCTTATGGCCGTTCTGCTGTGAGTCAAGATTATAGAATGGGATGAAAAACTGATAGTGAATTGTAACGTTCAGGGCCACCTAATGACGATGGATCACTCAAATTGCGTCCCGATTCAATACATCGTCCTCCAGCAGACTTGTCTCCATGGGTCTATTGCTGCCTCGGGCACCTTATGGCAGGCCTGCTGTGACTCAAAGATTTTCGAATCGGACGAAAAACTGATAGTGAATTGTAACGTTCAGGGCCTCCTAATGACGATGGAACACTCAAATTGCGTCCCGATTCAATACATCGTCCTCCAGCCGACTTGACTCCATGGGTCTATTGCTGCCTCGGGCACCTTATGGCCGTTCTGCTGTGAGTCTCGATTCTCGAATGGGACAAAAAACTGATAGTGAATTGTAACGTTCAGGGCCTCCTAATGACGATGGATCATTCAAATTGCGTCCCGATTCAATACATCGTCCTCCAGCAGACTTGTCTCCATGGGTCTATTGCTGCCTCGGGCACCTTATGGCCGTTCTGCTGTGAGTCTAGATTATCGAATGGGACGAAAAACTGATAGTGAATTGTAACGTTCAGGGCCACCTAATGACGATGGATCTCTCAAATTGCGTCCCGATTCAATACATCGTCCTCCAGCCGACTTGACTCCATGGGTCTATTGCTGCCTCGGGCACCTTACGGCCGTTCTGCTGTGAGTCTAGATTATCGAATGGGACGAAAAACTGATAGTGAATTGTAACGTTCAGGGCCTCCTAATGACGATGGAACACTCAAATTGCGTCCCGATTCAATACATCGTCCTCCAGCAGACTTGTCTCCATGGGTCGATTGCTGCCTCGGGCACCTAATGGCCGTTCTGCTGTGAGTCAAAGATTTTCGAATCGGACGAAAAACTGATAGTGATTTGTAACATTCAGGGCCACCTACTGACGATGGACCAGACAAATTGCGTCCCGATTCAATACATCGTCCACTAGCCGACTTGACTCCATGGGACTATTGCTGCCTCGGGCACCTTATGGCCGTTCTGCTGTGAGTCTAGATTATCGAATGGGACAAAAAACTGATAGTGAATTGTAACTTTCAGGGCCTCCTAATGACGATGGATCACTCAAATTGCGTCCCGATTCAATACATCGTCCTCCAGCGGACTTATCTCCATGGGTCAATTGCTGCCTCGGGCACCTTATGGCCGTTCTGCTGTGAGTCTAGATTATCGAATGGGACGAAAAACTGATAGTGAATTGTAACGGTCAGGGTCACCTAATGACGATGGATCACTCAAATTGCGTCCCGATTCAATACATCGTCCTCCAGCCGACTTGACTCCATGGGTCTATTGCTGCCTCGGGCACCTTATGGCCGTTCTGCTGTGAGTCTAGATTATCGAATGGGACGAAAAACTGATAGTGAATTGTAACGTTCAGGGCCTCCTAATGACGATGGATCACTCAAATTGTGTCCCGATTCAATACATCGTCCTCCAGCCGACTTGACTCCATGGGTCTATTGCTGCCTCGGGCACCTTATGGCCGTTCGGCTGTTAGTCTAGATTATGGAATGGGACGAAAATCTGATAGTGAATTGTAACGTTCAGGGCCACATAATGACGATGGATCTCTCAAATTGCGTCCCGATTCAATACATCGTCCTCCAGCAGACTTGTCTCCATGGGTCGATTGCTGCCTCGGGCACCTAATTGCCGTTCTGCTGTGAGTCAAAGATTTTCGAATCGGACGAAAAACTGATATTGAATTGTAACATTCAGGGCCACCTAATGACGATGGACCACGCAAATTGCGTCCCGATTCAATACATCGTCCTCCAGCCGAGTTGACTCCATGGGTCTATTGCTGCCTCGGGCACCTTATGGCCGTTCTGCTTTGAGTCTAGATTATAGAATGGGATGAAAAACTGATAGTGAATTGTAACGTTCAGGGCCACCTAATGACGATGGATCACTCAAATTGCGTCCCGATTCAATACATCGTCCTCCAGCAGACTTGTCTCCATGGGTCTATTGCTGCCTCGGGCACCTTATGGCAGGCCTGCTGTGACTCAAAGATTTTCGAATCGGACGAAAAACTGATAGTGAATTGTAACGATCAGGGCCTCCTAATGACGATGGAACACTCAAATTGCGTCCCGATTCAATACATCGTCCTCCAGCCGACTTGACTCCATGGGTCTATTGCCGCCTCGGGCACCTTATGGCCGTTCTGCTGTGAGTCTCGATTCTCGAATGGGACAAAAAACTGATAGTGAATTGTAACGTTCAGGGCCTCCTAATGACGATGGATCATTCAATTTGCGTCCCGATTCAATACATCGTCCTCCAGCAGACTTGTCTCCATGGGTCTATTGCTGCCTCGGGCACCTTATGGCCGTTCTGCTGTGAGTCTAGATTATCGAATGGGACGAAAAACTGATAGTGAATTGTAACGTTCAGGGCCACCTAATGACGATGGATCTCTCAAATTGCGTCCCGATTCAATACATCGTCCTCCAGCCGACTTGACTCCATGGGTCTATTGCTGCCTCGGGCACCTTACGGCCGTTCTGCTGTGAGTCTAGATTATCGAATGGGACGAAAAACTGATAGTGAATTGTAACGTTCAGGGCCTCCTAATGACGATGGATCACTCAAATTGTGTCCCGATTCAATACATCGTCCTCCAGCCGACTTGACTCCATGGGTCTATTGCTGCCTCGGGCACCTTATGGCCGTTCGGCTGTTAGTCTAGATTATGGAATGGGACGAAAATCTGATAGTGAATTGTAACGTTCAGGGCCACATAATGACGATGGATCTCTCAAATTGCGTCCCGATTCAATACATCGTCCTCCAGCAGACTTGTCTCCATGGGTCGATTGCTGCCTCGGGCACCTAATTGCCGTTCTGCTGTGAGTCAAAGATTTTCGAATCGGACGAAAAACTGATATTGAATTGTAACATTCAGGGCCACCTAATGACGATGGACCACGCAAATTGCGTCCCGATTCAATACATCGTCCTCCAGCCGAGTTGACTCCATGGGTCTATTGCTGCCTCGGGCACCTTATGGCCGTTCTGCTTTGAGTCTAGATTATAGAATGGGATGAAAAACTGATAGTGAATTGTAACGTTCAGGGCCACCTAATGACGATGGATCACTCAAATTGCGTCCCGATTCAATACATCGTCCTCCAGCAGACTTGTCTCCATGGGTCTATTGCTGCCTCGGGCACCTTATGGCAGGCCTGCTGTGACTCAAAGATTTTCGAATCGGACGAAAAACTGATAGTGAATTGTAACGATCAGGGCCTCCTAATGACGATGGAACACTCAAATTGCGTCCCGATTCAATACATCGTCCTCCAGCCGACTTGACTCCATGGGTCTATTGCCGCCTCGGGCACCTTATGGCCGTTCTGCTGTGAGTCTCGATTCTCGAATGGGACAAAAAACTGATAGTGAATTGTAACGTTCAGGGCCTCCTAATGACGATGGATCATTCAAATTGCGTCCCGATTCAATACATCGTCCTCCAGCAGACTTGTCTCCATGGGTCTATTGCTGCCTCGGGCACCTTATGGCCGTTCTGCTGTGAGTCTAGATTATCGAATGGGACGAAAAACTGATAGTGAATTGTAACGTTCAGGGCCACCTAATGACGATGGATCTCTCAAATTGCGTCCCGATTCAATACATCGTCCTCCAGCCGACTTGACTCCATGGGTCTATTGCTGCCTCGGGCACCTTACGGCCGTTCTGCTGTGAGTCTAGATTATCGAATGGGACGAAAAACTGATAGTGAATTGTAACGTTCAGGGCCTCCTAATGACGATGGAACACTCAAATTGCGTCCCGATTCAATACATCGTCCTCCAGCAGACTTGTCTCCATGGGTCGATTGCTGCCTCGGGCACCTAATGGCCGTTCTGCTGTGAGTCAAAGATTTTCGAATCGGACGAAAAACTGATAGTGATTTGTAACATTCAGGGCCACCTACTGACGATGGACCAGACAAATTGCGTCCCGATTCAATACATCGTCCACTAGCCGACTTGACTCCATGGGACTATTGCTGCCTCGGGCACCTTATGGCCGTTCTGCTGTGAGTCTAGATTATCGAATGGGACAAAAAACTGATAGTGAATTGTAACGTTCAGGGCCTCCTAATGACGATGGATCATTCAAATTGCGTCCCGATTCAATACATCGTCCTCCAGCAGACTTGTCTCCATGGGTCTATTGCTGCCTCGGGCACCTTATGGCCGTTCTGCTGTGAGTCTAGATTATCGAATGGGACGAAAAACTGATAGTGAATTGTAACGTTCAGGGCCACCTAATGACGATGGATCTCTCAAATTGCGTCCCGATTCAATACATCGTCCTCCAGCCGACTTGACTCCATGGGTCTATTGCTGCCTCGGGCACCTTACGGCCGTTCTGCTGTGAGTCTAGATTATCGAATGGGACGAAAAACTGATAGTGAATTGTAACGTTCAGGGCCTCCTAATGACGATGGAACACTCAAATTGCGTCCCGATTCAATACATCGTCCTCCAGCAGACTTGTCTCCATGGGTCGATTGCTGCCTCGGGCACCTAATGGCCGTTCTGCTGTGAGTCAAAGATTTTCGAATCGGACGAAAAACTGATAGTGATTTGTAACATTCAGGGCCACCTACTGACGATGGACCAGACAAATTGCGTCCCGATTCAATACATCGTCCACTAGCCGACTTGACTCCATGGGACTATTGCTGCCTCGGGCACCTTATGGCCGTTCTGCTGTGAGTCTAGATTATCGAATGGGACAAAAAACTGATAGTGAATTGTAACGTTCAGGGCCTCCTAATGACGATGGATCATTCAAATTGCGTCCCGATTCAATACATCGTCCTCCAGCAGACTTGTCTCCATGGGTCTATTGCTGCCTCGGGCACCTTATGGCCGTTCTGCTGTGAGTCTAGATTATCGAATGGGACGAAAAACTGATAGTGAATTGTAACGTTCAGGGCCACCTAATGACGATGGATCTCTCAAATTGCGTCCCGATTCAATACATCGTCCTCCAGCCGACTTGACTCCATGGGTCTATTGCTGCCTCGGGCACCTTACGGCCGTTCTGCTGTGAGTCTAGATTATCGAATGGGACGAAAAACTGATAGTGAATTGTAACGTTCAGGGCCTCCTAATGACGATGGAACACTCAAATTGCGTCCCGATTCAATACATCGTCCTCCAGCAGACTTGTCTCCATGGGTCGATTGCTGCCTCGGGCACCTAATGGCCGTTCTGCTGTGAGTCAAAGATTTTCGAATCGGACGAAAAACTGATAGTGATTTGTAACATTCAGGGCCACCTACTGACGATGGACCAGACAAATTGCGTCCCGATTCAATACATCGTCCACTAGCCGACTTGACTCCATGGGACTATTGCTGCCTCGGGCACCTTATGGCCGTTCTGCTGTGAGTCTAGATTATCGAATGGGACAAAAAACTGATAGTGAATTGTAACTTTCAGGGCCTCCTAATGACGATGGATCACTCAAATTGCGTCCCGATTCAATACATCGTCCTCCAGCGGACTTATCTCCATGGGTCAATTGCTGCCTCGGGCACCTTATGGCCGTTCTGCTGTGAGTCTAGATTATCGAATGGGACGAAAAACTGATAGTGAATTGTAACGGTCAGGGTCACCTAATGACGATGGATCACTCAAATTGCGTCCCGATTCAATACATCGTCCTCCAGCCGACTTGACTCCATGGGTCTATTGCTGCCTCGGGCACCTTATGGCCGTTCTGCTGTGAGTCTAGATTATCGAATGGGACGAAAAACTGATAGTGAATTGTAACGTTCAGGGCCTCCTAATGACGATGGATCACTCAAATTGTGTCCCGATTCAATACATCGTCCTCCAGCCGACTTGACTCCATGGGTCTATTGCTGCCTCGGGCACCTTATGGCCGTTCGGCTGTTAGTCTAGATTATGGAATGGGACGAAAATCTGATAGTGAATTGTAACGTTCAGGGCCACATAATGACGATGGATCTCTCAAATTGCGTCCCGATTCAATACATCGTCCTCCAGCAGACTTGTCTCCATGGGTCGATTGCTGCCTCGGGCACCTAATTGCCGTTCTGCTGTGAGTCAAAGATTTTCGAATCGGACGAAAAACTGATATTGAATTGTAACATTCAGGGCCACCTAATGACGATGGACCACGCAAATTGCGTCCCGATTCAATACATCGTCCTCCAGCCGAGTTGACTCCATGGGTCTATTGCTGCCTCGGGCACCTTATGGCCGTTCTGCTTTGAGTCTAGATTATAGAATGGGATGAAAAACTGATAGTGAATTGTAACGTTCAGGGCCACCTAATGACGATGGATCACTCAAATTGCGTCCCGATTCAATACATCGTCCTCCAGCAGACTTGTCTCCATGGGTCTATTGCTGCCTCGGGCACCTTATGGCAGGCCTGCTGTGACTCAAAGATTTTCGAATCGGACGAAAAACTGATAGTGAATTGTAACGATCAGGGCCTCCTAATGACGATGGAACACTCAAATTGCGTCCCGATTCAATACATCGTCCTCCAGCCGACTTGACTCCATGGGTCTATTGCCGCCTCGGGCACCTTATGGCCGTTCTGCTGTGAGTCTCGATTCTCGAATGGGACAAAAAACTGATAGTGAATTGTAACGTTCAGGGCCTCCTAATGACGATGGATCATTCAAATTGCGTCCCGATTCAATACATCGTCCTCCAGCAGACTTGTCTCCATGGGTCTATTGCTGCCTCGGGCACCTTATGGCCGTTCTGCTGTGAGTCTAGATTATCGAATGGGACGAAAAACTGATAGTGAATTGTAACGTTCAGGGCCACCTAATGACGATGGATCTCTCAAATTGCGTCCCGATTCAATACATCGTCCTCCAGCCGACTTGACTCCATGGGTCTATTGCTGCCTCGGGCACCTTACGGCCGTTCTGCTGTGAGTCTAGATTATCGAATGGGACGAAAAACTGAT
Organism: Schistocerca cancellata; assembly: GCF_023864275.1. NCBI lineage: Eukaryota > Metazoa > Arthropoda > Insecta > Orthoptera > Acrididae > Schistocerca > Schistocerca cancellata. The sequence continues at coordinate 525,758,329 of NC_064634.1, read as the reverse complement.
AGTGAATTGTAACGTTCAGGGCCTCCTAATGACGATGGATCACTCAAATTGTGTCCCGATTCAATACATCGTCCTCCAGCCGACTTGACTCCATGGGTCTATTGCTGCCTCGGGCACCTTATGGCCGTTCGGCTGTTAGTCTAGATTATGGAATGGGACGAAAATCTGATAGTGAATTGTAACGTTCAGGGCCACATAATGACGATGGATCTCTCAAATTGCGTCCCGATTCAATACATCGTCCTCCAGCAGACTTGTCTCCATGGGTCGATTGCTGCCTCGGGCACCTAATTGCCGTTCTGCTGTGAGTCAAAGATTTTCGAATCGGACGAAAAACTGATATTGAATTGTAACATTCAGGGCCACCTAATGACGATGGACCACGCAAATTGCGTCCCGATTCAATACATCGTCCTCCAGCCGAGTTGACTCCATGGGTCTATTGCTGCCTCGGGCACCTTATGGCCGTTCTGCTTTGAGTCTAGATTATAGAATGGGATGAAAAACTGATAGTGAATTGTAACGTTCAGGGCCACCTAATGACGATGGATCACTCAAATTGCGTCCCGATTCAATACATCGTCCTCCAGCAGACTTGTCTCCATGGGTCTATTGCTGCCTCGGGCACCTTATGGCAGGCCTGCTGTGACTCAAAGATTTTCGAATCGGACGAAAAACTGATAGTGAATTGTAACGATCAGGGCCTCCTAATGACGATGGAACACTCAAATTGCGTCCCGATTCAATACATCGTCCTCCAGCCGACTTGACTCCATGGGTCTATTGCCGCCTCGGGCACCTTATGGCCGTTCTGCTGTGAGTCTCGATTCTCGAATGGGACAAAAAACTGATAGTGAATTGTAACGTTCAGGGCCTCCTAATGACGATGGATCATTCAAATTGCGTCCCGATTCAATACATCGTCCTCCAGCAGACTTGTCTCCATGGGTCTATTGCTGCCTCGGGCACCTTATGGCCGTTCTGCTGTGAGTCTAGATTATCGAATGGGACGAAAAACTGATAGTGAATTGTAACGTTCAGGGCCACCTAATGACGATGGATCTCTCAAATTGCGTCCCGATTCAATACATCGTCCTCCAGCCGACTTGACTCCATGGGTCTATTGCTGCCTCGGGCACCTTACGGCCGTTCTGCTGTGAGTCTAGATTATCGAATGGGACGAAAAACTGATAGTGAATTGTAACGTTCAGGGCCTCCTAATGACGATGGAACACTCAAATTGCGTCCCGATTCAATACATCGTCCTCCAGCAGACTTGTCTCCATGGGTCGATTGCTGCCTCGGGCACCTAATGGCCGTTCTGCTGTGAGTCAAAGATTTTCGAATCGGACGAAAAACTGATAGTGATTTGTAACATTCAGGGCCACCTACTGACGATGGACCAGACAAATTGCGTCCCGATTCAATACATCGTCCACTAGCCGACTTGACTCCATGGGACTATTGCTGCCTCGGGCACCTTATGGCCGTTCTGCTGTGAGTCTAGATTATCGAATGGGATAAAAAACTGATAGTGAATTGTAACTTTCAGGGCCTCCTAATGACGATGGATCACTCAAATTTGCCTCCCGATTCAATACATCGTCCTCCAGCGGACTTATCTCCATGGGTCAATTGCTGCCTCGGGCACCTTATGGCCGTTCTGCTGTGAGTCTAGATTATCGAATGGGACGAAAAACTGATAGTGAATTGTAACGGTCAGGGTCACCTAATGACGATGGATCACTCAAATTGCGTCCCGATTCAATACATCGTCCTCCAGCCGACTTGACTCCATGGGTCTATTGCTGCCTCGGGCACCTTATGGCCGTTCTGCTGTGAGTCTAGATTATCGAATGGGACGAAAAACTGATAGTGAATTGTAACGTTCAGGGCCTCCTAATGACGATGGATCACTCAAATTGTGTCCCGATTCAATACATCGTCCTCCAGCCGACTTGACTCCATGGGTCTATTGCTGCCTCGGGCACCTTATGGCCGTTCGGCTGTTAGTCTAGATTATGGAATGGGACGAAAATCTGATAGTGAATTGTAACGTTCAGGGCCTCATAATGACGATGGATCTCTCAAATTGCGTCCCGATTCAATACATCGTCCTCCAGCAGACTTGTCTCCATGGGTCGATTGCTGCCTCGTGCACCTAATTGCCGTTCTGCTGTGAGTCAAAGATTTTCGAATCGGACGAAAAACTGATATTGAATTGTAACATTCAGGGCCACCTAATGACGATGGACCACGCAAATTGCGTCCCGATTCAATACATCGTCCTCCAGCCGAGTTGACTCCATGGGTCTATTGCTGCCTCGGGCACCTTATGGCCGTTCTGCTTTGAGTCTAGATTATAGAATGGGATGAAAAACTGATAGTGAATTGTAACGTTCAGGGCCACCTAATGACGATGGATCACTCAAATTGCGTCCCGATTCAATACATCGTCCTCCAGCAGACTTGTCTCCATGGGTCTATTGCTGCCTCGGGCACCTTATGGCAGGCCTGCTGTGACTCAAAGATTTTCGAATCGGACGAAAAACTGATAGTGAATTGTAACGTTCAGGGCCTCCTAATGACGATGGAACACTCAAATTGCGTCCCGATTCAATACATCGTCCTCCAGCCGACTTGACTCCATGGGTCTATTGCTGCCTCGGGCACCTTATGGCCGTTCTGCTGTGAGTCTCGATTCTCGAATGGGACAAAAAACTGATAGTGAATTGTAACGTTCAGGGCCTCCTAATGACGATGGATCATTCAAATTGCGTCCCGATTCAATACATCGTCCTCCAGCAGACTTGTCTCCATGGGTCTATTGCTGCCTCGGGCACCTTATGGCCGTTCTGCTGTGAGTCTAGATTATCGAATGGGACGAAAAACTGATAGTGAATTGTAACGTTCAGGGCCACCTAATGACGATGGATCTCTCAAATTGCGTCCCGATTCAATACATCGTCCTCCAGCCGAATTGACTCCATGGGTCTATTGCTGCCTCGGGCACCTTACGGCCGTTCTGCTGTGAGTCTAGATTATCGAATGGGACGAAAAACTGATAGTGAATTGTAACGTTCAGGGCCTCCTAATGACGATGGAACACTCAAATTGCGTCCCGATTCAATACATCGTCCTCCAGCAGACTTGTCTCCATGGGTCGATTGCTGCCTCGGGCACCTAATGGCCGTTCTGCTGTGAGTCAAAGATTTTCGAATCGGACGAAAAACTGATAGTGATTTGTAACATTCAGGGCCACCTACTGACGATGGACCAGACAAATTGCGTCCCGATTCAATACATCGTCCACTAGCCGACTTGACTCCATGGGACTATTGCTGCCTCGGGCACCTTATGGCCGTTCTGCTGTGAGTCTAGATTATCGAATGGGACAAAAAACTGATAGTGAATTGTAACTTTCAGGGCCTCCTAATGACGATGGATCACTCAAATTGCGTCCCGATTCAATACATCGTCCTCCAGCGGACTTATCTCCATGGGTCAATTGCTGCCTCGGGCACCTTATGGCCGTTCTGCTGTGAGTCTAGATTATCGAATGGGACGAAAAACTGATAGTGAATTGTAACGGTCAGGGTCACCTAATGACGATGGATCACTCAAATTGCGTCCCGATTCAATACATCGTCCTCCAGCCGACTTGACTCCATGGGTCTATTGCTGCCTCGGGCACCTTATGGCCGTTCTGCTGTGAGTCTAGATTATCGAATGGGACGAAAAACTGATAGTGAATTGTAACGTTCAGGGCCTCCTAATGACGATGGATCACTCAAATTGTGTCCCGATTCAATACATCGTCCTCCAGCCGACTTGACTCCATGGGTCTATTGCTGCCTCGGGCACCTTATGGCCGTTCGGCTGTTAGTCTAGATTATGGAATGGGACGAAAATCTGATAGTGAATTGTAACGTTCAGGGCCACATAATGACGATGGATCTCTCAAATTGCGTCCCGATTCAATACATCGTCCTCCAGCAGACTTGTCTCCATGGGTCGATTGCTGCCTCGGGCACCTAATTGCCGTTCTGCTGTGAGTCAAAGATTTTCGAATCGGACGAAAAACTGATATTGAATTGTAACATTCAGGGCCACCTAATGACGATGGACCACGCAAATTGCGTCCCGATTCAATACATCGTCCTCCAGCCGAGTTGACTCCATGGGTCTATTGCTGCCTCGGGCACCTTATGGCCGTTCTGCTTTGAGTCTAGATTATAGAATGGGATGAAAAACTGATAGTGAATTGTAACGTTCAGGGCCACCTAATGACGATGGATCACTCAAATTGCGTCCCGATTCAATACATCGTCCTCCAGCAGACTTGTCTCCATGGGTCTATTGCTGCCTCGGGCACCTTATGGCAGGCCTGCTGTGACTCAAAGATTTTCGAATCGGACGAAAAACTGATAGTGAATTGTAACGATCAGGGCCTCCTAATGACGATGGAACACTCAAATTGCGTCCCGATTCAATACATCGTCCTCCAGCCGACTTGACTCCATGGGTCTATTGCCGCCTCGGGCACCTTATGGCCGTTCTGCTGTGAGTCTCGATTCTCGAATGGGACAAAAAACTGATAGTGAATTGTAACGTTCAGGGCCTCCTAATGACGATGGATCATTCAAATTGCGTCCCGATTCAATACATCGTCCTCCAGCAGACTTGTCTCCATGGGTCTATTGCTGCCTCGGGCACCTTATGGCCGTTCTGCTGTGAGTCTAGATTATCGAATGGGACGAAAAACTGATAGTGAATTGTAACGTTCAGGGCCACCTAATGACGATGGATCTCTCAAATTGCGTCCCGATTCAATACATCGTCCTCCAGCCGACTTGACTCCATGGGTCTATTGCTGCCTCGGGCACCTTACGGCCGTTCTGCTGTGAGTCTAGATTATCGAATGGGACGAAAAACTGATAGTGAATTGTAACGTTCAGGGCCTCCTAATGACGATGGATCACTCAAATTGTGTCCCGATTCAATACATCGTCCTCCAGCCGACTTGACTCCATGGGTCTATTGCTGCCTCGGGCACCTTATGGCCGTTCGGCTGTTAGTCTAGATTATGGAATGGGACGAAAATCTGATAGTGAATTGTAACGTTCAGGGCCACATAATGACGATGGATCTCTCAAATTGCGTCCCGATTCAATACATCGTCCTCCAGCAGACTTGTCTCCATGGGTCGATTGCTGCCTCGGGCACCTAATTGCCGTTCTGCTGTGAGTCAAAGATTTTCGAATCGGACGAAAAACTGATATTGAATTGTAACATTCAGGGCCACCTAATGACGATGGACCACGCAAATTGCGTCCCGATTCAATACATCGTCCTCCAGCCGAGTTGACTCCATGGGTCTATTGCTGCCTCGGGCACCTTATGGCCGTTCTGCTTTGAGTCTAGATTATAGAATGGGATGAAAAACTGATAGTGAATTGTAACGTTCAGGGCCACCTAATGACGATGGATCACTCAAATTGCGTCCCGATTCAATACATCGTCCTCCAGCAGACTTGTCTCCATGGGTCTATTGCTGCCTCGGGCACCTTATGGCAGGCCTGCTGTGACTCAAAGATTTTCGAATCGGACGAAAAACTGATAGTGAATTGTAACGATCAGGGCCTCCTAATGACGATGGAACACTCAAATTGCGTCCCGATTCAATACATCGTCCTCCAGCCGACTTGACTCCATGGGTCTATTGCCGCCTCGGGCACCTTATGGCCGTTCTGCTGTGAGTCTCGATTCTCGAATGGGACAAAAAACTGATAGTGAATTGTAACGTTCAGGGCCTCCTAATGACGATGGATCATTCAAATTGCGTCCCGATTCAATACATCGTCCTCCAGCAGACTTGTCTCCATGGGTCTATTGCTGCCTCGGGCACCTTATGGCCGTTCTGCTGTGAGTCTAGATTATCGAATGGGACGAAAAACTGATAGTGAATTGTAACGTTCAGGGCCACCTAATGACGATGGATCTCTCAAATTGCGTCCCGATTCAATACATCGTCCTCCAGCCGACTTGACTCCATGGGTCTATTGCTGCCTCGGGCACCTTACGGCCGTTCTGCTGTGAGTCTAGATTATCGAATGGGACGAAAAACTGATAGTGAATTGTAACGTTCAGGGCCTCCTAATGACGATGGAACACTCAAATTGCGTCCCGATTCAATACATCGTCCTCCAGCAGACTTGTCTCCATGGGTCGATTGCTGCCTCGGGCACCTAATGGCCGTTCTGCTGTGAGTCAAAGATTTTCGAATCGGACGAAAAACTGATAGTGATTTGTAACATTCAGGGCCACCTACTGACGATGGACCAGACAAATTGCGTCCCGATTCAATACATCGTCCTCCAGCCGAGTTGACTCCATGGGTCTATTGCTGCCTCGGGCACCTTATGGCCGTTCTGCTTTGAGTCTAGATTATAGAATGGGATGAAAAACTGATAGTGAATTGTAACGTTCAGGGCCACCTAATGACGATGGATCACTCAAATTGCGTCCCGATTCAATACATCGTCCTCCAGCAGACTTGTCTCCATGGGTCTATTGCTGCCTCGGGCACCTTATGGCAGGCCTGCTGTGACTCAAAGATTTTCGAATCGGACGAAAAACTGATAGTGAATTGTAACGTTCAGGGCCTCCTAATGACGATGGAACACTCAAATTGCGTCCCGATTCAATACATCGTCCTCCAGCCGACTTGACTCCATGGGTCTATTGCTGCCTCGGGCACCTTATGGCCGTTCTGCTGTGAGTCTCGATTCTCGAATGGGACAAAAAACTGATAGTGAATTGTAACGTTCAGGGCCTCCTAATGACGATGGATCATTCAAATTGCGTCCCGATTCAATACATCGTCCTCCAGCAGACTTGTCTCCATGGGTCTATTGCTGCCTCGGGCACCTTATGGCCGTTCTGCTGTGAGTCTAGATTATCGAATGGGACGAAAAACTGATAGTGAATTGTAACGTTCAGGGCCACCTAATGACGATGGATCTCTCAAATTGCGTCCCGATTCAATACATCGTCCTCCAGCCGAATTGACTCCATGGGTCTATTGCTGCCTCGGGCACCTTACGGCCGTTCTGCTGTGAGTCTAGATTATCGAATGGGACGAAAAACTGATAGTGAATTGTAACGTTCAGGGCCTCCTAATGACGATGGAACACTCAAATTGCGTCCCGATTCAATACATCGTCCTCCAGCAGACTTGTCTCCATGGTTCGATTGCTGCCTCGGGCACCTAATGGCCGTTCTGCTGTGAGTCAAAGATTTTCGAATCGGACGAAAAACTGATAGTGATTTGTATCATTCAGGGCCACCTACTGACGATGGACCAGACAAATTGCGTCCCGATTCAATACATCGTCCACTAGCCGACTTGACTCCATGGGACTATTGCTGCCTCGGGCACCTTATGGCCGTTCTGCTGTGAGTCTAGATTATCGAATGGGACAAAAAACTGATAGTGAATTGTAACTTTCAGGGCCTCCTAATGACGATGGATCACTCAAATTGCGTCCCGATTCAATACATCGTCCTCCAGCGGACTTGTCACCATGGGTCAATTGCTGCCTCGGGCACCTTATGGCCGTTCTGCTGTGAGTCTAGATTATCGAATGGGACGAAAAACTGATAGTGAATTGTAACGTTCAGGGCCTCCTAATGACGATGGATCACTCAAATTGTGTCCCGATTCAATACATCGTCCTCCAGCCGACTTGACTCCATGGGTCTATTGCTGCCTCGGGCACCTTATGGCCGTTCTGCTGTGAGTCTGGATTATCGAATGGGACGAAAATCTGATAGTGAATTGTAACGTTCAGGGCCTCATAATGACGATGGATCTCTCAAATTGCGTCCCGATTCAATACATCGTCCTCCAGCAGACTTGTCTCCATGGGTCGATTGCTGCCTCGGGCACCTAATTGCCGTTCTGCTGTGAGTCAAAGATTTTCGAATCGGACGAAAAACTGATATTGAATTGTAACATTCAGGGCCACCTAATGACGATGGACCACGCAAATTGCGTCCCGATTCAATACATCGTCCTCCAGCCGAGTTGACTCCATGGGTCTATTGCTGCCTCGGGCACCTTATGGCCGTTCTGCTTTGAGTCTAGATTATAGAATGGGATGAAAAACTGATAGTGAATTGTAACGTTCAGGGCCACCTAATGACGATGGATCACTCAAATTGCGTCCCGATTCAATACATCGTCATCCAGCAGACTTGTCTCCATGAGTCTATTGCTGCCTCGGGCACCTTATGGCCGTTCCGCTGTGAGTCTAGATTATCGAATGGGACGAAAAACTGATAGTGAATTGTAACGTTCAGGGCCTCCTAATGACGATGGATCTCTCAAATTGCGTCCCGATTCAATACATCGTCCTCCAGCCGACTTGACTCCATGGGTCTATTGCTGCTTCGGGCACCTTATGGCCGTTCTGCTGTGAGTCTAGATTATCGAATGGGACGAAAAACTGATAGTGAATTGTAACGTTCAGGGCCTCCTAATGACGATGGATCACTCAAATTGCGTCCCGATTCAATACATCATCCTCCAGCCGACTTGACTCCATGGGTCTATTGCTGCCTCGGGCACCTTATGGCCGTTCTGCTGTGAGTCTAGATTATCGAATGGGACGAAAAACTGATAGTGAATTGTAACGTTCAGGGTCACCTAATGACGATGGATCACTCAAATTGCGTCCCGATTCAATACATCGTCCTCCAGCAGACTTGACTTCATGGGTCTATTGCTGCCTCGGGCACCTTATGGCCGTTCTGCTGTGAGTCAAAGATTTTCGAATCGGACGAAAAACTGATAGTGAATTGTAACTTTCAGGGCCACCTAATGACGATGGATCACTCAAATTGCGTCCCGATTCAGTACATCGTCCTCCAGCAGACTTGTCTCCATGGGTCGATTGCTGCCTTGGGCACCTTATGGCCGTTCTGCTGTGAGTGAAAGATTTTCGAATCGGACGAAAAACTGATAGTGATTTGTAACATTCAGGGCCACCTAATGACGATGGACCACACAAATTGCGTCCCGATTCAGTACATCGTCCACTAGCCAACTTGACTCCATGGGACTATTGCTGCCTCGGGCACCTTATGGCCGTTCTGCTGTGAGTCTAGATTATAGAATGGGATGAAAAACTGATAGTGAATTGTAACGTTCAGGGCCACCTAATGACGATGGATCACTCAAATTGCGTCCCGATTCAATACATCGTCCTCCAGCAGACTTGTCTCCATGGGTCTATTGCTGCCTCGGGCACCTTATTGCCGTTCTGCTGTGAGTCTAGATTATCGAATGGGACGAAAAACTGATAGTGAATTGTAACGTTCAGGGCCACCTAATGACGATGGATCTCTCAAATTGCGTCCCGATTCAATACATCGTCCTCCAGCCGACTTGACTCCATGGGTCTATTGCTGCCTCGGGCACCTTACGGCCGTTCTGCTGTGAGTCTAGATTATCGAATGGGACGAAAAACTGATAGTGAATTGTAACGTTCAGGGCCTCCTAATGACGATGGATCACTCAAATTGTGTCCCGATTCAATACATCGTCCTCCAGCCGACTTGACTCCATGGGTCTATTGCTGCCTCGGGCACCTTATGGCCGTTCGGCTGTTAGTCTAGATTATGGAATGGGACGAAAATCTGATAGTGAATTGTAACGTTCAGGGCCACATAATGACGATGGATCTCTCAAATTGCGTCCCGATTCAATACATCGTCCTCCAGCAGACTTGTCTCCATGGGTCGATTGCTGCCTCGGGCACCTAATTGCCGTTCTGCTGTGAGTCAAAGATTTTCGAATCGGACGAAAAACTGATATTGAATTGTAACATTCAGGGCCACCTAATGACGATGGACCACGCAAATTGCGTCCCGATTCAATACATCGTCCTCCAGCCGAGTTGACTCCATGGGTCTATTGCTGCCTCGGGCACCTTATGGCCGTTCTGCTTTGAGTCTAGATTATAGAATGGGATGAAAAACTGATAGTGAATTGTAACGTTCAGGGCCACCTAATGACGATGGATCACTCAAATTGCGTCCCGATTCAATACATCGTCCTCCAGCAGACTTGTCTCCATGGGTCTATTGCTGCCTCGGGCACCTTATGGCAGGCCTGCTGTGACTCAAAGATTTTCGAATCGGACGAAAAACTGATAGTGAATTGTAACGATCAGGGCCTCCTAATGACGATGGAACACTCAAATTGCGTCCCGATTCAATACATCGTCCTCCAGCCGACTTGACTCCATGGGTCTATTGCCGCCTCGGGCACCTTATGGCCGTTCTGCTGTGAGTCTCGATTCTCGAATGGGACAAAAAACTGATAGTGAATTGTAACGTTCAGGGCCTCCTAATGACGATGGATCATTCAAATTGCGTCCCGATTCAATACATCGTCCTCCAGCAGACTTGTCTCCATGGGTCTATTGCTGCCTCGGGCACCTTATGGCCGTTCTGCTGTGAGTCTAGATTATCGAATGGGACGAAAAACTGATAGTGAATTGTAACGTTCAGGGCCACCTAATGACGATGGATCTCTCAAATTGCGTCCCGATTCAATACATCGTCCTCCAGCCGACTTGACTCCATGGGTCTATTGCTGCCTCGGGCACCTTACGGCCGTTCTGCTGTGAGTCTAGATTATCGAATGGGACGAAAAACTGATAGTGAATTGTAACGTTCAGGGCCTCCTAATGACGATGGAACACTCAAATTGCGTCCCGATTCAATACATCGTCCTCCAGCAGACTTGTCTCCATGGGTCGATTGCTGCCTCGGGCACCTAATGGCCGTTCTGCTGTGAGTCAAAGATTTTCGAATCGGACGAAAAACTGATAGTGATTTGTAACATTCAGGGCCACCTACTGACGATGGACCAGACAAATTGCGTCCCGATTCAATACATCGTCCACTAGCCGACTTGACTCCATGGGACTATTGCTGCCTCGGGCACCTTATGGCCGTTCTGCTGTGAGTCTAGATTATCGAATGGGATAAAAAACTGATAGTGAATTGTAACTTTCAGGGCCTCCTAATGACGATGGATCACTCAAATTTGCCTCCCGATTCAATACATCGTCCTCCAGCGGACTTATCTCCATGGGTCAATTGCTGCCTCGGGCACCTTATGGCCGTTCTGCTGTGAGTCTAGATTATCGAATGGGACGAAAAACTGATAGTGAATTGTAACGGTCAGGGTCACCTAATGACGATGGATCACTCAAATTGCGTCCCGATTCAATACATCGTCCTCCAGCCGACTTGACTCCATGGGTCTATTGCTGCCTCGGGCACCTTATGGCCGTTCTGCTGTGAGTCTAGATTATCGAATGGGACGAAAAACTGATAGTGAATTGTAACGTTCAGGGCCTCCTAATGACGATGGATCACTCAAATTGTGTCCCGATTCAATACATCGTCCTCCAGCCGACTTGACTCCATGGGTCTATTGCTGCCTCGGGCACCTTATGGCCGTTCGGCTGTTAGTCTAGATTATGGAATGGGACGAAAATCTGATAGTGAATTGTAACGTTCAGGGCCTCATAATGACGATGGATCTCTCAAATTGCGTCCCGATTCAATACATCGTCCTCCAGCAGACTTGTCTCCATGGGTCGATTGCTGCCTCGTGCACCTAATTGCCGTTCTGCTGTGAGTCAAAGATTTTCGAATCGGACGAAAAACTGATATTGAATTGTAACATTCAGGGCCACCTAATGACGATGGACCACGCAAATTGCGTCCCGATTCAATACATCGTCCTCCAGCCGAGTTGACTCCATGGGTCTATTGCTGCCTCGGGCACCTTATGGCCGTTCTGCTTTGAGTCTAGATTATAGAATGGGATGAAAAACTGATAGTGAATTGTAACGTTCAGGGCCACCTAATGACGATGGATCACTCAAATTGCGTCCCGATTCAATACATCGTCCTCCAGCAGACTTGTCTCCATGGGTCTATTGCTGCCTCGGGCACCTTATGGCAGGCCTGCTGTGACTCAAAGATTTTCGAATCGGACGAAAAACTGATAGTGAATTGTAACGTTCAGGGCCTCCTAATGACGATGGAACACTCAAATTGCGTCCCGATTCAATACATCGTCCTCCAGCCGACTTGACTCCATGGGTCTATTGCTGCCTCGGGCACCTTATGGCCGTTCTGCTGTGAGTCTCGATTCTCGAATGGGACAAAAAACTGATAGTGAATTGTAACGTTCAGGGCCTCCTAATGACGATGGATCATTCAAATTGCGTCCCGATTCAATACATCGTCCTCCAGCAGACTTGTCTCCATGGGTCTATTGCTGCCTCGGGCACCTTATGGCCGTTCTGCTGTGAGTCTAGATTATCGAATGGGACGAAAAACTGATAGTGAATTGTAACGTTCAGGGCCACCTAATGACGATGGATCTCTCAAATTGCGTCCCGATTCAATACATCGTCCTCCAGCCGAATTGACTCCATGGGTCTATTGCTGCCTCGGGCACCTTACGGCCGTTCTGCTGTGAGTCTAGATTATCGAATGGGACGAAAAACTGATAGTGAATTGTAACGTTCAGGGCCTCCTAATGACGATGGAACACTCAAATTGCGTCCCGATTCAATACATCGTCCTCCAGCAGACTTGTCTCCATGGTTCGATTGCTGCCTCGGGCACCTAATGGCCGTTCTGCTGTGAGTCAAAGATTTTCGAATCGGACGAAAAACTGATAGTGATTTGTATCATTCAGGGCCACCTACTGACGATGGACCAGACAAATTGCGTCCCGATTCAATACATCGTCCACTAGCCGACTTGACTCCATGGGACTATTGCTGCCTCGGGCACCTTATGGCCGTTCTGCTGTGAGTCTAGATTATCGAATGGGACAAAAAACTGATAGTGAATTGTAACTTTCAGGGCCTCCTAATGACGATGGATCACTCAAATTGCGTCCCGATTCAATACATCGTCCTCCAGCGGACTTGTCACCATGGGTCAATACTGCCTCGGGCACCTTATGGCCGTTCTGCTGTGAGTCTAGATTATCGAATGGGACGAAAAACTGATAGTGAATTGTAACGTTCAGGGCCTCCTAATGACGATGGATCACTCAAATTGTGTCCCGATTCAATACATCGTCCTCCAGCCGACTTGACTCCATGGGTCTATTGCTGCCTCGGGCACCTTATGGCCGTTCTGCTGTGAGTCTGGATTATCGAATGGGACGAAAATCTGATAGTGAATTGTAACGTTCAGGGCCTCATAATGACGATGGATCTCTCAAATTGCGTCCCGATTCAATACATCGTCCTCCAGCAGACTTGTCTCCATGGGTCGATTGCTGCCTCGGGCACCTAATTGCCGTTCTGCTGTGAGTCAAAGATTTTCGAATCGGACGAAAAACTGATATTGAATTGTAACATTCAGGGCCACCTAATGACGATGGACCACGCAAATTGCGTCCCGATTCAATACATCGTCCTCCAGCCGAGTTGACTCCATGGGTCTATTGCTGCCTCGGGCACCTTATGGCCGTTCTGCTTTGAGTCTAGATTATAGAATGGGATGAAAAACTGATAGTGAATTGTAACGTTCAGGGCCACCTAATGACGATGGATCACTCAAATTGCGTCCCGATTCAATACATCGTCATCCAGCAGACTTGTCTCCATGAGTCTATTGCTGCCTCGGGCACCTTATGGCCGTTCCGCTGTGAGTCTAGATTATCGAATGGGACGAAAAACTGATAGTGAATTGTAACGTTCAGGGCCTCCTAATGACGATGGATCTCTCAAATTGCGTCCCGATTCAATACATCGTCCTCCAGCCGACTTGACTCCATGGGTCTATTGCTGCTTCGGGCACCTTATGGCCGTTCTGCTGTGAGTCTAGATTATCGAATGGGACGAAAAACTGATAGTGAATTGTAACGTTCAGGGCCTCCTAATGACGATGGATCACTCAAATTGCGTCCCGATTCAATACATCATCCTCCAGCCGACTTGACTCCATGGGTCTATTGCTGCCTCGGGCACCTTATGGCCGTTCTGCTGTGAGTCTAGATTATCGAATGGGACGAAAAACTGATAGTGAATTGTAACGTTCAGGGTCACCTAATGACGATGGATCACTCAAATTGCGTCCCGATTCAATACATCGTCCTCCAGCAGACTTGACTTCATGGGTCTATTGCTGCCTCGGGCACCTTATGGCCGTTCTGCTGTGAGTCAAAGATTTTCGAATCGGACGAAAAACTGATAGTGAATTGTAACTTTCAGGGCCACCTAATGACGATGGATCACTCAAATTGCGTCCCGATTCAGTACATCGTCCTCCAGCAGACTTGTCTCCATGGGTCGATTGCTGCCTTGGGCACCTTATGGCCGTTCTGCTGTGAGTGAAAGATTTTCGAATCGGACGAAAAACTGATAGTGATTTGTAACATTCAGGGCCACCTAATGACGATGGACCACACAAATTGCGTCCCGATTCAGTACATCGTCCACTAGCCAACTTGACTCCATGGGACTATTGCTGCCTCGGGCACCTTATGGCCGTTCTGCTGTGAGTCTAGATTATAGAATGGGATGAAAAACTGATAGTGAATTGTAACGTTCAGGGCCACCTAATGACGATGGATCACTCAAATTGCGTCCCGATTCAATACATCGTCCTCCAGCAGACTTGTCTCCATGGGTCTATTGCTGCCTCGGGCACCTTATTGCCGTTCTGCTGTGAGTCTAGATTATCGAATGGGACGAAAAACTGATAGTGAATTGTAACGTTCAGGGCCACCTAATGACGATGGATCTCTCAAATTGCGTCCCGATTCAATACATCGTCCTCCAGCCGACTTGACTCCATGGGTCTATTGCTGCTTCGGGCACCTTATGGCCGTTCTGCTGTGAGTCTAGATTATCGAATGGGACGAAAAACTGATAGTGAATTGTAACGTTCAGGGCCTCCTAATGACGATGGATCACTCAAATTGCGTCCGGATTCAATACATCATCCTCCAGCCGACTTGACTCCATGGGTCTATTGCTGCCTCGGGCACCTTATGGCCGTTCTGCTGTGAGTCTAGATTATCGAATGGGACGAAAAACTGATAGTGAATTGTAACGTTCAGGGTCACCTAATGACGATGGATCACTCAAATTGCGTCCCGATTCAATACATCGTCCTCCAGCAGACTTGTTTCCATGGGTCGATTGCTGCCTCGGGCACCTAATGGCCGTTCTGCTGTGAGTCAAAGATTTTCGAATCGGACGAAAAACTGATAGTGAATTGTAACATTCAGGGCCACCTAATGACGATGGGCCACGCAAATTGCGTCCCGATTCAATACATCGTCCTCCAGCCGACTTGACTCCATGGGTCTATTGCTGCCTCGGGCACCTTATGGCCGTTCTGCTGTGAGTCTGGATTATCGAATGGGACGAAAATCTGATAGTGAATTGTAACGTTCAGGGCCTCATAATGACGATGGATCTCTCAAATTGCGTCCCGATTCAATACATCGTCCTCCAGCAGACTTGTCTCCATGGGTCGATTGCTGCCTCGGGCACCTTATGGCCGTTCTGCTGTGAGTCTAGATTATCGAATGGGACGAAAAACTGATAGTGAATTGTAACGTTCAGGGCCTCCTAATGACGATGGAACACTCAAATTGCGTCCCGATTCAATACATCGTCCTCCAGCAGACTTGTCTCCATGGGTCGATTGCTGCCTCGGGCACCTAATGGCCGTTCTGCTGTGAGTCAAAGATTTTCGAATCGGACGAAAAACTGATAGTGATTTGTAACATTCAGGGCCACCTACTGACGATGGACCAGACAAATTGCGTCCCGATTCAATGCATCGTCCACTAGCCGACTTGACTCCATGGGACTATTGCTGCCTCGGGCACCTTATGGCCGTTCTGCTGTGAGTCTAGATTATCGAATGGGACAAAAAACTGATAGTGAATTGTAACTTTCAGGGCCTCCTAATGACGATGGATCACTCAAATTGCGTCCCGATTCAATACATCGTCCTCCAGCGGACTTGTCTCCATGGGTCAATTGCTGCCTCGGGCACCTTATGGCCGTTCTGCTGTGAGTCAAAGATTTTCGAATCGGACGAAAAACTGATAGTGATTTGTAACATTCAGGGCCACCTACTGACGATGGACCAGACAAATTGCGTCCCGATTCAATACATCGTCCACTAGCCGACTTGACTCCATGGGACTATTGCTGCCTCGGGCACCTTATGGCCGTTCTGCTGTGAGTCTAGATTATCGAATGGGATAAAAAACTGATAGTGAATTGTAACTTTCAGGGCCTCCTAATGACGATGGATCACTCAAATTGCGTCCCGATTCAATACATCGTCCTCCAGCGGACTTGTCACCATGGGTCAATTGCTGCCTCGGGCACCTTATGGCCGTTCTGCTGTGAGTCTAGATTATCGAATGGGACGAAAAACTGATAGTGAATTGTAACGTTCAGGGCCTCCTAATGACGATGGATCACTCAAATTGTGTCCCGATTCAATACATCGTCCTCCAGCCGACTTGACTCCATGGGTCTATTGCTGCCTCGGGCACCTTATGGCCGTTCTGCTGTGAGTCTGGATTATCGAATGGGACGAAAATCTGATAGTGAATTGTAACGTTCAGGGCCTCATAATGACGATGGATCTCTCAAATTGCGTCCCGATTCAATACATCGTCCTCCAGCAGACTTGTCTCCATGGGTCGATTGCTGCCTCGGGCACCTAATTGCCGTTCTGCTGTGAGTCAAAGATTTTCGAATCGGACGAAAAACTGATATTGAATTGTAACATTCAGGGCCACCTAATGACGATGGACCACGCAAATTGCGTCCCGATTCAATACATCGTCCTCCAGCCGAGTTGACTCCATGGGTCTATTGCTGCCTCGGGCACCTTATGGCCGTTCTGCTTTGAGTCTAGATTATAGAATGGGATGAAAAACTGATAGTGAATTGTAACGTTCAGGGCCACCTAATGACGATGGATCACTCAAATTGCGTCCCGATTCAATACATCGTCATCCAGCAGACTTGTCTCCATGAGTCTATTGCTGCCTCGGGCACCTTATGGCCGTTCCGCTGTGAGTCTAGATTATCGAATGGGACGAAAAACTGATAGTGAATTGTAACGTTCAGGGCCTCCTAATGACGATGGATCTCTCAAATTGCGTCCCGATTCAATACATCGTCCTCCAGCCGACTTGACTCCATGGGTCTATTGCTGCTTCGGGCACCTTATGGCCGTTCTGCTGTGAGTCTAGATTATCGAATGGGACGAAAAACTGATAGTGAATTGTAACGTTCAGGGCCTCCTAATGACGATGGATCACTCAAATTGCGTCCCGATTCAATACATCATCCTCCAGCCGACTTGACTCCATGGGTCTATTGCTGCCTCGGGCACCTTATGGCCGTTCTGCTGTGAGTCTAGATTATCGAATGGGACGAAAAACTGATAGTGAATTGTAACGTTCAGGGTCACCTAATGACGATGGATCACTCAAATTGCGTCCCGATTCAATACATCGTCCTCCAGCAGACTTGACTTCATGGGTCTATTGCTGCCTCGAGCACCTTATGGCCGTTCTGCTGTGAGTCAAAGATTTTCGAATCGGACGAAAAACTGATAGTGAATTGTAACTTTCAGGGCCACCTAATGACGATGGATCACTCAAATTGCGTCCCGATTCAGTACATCGTCCTCCAGCAGACTTGTCTCCATGGGTCGATTGCTGCCTTGGGCACCTTATGGCCGTTCTGCTGTGAGTGAAAGATTTTCGAATCGGACGAAAAACTGATAGTGATTTGTAACATTCAGGGCCACCTAATGACGATGGACCACACAAATTGCGTCCCGATTCAGTACATCGTCCACTAGCCAACTTGACTCCATGGGACTATTGCTGCCTCGGGCACCTTATGGCCGTTCTGCTGTGAGTCTAGATTATAGAATGGGATGAAAAACTGATAGTGAATTGTAACGTTCAGGGCCACCTAATGACGATGGATCACTCAAATTGCGTCCCGATTCAATACATCGTCCTCCAGCAGACTTGTCTCCATGGGTCTATTGCTGCCTCGGGCACCTTATTGCCGTTATGCTGTGAGTCTAGATTATCGAATGGGACGAAAAACTGATAGTGAATTGTAACGTTCAGGGCCACCTAATGACGATGGATCTCTCAAATTGCGTCCCGATTCAATACATCGTCCTCCAGCCGACTTGACTCCATGGGTCTATTGCTGCTTCGGGCACCTTATGGCCGTTCTGCTGTGAGTCTAGATTATCGAATGGGACGAAAAACTGATAGTGAATTGTAACGTTCAGGGCCTCCTAATGACGATGGATCACTCAAATTGCGTCCGGATTCAATACATCATCCTCCAGCCGACTTGACTCCATGGGTCTATTGCTGCCTCGGGCACCTTATGGCCGCTCTGCTGTGAGTCTAGATTATCGAATGGGACGAAAAACTGATAGTGAATTGTAACGTTCAGGGTCACCTAATGACGATGGATCACTCAAATTGCGTCCCGATTCAATACATCGTCCTCCAGCAGACTTGTTTCCATGGGTCGATTGCTGCCTCGGGCACCTAATGGCCGTTCTGCTGTGAGTCAAAGATTTTCGAATCGGACGAAAAACTGATAGTGAATTGTAACATTCAGGGCCACCTAATGACGATGGGCCACGCAAATTGCGTCCCGATTCAATACATCGTCCTCCAGCCGACTTGACTCCATGGGTCTATTGCTGCCTCGGGCACCTTATGGCCGTTCTGCTGTGAGTCTCGATTCTCGAATGGGACAAAAAACTGATAGTGAATTGTAACGTTCAGGGCCTCCTAATGACGATGGATCATTCAAATTGCGTCCCGATTCAATACATCGTCCTCCAGCAGACTTGTCTCCATGGGTCTATTGCTGCCTCGGGCACCTTATGGCCGTTCTGCTGTGAGTCTAGATTATCGAATGGGACGAAAAACTGATAGTGAATTGTAACGTTCAGGGCCTCCTAATGACGATGGAACACTCAAATTGCGTCCCGATTCAATACATCGTCCTCCAGCAGACTTGTCTCCATGGGTCGATTGCTGCCTCGGGCACCTAATGGCCGTTCTGCTGTGAGTCAAAGATTTTCGAATCGGACGAAAAACTGATAGTGATTTGTAACATTCAGGGCCACCTACTGACGATGGACCAGACAAATTGCGTCCCGATTCAATACATCGTCCACTAGCCGACTTGACTCCATGGGACTATTGCTGCCTCGGGCACCTTATGGCCGTTCTGCTGTGAGTCTAGATTATCGAATGGGACAAAAAACTGATAGTGAATTGTAACTTTCAGGGCCTCCTAATGACGATGGATCACTCAAATTGCGTCCCGATTCAATACATCGTCCTCCAGCGGACTTGTCTCCATGGGTCAATTGCTGCCTCGGGCACCTTATGGCCGTTCTGCTGTGAGTTTAGATTATCGAATGGGACGAAAAACTGATAGTGAATTGTAACGTTCAGGGTCACGTAATGACGATGGATCACTCAAATTGCGTCCCGATTCAATACATCGTCCTCCAGCCGACTTGACTCAATGGGTCTATTGCTGCCTCGGGCACCTTATGGCCGTTCTGCTGTGAGTCTAGATTATAGAATGGGATGAAAAACTGATAGTGAATTGTAACGTTCAGGGCCTCCTAATGACGATGGATCACTCAAATTGCGACCCGATTCAATACATCATCCTCCAGCCGACTTGACTCCATGGGTCTATTGCTGCCTCGGGCACCTTATGGCCGTTCTGCTGTGAGTCTAGATTATCGAATGGGACGAAAAACTGATAGTGAATTGTAACGTTCAGGGTCACCTAATGACGATGGATCACTCAAATTGCGTCCCGATTCAATACATCGTCCTCCAGCAGACTTGACTTCATGGGTCTATTGCTGCCTCGGGCACCTTATGGCCGTTCTGCTGTGAGTCAAAGATTTTCGAATCGGACGAAAAACTGATAGTGAATTGTAACTTTCAGGGCCACCTAATGACGATGGATCACTCAAATTGCGTCCCGATTCAATACATCGTCCTCCAGCAGACTTGTCTCCATGGGTCGATTGCTGCCTTGGGCACCTTATGGCCGTTCTGCTGTGAGTGAAAGATTTTCGAATCGGACGAAAAACTGATAGTGATTTGTAACATTCAGGGCCACCTAATGACGATGGACCACACAAATTGCGTCCCGATTCAGTACATCGTCCACTAGCCGACTTGACTCCATGGGACTATTGCTGCCTCGGGCACCTTATGGCCGTTCTGCTGTGAGTCTAGATTATAGAATGGAATGAAAAACTGATAGTGAATTGTAACGTTCAGGGCCACCTAATGACGATGGATCACTCAAATTGCGTCCCGATTCAATACATCGTCCTCCAGCAGACTTGTCTCCATGGGTCTATTGCTGCCTCGGGCACCTTATTGCCGTTCTGCTGTGAGTCTAGATTATCGAATGGGACGAAAAACTGATAGTGAATTGTAACGTTCAGGGCCACCTAATGACGATGGATCTCTCAAATTGCGTCCCGATTCAATACATCGTCCTCCAGCCGACTTGACTCCATGGGTCTATTGCTGCTTCGGGCACCTTATGGCCGTTCTGCTGTGAGTCTAGATTATCGAATGGGACGAAAAACTGATAGTGAATTGTAACGTTCAGGGCCTCCTAATGACGATGGATCACTCAAATTGCGTCCGGATTCAATACATCATCCTCCAGCCGACTTGACTCCATGGGTCTATTGCTGCCTCGGGCACCTTATGGCCGTTCTGCTGTGAGTCTAGATTATCGAATGGGACGAAAAACTGATAGTGAATTGTAACGTTCAGGGTCACCTAATGACGATGGATCACTCAAATTGCGTCCCGATTCAATACATCGTCCTCCAGCAGACTTGTTTCCATGGGTCGATTGCTGCCTCGGGCACCTAATGGCCGTTCTGCTGTGAGTCAAAGATTTTCGAATCGGACGAAAAACTGATAGTGAATTGTAACATTCAGGGCCACCTAATGACGATGGGCCACGCAAATTGCGTCCCGATTCAATACATCGTCCTCCAGCCGAATTGACTCCATGGGTCTATTGCTGCCTCGGGCACCTTATGGCCGTTCTGCTGTGAATCTAGATTATTGAATGGGACGAAAAACTGATAGTGAATTGTAACGTTCAGGGCCACCTAATGACGATGGATCACTCAAATTGCGTCCCGATTCAATACATCGTCCCCAGCCGACTTGACTCCATGGGACTATTGCTGCCTCGGGCACCTTATGGCCGTTCTGCTGTGAGTCAAGATTATAGAATGGGATGAAAAACTGATAGTGAATTGTAACGTTCAGGGCCACCTAATGACGATGGGATCACTCAAATTGCGTCCCGATTCAATACATCGTCCTCCAGCAGACTTGTCTCCATGGGTCTATTGCTGCCTCGGGCACCTTATGGCAGGCCTGCTGTGACTCAAAGATTTTCGAATCGGACGAAAAACTGATAGTGAATTGTAACGTTCAGGGCTTCCTAATGACGATGGAACACTCAAATTGCGTCCCGATTCAATACATCGTCCTCCAGCCGACTTGACTCCATGGGTCTATTGCTGCCTCGGGCACCTTATGGCCGTTCTGCTGTGAGTCTCGATTCTCGAATGGGACAAAAAACTGATAGTGAATTGTAACGTTCAGGGCCTCCTAATGACGATGGATCATTCAAATTGTGTCCCGATTCAATACATCGTCCTCCAGCAGACTTGACTCCATGGGTCTATTGCTGCCTCGGGCACCTTACGGCCGTTCTGCTGTGAGTCTAGATTATCGAATGGGACGAAAAACTGATAGTGAATTGTAACGTTCAGGGCCTCCTAATGACGATGGAACACTCAAATTGCGTCCCGATTCAATACATCGTCCTCCAGCCGACTTGACTCCATGGGTCTATTGCTGCCTCGGGCACCTTATGGCCGTTCTGCTGTGAGTCTAGATTATCGAATGGGACGAAAAGCTGATAGTGAATTGTAACGTTCAGGGCCTCCTAATGACGATGGATCACTCAAATTGTGTCCCGATTCAATACATCGTCCTCCAGCCGACTTGACTCCATGGGTCTATTGCTGCCTCGGGCACCTTATGGCCGTTCGGCTGTTAGTCTAGATTATGGAATGGGACGAAAATCTGATAGTGAATTGTAACGTTCAGGGCCTCATAATGACGATGGATCTCTCAAATTGCGTCCCGATTCAATACATCGTCCTCCAGCAGACTTGTCTCCATGGGTCGATTGCTGCATCGGGCACCTAATTGCCGTTCTGCTGTGAGTCAAAGATTTTCGAATCGGACGAAAAACTGATATTGAATTGTAACATTCAGGGCCACCTAATGACGATGGACCACGCAAATTGCGTCCCGATTCAATACATCGTCCTCCAGCCGAGTTGTCTCCATGGGTCTATTGCTGCCTCGGGCACCTTATGGCCGTTCTGCTTTGAGTCTAGATTATAGAATGGGATGAAAAACTGATAGTGAATTGTAACGTTCAGGGCCACCTAATGACGATGGATCACTCAAATTGCGTCCCGATTCAATACATCGTCCTCCAGCAGACTTGTCTCCATGGGTCTATTGCTGCCTCGGGCACCTTATGGCAGGCCTGCTGTGACTCAAAGATTTTCGAATCGGACGAAAAACTGATAGTGAATTGTAACGTTCAGGGCCTCCTAATGACGATGGAACACTCAAATTGCGTCCCGATTCAATACATCGTCCTCCAGCCGACTTGACTCCATGGGTCTATTGCTGCCTCGGGCACCTTATGGCCGTTCTGCTGTGAGTCTCGATTATCGAATGGGACAAAAAACTGATAGTGAATTGTAACGTTCAGGGCCTCCTAATGACGATGGATCATTCAAATTGCGTCCCGATTCAATACATCGTCCTCCAGCAGACTTGTCTCCATGGGTCTATTGCTGCCTCGGGCACCTTATGGCCGTTCTGCTGTGAGTCTAGATTATCGAATGGGACGAAAAACTGATAGTGAATTGTAACGTTCAGGGCCACCTAATGACGATGGATCTCTCAAATTGCGTCCCGATTCAATACATCGTCCTCCAGCCGAATTGACTCCATGGGTCTATTGCTGCCTCGGGCACCTTATGGCCGTTCTGCTGTGAGTCAAAGATTTTCGAATCGGACGAAAAACTGATAGTGAATTGTAACTTTCAGGGCCACCTAATGACGATGGATCACTCAAATTGCGTCCCGATTCAGTACATCGTCCTCCAGCAGACTTGTCTCCATGGGTCGATTGCTGCCTTGGGCACCTTATGGCCGTTCTGCTGTGAGTGAAAGATTTTCGAATCGGACGAAAAACTGATAGTGATTTGTAACATTCAGGGCCACCTAATGACGATGGACCACACAAATTGCGTCCCGATTCAGTACATCGTCCACTAGCCAACTTGACTCCATGGGACTATTGCTGCCTCGGGCACCTTATGGCCGTTCTGCTGTGAGTCTAGATTATAGAATGGGATGAAAAACTGATAGTGAATTGTAACGTTCAGGGCCACCTAATGACGATGGATCACTCAAATTGCGTCCCGATTCAATACATCGTCCTCCAGCAGACTTGTCTCCATGGGTCTATTGCTGCCTCG
Organism: Schistocerca cancellata; assembly: GCF_023864275.1. NCBI lineage: Eukaryota > Metazoa > Arthropoda > Insecta > Orthoptera > Acrididae > Schistocerca > Schistocerca cancellata. Next base: position 525,734,545 of record NC_064634.1, on the reverse strand, counting down.
GGCACCTTATTGCCGTTCTGCTGTGAGTCTAGATTATCGAATGGGACGAAAAACTGATAGTGAATTGTAACTTTCAGGGCCACCTAATGACGATGGATCTCTCAAATTGCGTCCCGATTCAATACATCGTCCTCCAGCCGACTTGACTCCATGGGTGTATTGCTGCTTCGGGCACCTTATGGCCGTTCTGCTGTGAGTCTAGATTATCGAATGGGACGAAAAACTGATAGTGAATTGTAACGTTCAGGGCCTCCTAATGACGATGGATCACTCAAATTGCGTCCGGATTCAATACATCATCCTCCAGCCGACTTGACTCCATGGGTCTATTGCTGCCTCGGGCACCTTATGGCCGTTCTGCTGTGAGTCTAGATTATCGAATGGGACGAAAAACTGATAGTGAATTGTAACGTTCAGGGTCACCTAATGACGATGGATCACTCAAATTGCGTCCCGATTCAATACATCGTCCTCCAGCAGACTTGTTTCCATGGGTCGATTGCTGCCTCGGGCACCTAATGGCCGTTCTGCTGTGAGTCAAAGATTTTCGAATCGGACGAAAAACTGATAGTGAATTGTAACATTCAGGGCCACCTAATGACGATGGGCCACGCAAATTGCGTCCCGATTCAATACATCGTCCTCCAGCCGAGTTGACTCCATGGGTCTATTGCTGCCTCGGGCACCTTATGGCCGTTCTGCTGTGAATCTAGATTATCGAATGGGACGAAAAACTGATAGTGAATTGTAACGTTCAGGGCCACCTAATGACGATGGATCACTCAAATTGCGTCCCGATTCAATACATCGTCCCCAGCCGACTTGACTCCATGGGACTATTGCTGCCTCGGGCACCTTATGGCCGTTCTGCTGTGAGTCAAGATTATAGAATGGGATGAAAAACTGATAGTGAATTGTAACGTTCAGGGCCACCTAATGACGATGGATCACTCAAATTGCGTCCCGATTCAATACATCGTCCTCCAGCAGACTTGTCTCCATGGGTCTATTGCTGCCTCGGGCACCTTATGGCAGGCCTGCTGTGACTCAAAGATTTTCGAATCGGACGAAAAACTGATAGTGAATTGTAACGTTCAGGGCTTCCTAATGACGATGGAACACTCAAATTGCGTCCCGATTCAATACATCGTCCTCCAGCCGACTTGACTCCATGGGTCTATTGCTGCCTCGGGCACCTTATGGCCGTTCTGCTGTGAGTCTCGATTCTCGAATGGGACAAAAAACTGATAGTGAATTGTAACGTTCAGGGCCTCCTAATGACGATGGATCATTCAAATTGTGTCCCGATTCAATACATCGTCCTCCAGCAGACTTGACTCCATGGGTCTATTGCTGCCTCGGGCACCTTACGGCCGTTCTGCTGTGAGTCTAGATTATCGAATGGGACGAAAAACTGATAGTGAATTGTAACGTTCAGGGCCTCCTAATGACGATGGAACACTCAAATTGCGTCCCGATTCAATACATCGTCCTCCAGCAGACTTGTCTCCATGGGTCGATTGCTGCCTCGGGCACCTAATGGCCGTTCTGCTGTGAGTCAAAGATTTTCGAATCGGACGAAAAACTGATAGTGATTTGTAACATTCAGGGCCACCTACTGACGATGGACCAGACAAATTGCGTCCCGATTCAATACATCGTCCACTAGCCGACTTGACTCCATGGGACTATTGCTGCCTCGGGCACCTTATGGCCGTTGTGCTGTGAGTCTAGTTTATCGAATGGGACAAAAAACTGATAGTGAATTGTAACTTTCAGGGCCTCCTAATGACGATGGATCACTCAAATTGCGTCCCGATTCAATACATCGTCCTCCAGCGGACTTGTCTCCATGGGTCAATTGCTGCCTCGGGCACCTTATGGCCGTTCTGCTGTGAGTCTAGATTATCGAATGGGACGAAAAACTGATAGTGAATTGTAACGTTCAGGGTCACCTAATGACGATGGATCACTCAAATTGCGTCCCGATTCAATACATCGTCCTCCAGCCGACTTGACTCCATGGGTCTATTGCTGCCTCGGGCACCTTATGGCCGTTCTGCTGTGAGTCTAGATTATAGAATGGGATGAAAAACTGATAGTGAATTGTAACGTTCAGGGCCTCCTAATGACGATGGATCACTCAAATTGCGTCCCGATTCAATACATCATCCTCCAGCCGACTTGACTCCATGGGTCTATTGCTGCCTCGGGCACCTTATGGCCGTGTTGCTGTGAGTCTAGATTATCGAATGGGACGAAAAACTGATAGTGAATTGTAACGTTCAGGGTCACCTAATGACGATGGATCACTCAAATTGCGTCCCGATTCAATACATCGTCCTCCAGCAGATTTGACTTCATGGGTCTATTGCTGCCTCGGGCACCTTATGGCCGTTCTGCTGTGAGTCAAAGATTTTCGAATCGGACGAAAAACTGATAGTGAATTGTAACTTTCAGGGCCACCTAATGACGATGGATCACTCAAATTGCGTCCCGATTCAATACATCGTCCTCCAGCAGACTTGTCTCCATGGGTCGATTGCTGCCTTGGGCACCTTATGGCCGTTCTGCTGTGAGTGAAAGATTTTCGAATCGGACGAAAAACTGATAGTGATTTGTAACATTCAGGGCCACCTAATGACGATGGACCACACACATTGCGTCCCGATTCAGTACATCGTCCACTAGCCGACTTGACTCCATGGGACTATTGCTGCCTCGGGCACCTTATGGCCGTTCTGCTGTGAGTCTAGATTATAGAATGGGATGAAAAACTGATAGTGAATTGTAACGTTCAGGGCCACCTAATGACGATGGATCACTCAAATTGCGTCCCGATTCAATACATCGTCCTCCAGCAGACTTGTCTCCATGGGTCTATTGCTGCCTCGGGCACCTTATTGCCGTTCTGCTGTGAGTCTAGATTATCGAATGGGACGAAAAACTGATAGTGAATTGTAACGTTCAGGGCCACCTAATGACGATGGATCTCTCAAATTGCGTCCCGATTCAATACATCGTCCTCCAGCCGACTTGACTCCATGGGTCTATTGCTGCTTCGGGCACCTTATGGCCGTTCTGCTGTGAGTCTAGATTATCGAATGGGACGAAAAACTGATAGTGTAACGTTCAGGGCCTCCTAATGACGATGGATCACTCAAATTGCGTCCGGATTCAATACATCATCCTCCAGCCGACTTGACTCCATGGGTCTATTGCTGCCTCGGGCACCTTATGGCCGTTCTGCTGTGAGTCTAGATTATCGAATGGGACGAAAAACTGATAGTGAATTGTAACGTTCAGGGTCACCTAATGACGATGGATCACTCAAATTGCGTCCCGATTCAATACATCGTCCTCCAGCAGACTTGTTTCCATGGGTCGATTGCTGCCTCGGGCACCTAATGGCCGTTCTGCTGTGAGTCAAAGATTTTCGAATCGGACGAAAAACTGATAGTGAATTGTTACATTCAGGGCCACCTAATGACGATGGGCCACGCAAATTGCGTCCCGATTCAATACATCGTCCTCCAGCCGAGTTGACTCCATGGGTCTATTGCTGCCTCGGGCACCTTATGGCCGTTCTGCTGTGAATCTAGATTATCGAATGGGACGAAAAACTGATAGTGAATTGTAACGTTCAGGGCCACCTAATGACGATGGATCACTCAAATTGCGTCCCGATTCAATACATCGTCCCCAGCCGACTTGACTCCATGGGACTATTGCTGCCTCGGGCACCTTATGGCCGTTCTGCTGTGAGTCAAGATTATAGAATGGGATGAAAAACTGATAGTGAATTGTAACGTTCAGGGCCACCTAATGACGATGGATCACTCAAATTGCGTCCCGATTCAATACATCGTCCTCCAGCAGACTTGTCTCCATGGGTCTATTGCTGCCTCGGGCACCTTATGGCAGGCCTGCTGTGACTCAAAGATTTTCGAATCGGACGAAAAACTGATAGTGAATTGTAACGTTCAGGGCTTCCTAATGACGATGGAACACTCAAATTGCGTCCCGATTCAATACATCGTCCTCCAGCCGACTTGACTCCATGGGTCTATTGCTGCCTCGGGCACCTTATGGCCGTTCTGCTGTGAGTCTCGATTCTCGAATGGGACAAAAAACTGATAGTGAATTGTAACGTTCAGGGCCTCCTAATGACGATGGATCATTCAAATTGTGTCCCGATTCAATACATCGTCCTCCAGCAGACTTGACTCCATGGGTCTATTGCTGCCTCGGGCACCTTACGGCCGTTCTGCTGTGAGTCTAGATTATCGAATGGGACGAAAAACTGATAGTGAATTGTAACGTTCAGGGCCTCCTAATGACGATGGAACACTCAAATTGCGTCCCGATTCAATACATCGTCCTCCAGCAGACTTGTCTCCATGGGTCGATTGCTGCCTCGGGCACCTAATGGCCGTTCTGCTGTGAGTCAAAGATTTTCGAATCGGACGAAAAACTGATAGTGATTTGTAACATTCAGGGCCACCTACTGACGATGGACCAGACAAATTGCGTCCCGATTCAATACATCGTCCACTAGCCGACTTGACTCCATGGGACTATTGCTGCCTCGGGCACCTTATGGCCGTTGTGCTGTGAGTCTAGATTATCGAATGGGACAAAAAACTGATAGTGAATTGTAACTTTCAGGGCCTCCTAATGACGATGGATCACTCAAATTGCGTCCCGATTCAATACATCGTCCTCCAGCGGACTTGTCTCCATGGGTCAATTGCTGCCTCGGGCACCTTATGGCCGTTCTGCTGTGAGTCTAGATTATCGAATGGGACGAAAAACTGATAGTGAATTGTAACGTTCAGGGTCACCTAATGACGATGGATCACTCAAATTGCGTCCCGATTCAATACATCGTCCTCCAGCCGACTTGACTCCATGGGTCTATTGCTGCCTCGGGCACCTTATGGCCGTTCTGCTGTGAGTCTAGATTATAGAATGGGATGAAAAACTGATAGTGAATTGTAACGTTCAGGGCCTCCTAATGACGATGGATCACTCAAATTGCGTCCCGATTCAATACATCATCCTCCAGCCGACTTGACTCCATGGGTCTATTGCTGCCTCGGGCACCTTATGGCCGTTCTGCTGTGAGTCTAGATTATCGAATGGGACGAAAAACTGATAGTGAATTGTAACGTTCAGGGTCACCTAATGACGATGGATCACTCAAATTGCGTCCCGATTCAATACATCGTCCTCCAGCAGACTTGACTTCATGGGTCTATTGCTGCCTCGGGCACCTTATGGCCGTTCTGCTGTGAGTCAAAGATTTTCGAATCGGACGAAAAACTGATAGTGAATTGTAACTTTCAGGGCCACCTAATGACGATGGATCACTCAAATTGCGTCCCGATTCAATACATCGTCCTCCAGCAGACTTGTCTCCATGGGTCGATTGCTGCCTTGGGCACCTTATGGCCGTTCTGCTGTGAGTGAAAGATTTTCGAATCGGACGAAAAACTGATAGTGATTTGTAACATTCAGGGCCACCTAATGACGATGGACCACACAAATTGCGTCCCGATTCAGTACATCGTCCACTAGCCGACTTGACTCCATGGGACTATTGCTGCCTCGGGCACCTTATGGCTGTTCTGCTGTGAGTCTAGATTATAGAATGGGATGAGAAACTGATAGTGAATTGTAACGTTCAGGGCCACCTAATGACGATGGATCACTCAAATTGCGTCCCGATTCAATACATCGTCCTCCAGCAGACTTGTCTCCATGGGTCTATTGCTGCCTCGGGCACCTTATTGCCGTTCTGCTGTGAGTCTAGATTATCGAATGGGACGAAAAACTGATAGTGAATTGTAACGTTCAGGGCCACCTAATGACGATGGATCTCTCAAATTGCGTCCCGATTCAATACATCGTCCTCCAGCCGACTTGGCTCCATGGGTCTATTGCTGCTTCGGGCACCTTATGGCCGTTCTGCTGTGAGTCTAGATTATCGAATGGGACGAAAAACTGATAGTGAATTGTAACGTTCAGGGCCTCCTAATGACGATGGATCACTCAAATTGCGTCCGGATTCAATACATCATCCTCCAGCCGACTTGACTCCATGGGTCTATTGCTGCCTCGGGCACCTTATGGCCGTTCTGCTGTGAGTCTAGATTATCGAATGGGACGAAAAACTGATAGTGAATTGTAACGTTCAGGGTCACCTAATGACGATGGATCACTCAAATTGCGTCCCGATTCAATACATCGTCCTCCAGCAGACTTGTTTCCATGGGTCGATTGCTGCCTCGGGCACCTAATGGCCGTTCTGCTGTGAGTCAAAGATTTTCGAATCGGACGAAAAACTGATAGTGAATTGTTACATTCAGGGCCACCTAATGACGATGGGCCACGCAAATTGCGTCCCGATTCAATACATCGTCCTCCAGCCGAGTTGACTCCATGGGTCTATTGCTGCCTCGGGCACCTTATGGCCGTTCTGCTGTGAATCTAGATTATCGAATGGGACGAAAAACTGATAGTGAATTGTAACGTTCAGGGCCACCTAATGACGATGGATCACTCAAATTGCGTCCCGATTCAATACATCGTCCCCAGCCCACTTGACTCCATGGGACTATTGCTGCCTCGGGCACCTTATGGCCGTTCTGCTGTGAGTCAAGATTATAGAATGGGATGAAAAACTGATAGTGAATTGTAACGTTCAGGGCCACCTAATGACGATGGATCACTCAAATTGCGTCCCGATTCAATACATCGTCCTCCAGCAGACTTGTCTCCATGGGTCTATTGCTGCCTCGGGCACCTTATGGCAGGCCTGCTGTGACTCAAAGATTTTCGAATCGGACGAAAAACTGATAGTGAATTGTAACGTTCAGGGCTTCCTAATGACGATGGAACACTCAAATTGCATCCCGATTCAATACATCGTCCTCCAGCCGACTTGACTCCATGGGTCTATTGCTGCCTCGGGCACCTTATGGCCGTTCTGCTGAGAGTCTAGATTATCGAATGGGACGAAAAACTGATAGTGAATTGTAACGTTCAGGGCCACCTAATGACGATGGATCTCTCAAATTGCGTCCCGATTCAATACATCGTCCTCCAGCCGACTTGACTCCATGGGTCTATTGCTGCCTCGGGCACCTTACGGCCGTTCTGCTGTGAGTCTAGATTATCGAATCGGTCGAAAAACTGATAGTGAATTGTAACGTTCAGGGCCTCCTAATGACGATGGAACACTCAAATTGCGTCCCGATTCAATACATCGTCCTCCAGCAGACTTGTCTCCATGGGTCGATTGCTGCCTCGGGCACCTAATGGCCGTTCTGCTGTGAGTCAAAGATTTTCGAATCGGACGAAAAACTGATAGTGATTTGTAACATTCAGGGCCACCTACTGACGATGGACCAGACAAATTGCGTCCCGATTCAATACATCGTCCACTAGCCGACTTGACTCCATGGGACTATTGCTGCCTCGGGCACCTTATGGCCGTTCTGCTGTGAGTCTAGATTATCGAATGGGACAAAAAACTGATAGTGAATTGTAACTTTCAGGGCCTCCTAATGACGATGGATCACTCAAATTGCGTCCCGATTCAATACATCGTCCTCCAGCGGACTTGTCTCCATGGGTCAATTGCTGCCTCGGGCACCTTATGGCCGTTCTGCTGTGAGTCTAGATTATCGAATGGGACGAAAAACTGATAGTGAATTGTAACGTTCAGGGTCACCTAATGACGATGGATCACTCAAATTGCGTCCCGATTCAATACATCGTCCTCCAGCCGACTTGACTCCATGGGTCTATTGCTGCCTCGGGCACCTTATGGCCGTTCGGCTGTGAGTCTAGATTATCGAATGGGACGAAAATCTGATAGTGAATTGTAACGTTCAGGGCCTCATAATGACGATGGATATCTCAAATTGCGTCCCGATTCAATACATCGTCCTCCAGCAGACTTGTCTCCATGGGTCGATTGCTGCCTCGGGCACCTAATTGCCGTTCTGCTGTGAGTCAAAGATTTTCGAATCGGACGAAAAACTGATATTGAATTGTAACATTCAGGGCCACCTAATGACGATGGACCACGCAAATTGCGTCCCGATTCAATACATCGTCCTCCAGCCGACTTGACTCCATGGGTCTATTGCTGCCTCGGGCACCTTATGGCCGTTCTGCTTTGAGTCTAGATTATAGAATGGGATGAAAAACTGATAGTGAATTGTAACGTTCAGGGCCACCTAATGACGATGGATCACTCAAATTGCGTCCCGATTCAATACATCGTCCTCCAGCAGACTTGTCTCCATGGGTCTATTGCTGCCTCGGGCACCTTATGGCCGTTCTGCTGTAAGTATAGATTATCGAATGGGACGAAAAACTGATAGTGAATTGTAACGTTCAGGGCCTCCTAATGACGATGGATCTCTCAAATTGCGTCCCGATTCAATACATCGTCCTCCAGCCGACTTGACTCCATGGGTCTATTGCTGCTTCGGGCACCTTATGGCCGTTCTGCTGTGAGTCTAGATTATCGAATGGGACGAAAAACTGATAGTGAATTGTAACGTTCAGGGGCACCTAATGACGATGGATCACTCAAATTGCGTCCCGATTCAATACATCGTCCTCCAGCAGACTTGACTCCATGGGTCTATTGCTGCCTCGGGCACCTTATGGCCGTTCTGCTGTGAGTCTAGATTATCGAATGGGACGAAATACTGATAGTGAATTGTAACGTTCAGGGCCTCCTAATGACGATGGATCACTCAAATTGCGTCCCGATTCAATACATCGTCCTCCAGCCGACTTGACTCCATGGGTCTATTGCTGCCTCGGGCACCTTATGGCCGTTCTGCTGTGAGTCTAGATTATCGAATGGGACGAAAAACTGATAGTGAATTGTAACGTTCAGGGCCTCCTAATGACGATGGATCACTCAAATTGCGTCCCGATTCAATACATCGTCCTCCAGCCGACTTGACTCCATGGGTCTATTGCTGCCTCGGGCACCTTATGGCCGTTCTGCTGTGAGTCAAAGATTTTCGAATCGGACGAAAAACTGATAGTGAATTGTAACGTTCAGGGCCTCCTAATGACGATGGAACACTCAAATTGCGTCCCGATTCAATACATCGTCCTCCAGCAGACTTGTCTCTATGCGTCTATTGCTGCCTCGGGCACCTTATGGCCGTTCTGCTGTGAGTCAAAGATTTTCGAATCGGACGAAAAACTGATAGTGAATTGTAACGTTCAGGGCCACGTAATGACGATGGATCACTCAAATTGCGTCCCGATTCAATACATCGTCCTCCAGCGGACTTGTCTCCATGGGTCAATTGCTGCCTCGGGCACCTTATGGCCGTTCTGCTGTGAGTCTAGATTATCGAATGGGACGAAAAACTGATAGTGAATTGTAACGTTCAGGGTCACCTAATGACGATGGATCACTCAAATTGCGTCCCGATTCAATACATCGTCCTCCAGCCGACTTGACTCCATGGGTCTATTGCTGCCTCGGGCACCTTATGGCCGTTCTGCTGTGAGTCTAGATTATCGAATGGGACGAAAAACTGATAGTGAATTGTAACGTTCAGGGCCTCCTAATGACGATGGAACACTCAAATTGCGTCCCGATTCAATACATCGTCCTCCAGCAGACTTGTCTCCATGGGTCGATTGCTGCCTCGGGCACCTAATGGCCGTTCTGCTGTGAGTCAAAGATTTTCGAATCGGACGAAAAACTGATAGTGATTTGTAACATTCAGGGCCACCTACTGACGATGGACCACACAAATTGCGTCCCGATTCAATACATCGTCCACTAGCCGACTTGACTCCATGGGACTATTGCTGCCTCGGGCACCTTATGGCCGTTCTGCTGTGAGTCTAGTTTATCGAATGGGACAAAAAACTGATAGTGAATTGTAACTTTCAGGGCCTCCTAATGACGATGGATCACTCAAATTGCGTCCCGATTCAATACATCGTCCTCCAGCGGACTTGTCTCCTTGGGTCAATTGCTGCCTCGGGCACCTTATGGCCGTTCTGCTGTGAGTCTAGATTATCGAATGGGACGAAAAACTGATAGTGAATTGTAACGTTCAGGGTCACCTAATGACGATGGATCACTCAAATTGCGTCCCGATTCAATACATCGTCCTCCAGCCGACTTGACTCCATGGGTCTATTGCTGCCTCGGGCACCTTATGGCCGTTCTGCTGTGAGTCTAGATTATCGAATGGGACGAAAAACTGATAGTGAATTGTAACGTTCAGGGCCACCTAATGACGATGGATCACTCAAATTCCGTCCCGATTCAATACATCGTCCTCCAGCAGACTTGTCTCCATGGGTCTATTGCTGCCTCGGGCACTTTATGGCCGTTCTGCTGTAAGTCTAGATTATCGAATGGGACGAAAAACTGATAGTGAATTGTAACGTTCAGGGCCTCCTAATGACGATGGATCTCTCAAATTGCGTCCCGATTCAATACATCGTCCTCCAGCCGACTTGACTCCATGGGTCTATTGCTGCCTCGGGCACCTTATGGCCGTTCTGCTGTGAGTCTAGATTATCGAATGGGACGAAAAACCGATAGTGAATTGTAACGTTCAGGGTCACCTAATGACGATGGATCACTCAAATTGCGTCCCGATTCAATACATCGTCCTCCAGCAGACTTGTCTCCATGGGTCTATTGCTGCCTCGGGCACCTTATGGCAGGCCTGATGTGACTCAAAGATTTTCGAATCGGACGAAAAACTGATAGTGAATTGTAACGTTCAGGGCCTCCTAATGACGATGGAACACTCAAATTGCGTCCCGATTCAATACATCGTCCTCCAGCCGACTTGACTCCATGGGTCTATTGCTGCCTCGGGCACCTTACGGCCGTTCTGCTGTGAATCTAGATTATCGAACGGGACGAAAAACTGATAGTGAATTGTAACGTTCAGGGCCACCTAATGACGATGGATCACTCAAATTGCGTCCCGATTCAATACATCGTCCCCAGCCGACTTGACTCCATGGGACTATTGCTGCCTCGGGCACCTTATGGCCGTTCTGCTGTGAGTCAAGATTATCGAATGGGACGAAAAACTGATAGTGAATTGTAACGTTCAGGGCCACCTAATGACGATGGATCTCTCAAATTGCGTCCCGATTCAATACATCGTCCTCCAGCCGACTTGACTCCATGGGTCTATTGCTGCCTCGGGCACCTTATGGCCGTTCTGCTGTGAGTCTAGATTATCGAATGGGACGAAAAACTGATAGTGAATTGTAACGTTCAGGGCCTCCTAATGACGATGGAACACTCAAATTGCGTCCCGATTCAATACATCGTCCTCCAGCGGACTTGTCTCCATGGGTCGATTGCTGCCTCGGGCACCTAATGGCCGTTCTGCTGTGAGTCAAAGATTTTCGAATCGGACGAAAAACTGATAGTGATTTGTAACATTCAGGGCCACCTACTGAAGATGGACCAGACAAATTGCGTCCCGATTCAATACATCGTCCACTAGCCGACTTGACTCCATGGGACTATTGCTGCCTCGGGCACCTTATGGCCGTTCTGCTGTGAGTCTAGATTATCGAATGGGACGAAAAACTGATAGTGAATTGTAACGTTCAGGGCCTCCTAATGACGATGGATCACTCAAATTGCGTCCCGATTCAATACATCGTCCTCCAGCAGACTTGTCTCCATGGGTCGATTGCTGCCTCGGGCACCTAATGGCCGTTCTGCTGTGAGTCAAAGATTTTCGAATCGGACGAAAAACTGATAGTGAATTGTAACATTCAGGGCCACCTAATGACGATGGGCCACGCAAATTGCGTCCCGATTCAATACATCGTGCTCCAGCAGACTTGTCTCCATGGGTCGATTGCTGACTCGGGCACCTAATGGCCGTTCTGCCGTGAGTCAAAGATTTTCGAATCGGACGAAAAACTGATAGTGAATTGTAACGTTCAGGGCCTCCTAATGACGATGGAACACTCAAATTGCGTCCCGATTCGATACATCGTCCTCCAGCAGACTTGTCTCCATGCGTCTATTGCTGCCTCGGGCACCTTATGGCCGTTCTGCTGTGAGTCAAAGATTTTCTAATCGGACGAAAAACTGATAGTGAATTGTAACGTTCAGGGCCACCTAATGACGATGGATCACTCAAATTGTGTCCCGATTCAATACATCGTCCTCCAGCCGACTTGACTCCGTGGGTCTATTGCTGCCTCGGGCACCTTATGGCCGTTCTGCTGTGAGTCTAGATTATCGAATGGGACGAAAATCTGATAGTGAATTGTAACGTTCAGGGCCTCCTAATGACGATGGATCTCTCAAATTGCGTCCCGATTCAATACATCGTCCTCCAGCAGACTTGTCTCCATGGGTCGATTGCTGCCTCGGGCACCTAATTGCCTTTCTGCTGTGAGTCAAAGATTTTCGAATCGGACGAAAAACTGATATTGAATTGTAACATTCAGGGCCACCTAATGACGATGGACCACGCAAATTGCGTCCCGATTCAATACATCGTCCTCCAGCCGAGTTGACTCCATGGGTCTATAGCTGCCTCGGGCACCTTATGGCCGTTTAGCTGTGAATCTAGATTATCGAATGGGTCGAAAAATTGATAGTGAATTGCAACGTTCAGGGCCACCTAATGACGATGGATCACTCAAATTGCGTCCCGATTCAGTACATCGTCCACTAGCCGACTTGACGCCATGGGACTATTGCTGCCTCGGGCACCTTATGGCCGTTCTGCTGTGAGTCTAGATTATAGAATGGGATGAAAAACTGATAATGAAATTGTAACGTTCAGGGCCACCTAATGACGATGGATCACTCACATTGCGTCCCGATTCAATACATCGTCCTCCAGCAGACTTGTCTCCATGGGTCTATTGCTGTCTCGGGCACCTTATGGCCGTTCTGCTGTGAGTCTAGATTATCGAATGGGACGAAAAACTGATAGTGAATTGTAACGTTCAGGGCCACCTAATGACGATGGATCTCTCAAATTGCGTCCCGATTCAATACATCGTCCTCCAGCCGACTTGACTCCATGGGTCTATTGCTGCCTCGGGCACCTTATGGCCGTTCTGCTGTGAGTCTAGATTATCGAATGGGACGAAAAACTGATAGTGAATTGTAACGTTCAGGGCCACCTAATGACGATGGATCACTCAAATTGCGTCCCGATTCAATACATCGTCCTCCAGCAGAATTGTCTCCATGGGTCGATTGCTGCCTCGGGCACCTAATGGCCGTTCTGCTGTGAGTCAAAGATTTTCGAATCGGACGAAAAACTGATAGTGAATTGTAACATTCAGGGCCACCTAATGACGATGGGCCACGCAAATTGCGTCCCGATTCAATACATCGTCCTCCAGCCGAGTTGACTCCATGGGTCTATTGCTGCCTCGGGCACCTTATGGCCGTTCTGCTGTGAATCTAGATTATCGAATGGGACGAAAAACAGATAGTGAATTGTAACGTACAGGGCCACCTAATGACGATGGATCACTCAAATTGCGTCCCGATTCAATACATCGTCCCCAGCCGACTTGACTCCATGGGACTATTGCTGCCTCGGGCACCTTATGGCAGGCCTGCTGTGACTCAAAGATTTTCGAATCGGACGAAAAACTGATAGTGAATTGTAACGTTCAGGGCCACCTAATGACGATGGAACACTCAAATTGCGTCCCGATTCAATACATCGTCCTCCAGCCGACTTGACTCCATGGGTCTATTGCTGCCTCGGGCACCTTATGGCCGTTCTGCTGTGAGTCTAGATTCTCGAATGGGACAAAAAACTGATAGTGAATTGTAACGTTCAGGGCCTCCTAATGACGATGGATCATTCAAATTGCGTCCCGATTCAATACATCGTCCTCCAGCAGACTTGTCTCCATGGGTCTATTGCTGCCTCGGGCACCTTATGGCAGGCCTGCTGTGACTCAAAGATTTTCGAATCGGACGAAAAACTGATAGTGAATAGTAACGTTCAGGGCCACCTAATGACGATGGATCTCTCAAATTGCGTCCCGATTCAATACATCGTCCTCCAGCCGACTTGACTCCATGGGTCTATTGCTGCCTCGGGCACCTTATGGCCGTTCTGCTGTGAGTCTAGATTATCGAATGGGACGAAAAACTGATAGTGAATTGTAACGTTCAGGGCCTCCTAATGACGATGGATCACTCAAATTGCGTCCCGATTCAGTACATCGTCCACTAGCCGACTTGACTCCATGGGACTATTGCTGCCTCGGGCACCTTATGGCCGTTCTGCTGTGAGTCTAGATTATAGAATGGGATGAAAAACTGATAATGAAATTGTAACGTTCAGGGCCACCTAATGACGATGGATCACTCACATTGCGTCCCGATTCAATACATCGTCCTCCAGCAGACTTGTCTCCATGGGTCTATTGCTGCCTCGGGCACCTTATGGCCGTTCTGCTGTGAGTCTAGATTATCGAATGGGACGAAAAACTGATAGTGAATTGTAACGTTCAGGGCCACCTAATGACGATGGATCTCTCAAATTGCGTCCCGATTCAATACATCGTCCTCCAGCCGACTTGACTCCATGGGTCTATTGCTGCCTCGGGCACCTTATGGCCGTTCTGCTGTGAGTCTAGATTATCGAATGGCACGAAAAACTGATAGTGAATTGTAACGTTCAGGGCCTCCTAATGACGATGGATCACTCAAATTGCGTCCCGATTCAATACATCGTCCTCCAGCAGACTTGTCTCCATGGGTCGATTGCTGCCTCGGGCACCTAATGGCCGTTCTGCTGTGAGTCAAAGATTTTCGAATCGGACGAAAAACTGATAGTGAATTGTAACATTCAGGGCCACCTAATGACGATGGGCCACGCAAATTGCGTCCCGATTCAATACATCGTCCTCCAGCCGAGTTGACTCCATGGGTCTATTGCTGCCTCGGGCACCTTATGGCTGTTCTGCTGTGAATCTAGATTATCGAATGGGACGAAAAACAGATAGTGAATTGTAACGTTCAGGGCCACCTAATGACGATGGATCACTCAAATTGCGTCCCGATTCAATACATCGTCCCCAGCCGACTTGACTCCATGGGACTATTGCTGCCTCGGGCACCTTATGGCCGTTCTGCTGTGAGTCAAGATTATAGAATGGGATGAAAAACTGATAGTGAATTGTAACGTTCAGGGCCACCTAATGACGATGGATCACTCAAATTGCGTCCCGATTCAATACATCGTCCTCCAGCAGACTTGTCTCCATGGGTCTATTGCTGCCTCGGGCACCTTATGGCAGGCCTGCTGTGACTCAAAGATTTTCGAATCGGACGAAAAACTGATAGTGAATTGTAACGTTCAGGGCCACCTAATGACGATGGAACACTCAAATTGCGTCCCGATTCAATACATCGTCCTCCAGCCGACTTGACTCCATGGGTCTATTGCTGCCTCGGGCACCTTATGGCCGTTCTGCTGTGAGTCTAGATTCTCGAATGGGACAAAAAACTGATAGTGAATTGTAACATTCAGGGCCTCCTAATGACGATGGATCATTCAAATTGCGTCCCGATTCAATACATCGTCTTCCAGCAGACTTGTCTCCATGGGTCTATTGCTGCCTCGGGCACCTTATGGCAGGCCTGCTGTGACTCAAAGATTTTCGAATCGGACGAAAAACTGATAGTGAATAGTAACGTTCAGGGCCATCTAATGACGATGGATCTCTCAAATTGCGTCCCGATTCAATACATCGTCCTCCAGCCGACTTGACTCCATGGGTCTATTGCTGCCTCGGGCACCTTATGGCCGTTCTGCTGTGAGTCTAGATTATCGAATGGGACGAAAAACTGATAGTGAATTGTAACGTTCAGGGCCTCCTAATGACGATGGATCACTCAAATTGCGTCCCGATTCAATACATCGTCCTCCAGCAGACTTGTCTCCATGGGTCGATTGCTGCCTCGGGCACCTAATCACCGTTCTGCTGTGAGTCAAAGATTTTCGAATCGGACGAAAAACTGATAGTGATTTGTAACATTCAGGGCCACCTAATGACGATGGACCACACAAATTGCGTCCCGATTCAATACATCGTCCACTAGCCGACTTGACTCCATGGGACTATTGCTGTCTCGGGCACCTTATGGCCGTTCTGCTGTGAGTCTAGATTATCGGAAGGGATGAAAAACTGATAGTGAATTGTAACGTTCAGGGCCACCTAATGACGATGGATCACTCAAATTGCGTCCCGATTCAGTACATCGTCCTCCAGCAGACTTGTCTCCATGGGTCTATTGCTGCCTCGGGCACCTTATGGCAGGCCTGCTGTGACTCAAAGATTTTCGAATCGGACGAAAAACTGATAGTGAATTGTAACGTTCAGGGCCTCCTAATGACGATGGAACACTCAAATTGCGTCCCGATTCAATACATCGTCCTCCAGCAGACTTGTCTCCATGCGTCTATTGCTGCCTCGGGCACCTTATGGCCGTTCTGCTGTGAGTCAAAGATTTACGAATCGGACGAAAAACTGATAGTGAATTGTAACGTTCAGGGCCACCTAATGACGATGGATCACTCAAAGTGCGTCCCGATTCAATACATCGTCCTCCAGCCGACTTGACTCCATGTGTCTATAGCTGCCTCGGGCACCTTATGGCCGTTCTGCTGTGAGTCTAGATTATCGAATGGGACGAAAAACTGATAGTGAATTGTAACGTTCAGGGCCACCTAATGGCGATGGATCACTCAAATTGTGTCCCGATTCAATACATCGTCCTCCAGCCGACTTGACTCCATGGGTCTATTGCTGCCTCGGGCACCTTATGGCCGTTCTGCTGTGAGTCTAGATTATCGAATGGGACGAAAAACTGATAGTGAATTGTAACGTTCAGGGCCTCCTAATGACGATGGATCACTCAAATTACGTCCCGATTCAATACATCGTCCTCCAGCGGACTTGTCTCCATGGGTCTATTGCTGCCTCGGGCACCTTATGGCCGTTCTGCTGTGAGTCTAGATTATCGAATGGGACGAAAAACTGATAGTGAATTGTAACGTTCAGGGCCACCTAATGACGATGGATCACTCAAATTGCGTCCCGATTCAATACATCGTCCTCCAGCCGACTTGACTCCATGGGTCTATTGCTGCCTCGGGCACCTTATGGCCGTTCTGCTGTGAGTCTAGATCATCGAATGGGACGAAAAACTCATAGTGAATTGTAACGTTCAGGGCCTCCTAATGACGATGGATCACTCAAATTGCGTCCCGATTCAATACATCGTCTTCCAGCCGACTTGACTCCATGGGTCTATTGCTGCCTCGGGCACCTTATGGCCGTTCTGCTGTGAGTCTAGATTATCGAATGGGACGAAAAACTGATAGTGAATTGTAACGTTCAGGGCTTCCTAATGTTGATGGATCACTCAAATTGCGTCCCGATTCAATACATCGTCCTCCAGCAGACTTGTCTCCATGGGTCGATTGCTGCCTCGGGCACCTAATGGCCGTTCTGCTGTGAGTCAAAGATTTACGACTCGGACGAAAAAGTGATAGTGAATTGTAACATTCAGGGCCACCTAATGACGATGGACCACGCAAATAGCGTCCCGTTTCAATACATCGTCCTCCAGCCGAGTTGACTCGATGGGTCTATTGCTGCCTCGGGCACCTTATGGCCGTTCTGCTGTGAATCTAGATTATGGAATGGGACGAAAAACTGATAGTGAATTGTAACGTTCAGGGCCACCTAATGACGATGGATCACTCAAATTGCGTCCCGATTCAATACATCGTCCCCAGCCGACTTGTCTCCATGGGTCTATTGCTGACTCGGGCACCTTATGGCCGTTCTGCTGTGAGTCTAGATTATCGAACGGGACGAAAAACTGATAGTGAATTGTAACGTTCAGGGCCTCCTAATGACGATGGATCACTCAAATTGCGTCCCGAGTCAATACATCGTCCTCCAGCAGACTTGTCTCCATGGGTCGATTGCTGCCTCGGGCACCTAATGGCCGTTCTGCTGTGAGTCAAAGATTTTCGACTCGGACGAAAAAGTGACATTCAGGGCCACCTACTGACGATGGACCAGACAAATTGCGTCCCGATTCAATACATCGTCCTCCAGCCGACTTGACTCCATGGGTCTATTGCTGCCTCGGGCACCTTACGGCCGTTCTGCTGTGAATCTAGATTATCGAATGGGACGAAAAACTGATAGTGAATTGTAACATTCAGGGCCTCCTAATGACGATGGATCATTCAAATTGCGTCCCGATTCAATACATCGTCTTCCAGCAGACTTGTCTCCATGGGTCTATTGCTGCCTCGGGCACCTTATGGCAGGCCTGCTGTGACTCAAAGATTTTCGAATCGGACGAAAAACTGATAGTGAATAGTAACGTTCAGGGCCATCTAATGACGATGGATCTCTCAAATTGCGTCCCGATTCAATACATCGTCCTCCAGCCGACTTGACTCCATGGGTCTATTGCTGCCTCGGGCACCTTATGGCCGTTCTGCTGTGAGTCTAGATTATCGAATGGGACGAAAAACTGATAGTGAATTGTAACGTTCAGGGCCTCCTAATGACGATGGATCACTCAAATTGCGTCCCGATTCAATACATCGTCCTCCAGCAGACTTGTCTCCATGGGTCGATTGCTGCCTCGGGCACCTAATCACCGTTCTGCTGTGAGTCAAAGATTTTCGAATCGGACGAAAAACTGATCGAGATTTGTAACATTCAGGGCCACCTAATGACGATGGACCACACAAATTGCGTCCCGATTCAATACATCGTCCACTAGCCGACTTGACTCCATGGGACTATTGCTGTCTCGGGCACCTTATGGCCGTTCTGCTGTGAGTCTAGATTATCGGAAGGGATGAAAAACTGATAGTGAATTGTAACGTTCAGGGCCACCTAATGACGATGGATCACTCAAATTGCGTCCCGATTCAGTACATCGTCCTCCAGCAGACTTGTCTCCATGGGTCTATTGCTGCCTCGGGCACCTTATGGCAGGCCTGCTGTGACTCAAAGATTTTCGAATCGGACGAAAAACTGATAGTGAATTGTAACATTCAGGGCCACCTAATGACGATGGGCCACGCAAATTGCGTCCCGATTCAATACATCGTCCTCCAGCCGAGTTGACTCCATGGGTCTATTGCTGCCTCGGGCACCTTATGGCTGTTCTGCTGTGAATCTAGATTATCGAATGGGACGAAAAACAGATAGTGAATTGTAACGTTCAGGGCCACCTAATGACGATGGATCACTCAAATTGCGTCCCGATTCAATACATCGTCCCCAGCCGACTTGACTCCATGGGACTATTGCTGCCTCGGGCACCTTATGGCCGTTCTGCTGTGAGTCAAGATTATAGAATGGGATGAAAAACTGATAGTGAATTGTAACGTTCAGGGCCACCTAATGACGATGGATCACTCAAATTGCGTCCCGATTCAATACATCGTCCTCCAGCAGACTTGTCTCCATGGGTCTATTGCTGCCTCGGGCACCTTATGGCAGGCCTGCTGTGACTCAAAGATTTTCGAATCGGACGAAAAACTGATAGTGAATAGTAACGTTCAGGGCCACCTAATGACGATGGATCTCTCAAATTGCGTCCCGATTCAATACATCGTCCTCCAGCCGACTTGACTCCATGGGTCTATTGCTGCCTCGGGCACCTTATGGCCGTTCTGCTGTGAGTCTAGATTATCGAATGGGACGAAAAACTGATAGTGAATTGTAACGTTCAGGGCCTCCTAATGACGATGGATCACTCAAATTGCGTCCCGATTCAGTACATCGTCCACTAGCCGACTTGACTCCATGGGACTATTGCTGCCTCGGGCACCTTATGGCCGTTCTGCTGTGAGTCTAGATTATAGAATGGGATGAAAAACTGATAATGAAATTGTAACGTTCAGGGCCACCTAATGACGATGGATCACTCACATTGCGTCCCGATTCAATACATCGTCCTCCAGCAGACTTGTCTCCATGGGTCTATTGCTGCCTCGGGCACCTTATGGCCGTTCTGCTGTGAGTCTAGATTATCGAATGGGACGAAAAACTGATAGTGAATTGTAACGTTCAGGGCCACCTAATGACGATGGATCTCTCAAATTGCGTCCCGATTCAATACATCGTCCTCCAGCCGACTTGACTCCATGGGTCTATTGCTGCCTCGGGCACCTTATGGCCGTTCTGCTGTGAGTCTAGATTATCGAATGGCACGAAAAACTGATAGTGAATTGTAACGTTCAGGGCCTCCTAATGACGATGGATCACTCAAATTGCGTCCCGATTCAATACATCGTCCTCCAGCAGACTTGTCTCCATGGGTCGATTGCTGCCTCGGGCACCTAATGGCCGTTCTGCTGTGAGTCAAAGATTTTCGAATCGGACGAAAAACTGATAGTGAATTGTAACATTCAGGGCCACCTAATGACGATGGGCCACGCAAATTGCGTCCCGATTCAATACATCGTCCTCCAGCCGAGTTGACTCCATGGGTCTATTGCTGCCTCGGGCACCTTATGGCTGTTCTGCTGTGAATCTAGATTATCGAATGGGACGAAAAACAGATAGTGAATTGTAACGTTCAGGGCCACCTAATGACGATGGATCACTCAAATTGCGTCCCGATTCAATACATCGTCCCCAGCCGACTTGACTCCATGGGACTATTGCTGCCTCGGGCACCTTATGGCCGTTCTGCTGTGAGTCAAGATTATAGAATGGGATGAAAAACTGATAGTGAATTGTAACGTTCAGGGCCACCTAATGACGATGGATCACTCAAATTGCGTCCCGATTCAATACATCGTCCTCCAGCAGACTTGTCTCCATGGGTCTATTGCTGCCTCGGGCACCTTATGGCAGGCCTGCTGTGACTCAAAGATTTTCGAATCGGACGAAAAACTGATAGTGAATTGTAACGTTCAGGGCCACCTAATGACGATGGAACACTCAAATTGCGTCCCGATTCAATACATCGTCCTCCAGCCGACTTGACTCCATGGGTCTATTGCTGCCTCGGGCACCTTATGGCCGTTCTGCTGTGAGTCTAGATTCTCGAATGGGACAAAAAACTGATAGTGAATTGTAACATTCAGGGCCTCCTAATGACGATGGATCATTCAAATTGCGTCCCGATTCAATACATCGTCTTCCAGCAGACTTGTCTCCATGGGTCTATTGCTGCCTCGGGCACCTTATGGCAGGCCTGCTGTGACTCAAAGATTTTCGAATCGGACGAAAAACTGATAGTGAATAGTAACGTTCAGGGCCATCTAATGACGATGGATCTCTCAAATTGCGTCCCGATTCAATACATCGTCCTCCAGCCGACTTGACTCCATGGGTCTATTGCTGCCTCGGGCACCTTATGGCCGTTCTGCTGTGAGTCTAGATTATCGAATGGGACGAAAAACTGATAGTGAATTGTAACGTTCAGGGCCTCCTAATGACGATGGATCACTCAAATTGCGTCCCGATTCAATACATCGTCCTCCAGCAGACTTGTCTCCATGGGTCGATTGCTGCCTCGGGCACCTAATCACCGTTCTGCTGTGAGTCAAAGATTTTCGAATCGGACGAAAAACTGATAGTGATTTGTAACATTCAGGGCCACCTAATGACGATGGACCACACAAATTGCGTCCCGATTCAATACATCGTCCACTAGCCGACTTGACTCCATGGGACTATTGCTGTCTCGGGCACCTTATGGCCGTTCTGCTGTGAGTCTAGATTATCGGAAGGGATGAAAAACTGATAGTGAATTGTAACGTTCAGGGCCACCTAATGACGATGGATCACTCAAATTGCGTCCCGATTCAGTACATCGTCCTCCAGCAGACTTGTCTCCATGGGTCTATTGCTGCCTCGGGCACCTTATGGCAGGCCTGCTGTGACTCAAAGATTTTCGAATCGGACGAAAAACTGATAGTGAATTGTAACGTTCAGGGCCTCCTAATGACGATGGAACACTCAAATTGCGTCCCGATTCAATACATCGTCCTCCAGCAGACTTGTCTCCATGCGTCTATTGCTGCCTCGGGCACCTTATGGCCGTTCTGCTGTGAGTCAAAGATTTACGAATCGGACGAAAAACTGATAGTGAATTGTAACGTTCAGGGCCACCTAATGACGATGGATCACTCAAAGTGCGTCCCGATTCAATACATCGTCCTCCAGCCGACTTGACTCCATGTGTCTATAGCTGCCTCGGGCACCTTATGGCCGTTCTGCTGTGAGTCTAGATTATCGAATGGGACGAAAAACTGATAGTGAATTGTAACGTTCAGGGCCACCTAATGGCGATGGATCACTCAAATTGTGTCCCGATTCAATACATCGTCCTCCAGCCGACTTGACTCCATGGGTCTATTGCTGCCTCGGGCACCTTATGGCCGTTCTGCTGTGAGTCTAGATTATCGAATGGGACGAAAAACTGATAGTGAATTGTAACGTTCAGGGCCTCCTAATGACGATGGATCACTCAAATTACGTCCCGATTCAATACATCGTCCTCCAGCGGACTTGTCTCCATGGGTCTATTGCTGCCTCGGGCACCTTATGGCCGTTCTGCTGTGAGTCTAGATTATCGAATGGGACGAAAAACTGATAGTGAATTGTAACGTTCAGGGCCACCTAATGACGATGGATCACTCAAATTGCGTCCCGATTCAATACATCGTCCTCCAGCCGACTTGACTCCATGGGTCTATTGCTGCCTCGGGCACCTTATGGCCGTTCTGCTGTGAGTCTAGATCATCGAATGGGACGAAAAACTCATAGTGAATTGTAACGTTCAGGGCCTCCTAATGACGATGGATCACTCAAATTGCGTCCCGATTCAATACATCGTCTTCCAGCCGACTTGACTCCATGGGTCTATTGCTGCCTCGGGCACCTTATGGCCGTTCTGCTGTGAGTCTAGATTATCGAATGGGACGAAAAACTGATAGTGAATTGTAACGTTCAGGGCTTCCTAATGTTGATGGATCACTCAAATTGCGTCCCGATTCAATACATCGTCCTCCAGCAGACTTGTCTCCATGGGTCGATTGCTGCCTCGGGCACCTAATGGCCGTTCTGCTGTGAGTCAAAGATTTTCGACTCGGACGAAAAAGTGATAGTGAATTGTAACATTCAGGGCCACCTAATGACGATGGACCACGCAAATAGCGTCCCGTTTCAATACATCGTCCTCCAGCCGAGTTGACTCGATGGGTCTATTGCTGCCTCGGGCACCTTATGGCCGTTCTGCTGTGAATCTAGATTATGGAATGGGACGAAAAACTGATAGTGAATTGTAACGTTCAGGGCCACCTAATGACGATGGATCACTCAAATTGCGTCCCGATTCAATACATCGTCCCCAGCCGACTTGTCTCCATGGGTCTATTGCTGACTCGGGCACCTTATGGCCGTTCTGCTGTGAGTCTAGATTATCGAACGGGACGAAAAACTGATAGTGAATTGTAACGTTCAGGGCCTCCTAATGACGATGGATCACTCAAATTGCGTCCCGAGTCAATACATCGTCCTCCAGCAGACTTGTCTCCATGGGTCGATTGCTGCCTCGGGCACCTAATGGCCGTTCTGCTGTGAGTCAAAGATTTTCGACTCGGACGAAAAAGTGACATTCAGGGCCACCTACTGACGATGGACCAGACAAATTGCGTCCCGATTCAATACATCGTCCTCCAGCCGACTTGACTCCATGGGTCTATTGCTGCCTCGGGCACCTTACGGCCGTTCTGCTGTGAATCTAGATTATCGAATGGGACGAAAAACTGATAGTGAATTGTAACATTCAGGGCCTCCTAATGACGATGGATCATTCAAATTGCGTCCCGATTCAATACATCGTCTTCCAGCAGACTTGTCTCCATGGGTCTATTGCTGCCTCGGGCACCTTATGGCAGGCCTGCTGTGACTCAAAGATTTTCGAATCGGACGAAAAACTGATAGTGAATAGTAACGTTCAGGGCCATCTAATGACGATGGATCTCTCAAATTGCGTCCCGATTCAATACATCGTCCTCCAGCCGACTTGACTCCATGGGTCTATTGCTGCCTCGGGCACCTTATGGCCGTTCTGCTGTGAGTCTAGATTATCGAATGGGACGAAAAACTGATAGTGAATTGTAACGTTCAGGGCCTCCTAATGACGATGGATCACTCAAATTGCGTCCCGATTCAATACATCGTCCTCCAGCAGACTTGTCTCCATGGGTCGATTGCTGCCTCGGGCACCTAATCACCGTTCTGCTGTGAGTCAAAGATTTTCGAATCGGACGAAAAACTGATAGTGATTTGTAACATTCAGGGCCACCTAATGACGATGGACCACACAAATTGCGTCCCGATTCAATACATCGTCCACTAGCCGACTTGACTCCATGGGACTATTGCTGTCTCGGGCACCTTATGGCCGTTCTGCTGTGAGTCTAGATTATCGGAAGGGATGAAAAACTGATAGTGAATTGTAACGTTCAGGGCCACCTAATGACGATGGATCACTCAAATTGCGTCCCGATTCAGTACATCGTCCTCCAGCAGACTTGTCTCCATGGGTCTATTGCTGCCTCGGGCACCTTATGGCAGGCCTGCTGTGACTCAAAGATTTTCGAATCGGACGAAAAACTGATAGTGAATTGTAACATTCAGGGCCACCTAATGACGATGGGCCACGCAAATTGCGTCCCGATTCAATACATCGTCCTCCAGCCGAGTTGACTCCATGGGTCTATTGCTGCCTCGGGCACCTTATGGCTGTTCTGCTGTGAATCTAGATTATCGAATGGGACGAAAAACAGATAGTGAATTGTAACGTTCAGGGCCACCTAATGACGATGGATCACTCAAATTGCGTCCCGATTCAATACATCGTCCCCAGCCGACTTGACTCCATGGGACTATTGCTGCCTCGGGCACCTTATGGCCGTTCTGCTGTGAGTCAAGATTATAGAATGGGATGAAAAACTGATAGTGAATTGTAACGTTCAGGGCCACCTAATGACGATGGATCACTCAAATTGCGTCCCGATTCAATACATCGTCCTCCAGCAGACTTGTCTCCATGGGTCTATTGCTGCCTCGGGCACCTTATGGCAGGCCTGCTGTGACTCAAAGATTTTCGAATCGGACGAAAAACTGATAGTGAATTGTAACGTTCAGGGCCACCTAATGACGATGGAACACTCAAATTGCGTCCCGATTCAATACATCGTCCTCCAGCCGACTTGACTCCATGGGTCTATTGCTGCCTCGGGCACCTTATGGCCGTTCTGCTGTGAGTCTAGATTCTCGAATGGGACAAAAAACTGATAGTGAATTGTAACATTCAGGGCCTCCTAATGACGATGGATCATTCAAATTGCGTCCCGATTCAATACATCGTCTTCCAGCAGACTTGTCTCCATGGGTCTATTGCTGCCTCGGGCACCTTATGGCAGGCCTGCTGTGACTCAAAGATTTTCGAATCGGACGAAAAACTGATAGTGAATAGTAACGTTCAGGGCCATCTAATGACGATGGATCTCTCAAATTGCGTCCCGATTCAATACATCGTCCTCCAGCCGACTTGACTCCATGGGTCTATTGCTGCCTCGGGCACCTTATGGCCGTTCTGCTGTGAGTCTAGATTATCGAATGGGACGAAAAACTGATAGTGAATTGTAACGTTCAGGGCCTCCTAATGACGATGGATCACTCAAATTGCGTCCCGATTCAATACATCGTCCTCCAGCAGACTTGTCTCCATGGGTCGATTGCTGCCTCGGGCACCTAATCACCGTTCTGCTGTGAGTCAAAGATTTTCGAATCGGACGAAAAACTGATAGTGATTTGTAACATTCAGGGCCACCTAATGACGATGGACCACACAAATTGCGTCCCGATTCAATACATCGTCCACTAGCCGACTTGACTCCATGGGACTATTGCTGTCTCGGGCACCTTATGGCCGTTCTGCTGTGAGTCTAGATTATCGGAAGGGATGAAAAACTGATAGTGAATTGTAACGTTCAGGGCCACCTAATGACGATGGATCACTCAAATTGCGTCCCGATTCAGTACATCGTCCTCCAGCAGACTTGTCTCCATGGGTCTATTGCTGCCTCGGGCACCTTATGGCAGGCCTGCTGTGACTCAAAGATTTTCGAATCGGACGAAAAACTGATAGTGAATTGTAACGTTCAGGGCCTCCTAATGACGATGGAACACTCAAATTGCGTCCCGATTCAATACATCGTCCTCCAGCAGACTTGTCTCCATGCGTCTATTGCTGCCTCGGGCACCTTATGGCCGTTCTGCTGTGAGTCAAAGATTTACGAATCGGACGAAAAACTGATAGTGAATTGTAACGTTCAGGGCCACCTAATGACGATGGATCACTCAAAGTGCGTCCCGATTCAATACATCGTCCTCCAGCCGACTTGACTCCATGTGTCTATAGCTGCCTCGGGCACCTTATGGCCGTTCTGCTGTGAGTCTAGATTATCGAATGGGACGAAAAACTGATAGTGAATTGTAACGTTCAGGGCCACCTAATGGCGATGGATCACTCAAATTGTGTCCCGATTCAATACATCGTCCTCCAGCCGACTTGACTCCATGGGTCTATTGCTGCCTCGGGCACCTTATGGCCGTTCTGCTGTGAGTCTAGATTATCGAATGGGACGAAAAACTGATAGTGAATTGTAACGTTCAGGGCCTCCTAATGACGATGGATCACTCAAATTACGTCCCGATTCAATACATCGTCCTCCAGCGGACTTGTCTCCATGGGTCTATTGCTGCCTCGGGCACCTTATGGCCGTTCTGCTGTGAGTCTAGATTATCGAATGGGACGAAAAACTGATAGTGAATTGTAACGTTCAGGGCCACCTAATGACGATGGATCACTCAAATTGCGTCCCGATTCAATACATCGTCCTCCAGCCGACTTGACTCCATGGGTCTATTGCTGCCTCGGGCACCTTATGGCCGTTCTGCTGTGAGTCTAGATCATCGAATGGGACGAAAAACTCATAGTGAATTGTAACGTTCAGGGCCTCCTAATGACGATGGATCACTCAAATTGCGTCCCGATTCAATACATCGTCTTCCAGCCGACTTGACTCCATGGGTCTATTGCTGCCTCGGGCACCTTATGGCCGTTCTGCTGTGAGTCTAGATTATCGAATGGGACGAAAAACTGATAGTGAATTGTAACGTTCAGGGCTTCCTAATGTTGATGGATCACTCAAATTGCGTCCCGATTCAATACATCGTCCTCCAGCAGACTTGTCTCCATGGGTCGATTGCTGCCTCGGGCACCTAATGGCCGTTCTGCTGTGAGTCAAAGATTTTCGACTCGGACGAAAAAGTGATAGTGAATTGTAACATTCAGGGCCACCTAATGACGATGGACCACGCAAATAGCGTCCCGTTTCAATACATCGTCCTCCAGCCGAGTTGACTCGATGGGTCTATTGCTGCCTCGGGCACCTTATGGCCGTTCTGCTGTGAATCTAGATTATGGAATGGGACGAAAAACTGATAGTGAATTGTAACGTTCAGGGCCACCTAATGACGATGGATCACTCAAATTGCGTCCCGATTCAATACATCGTCCCCAGCCGACTTGTCTCCATGGGTCTATTGCTGACTCGGGCACCTTATGGCCGTTCTGCTGTGAGTCTAGATTATCGAACGGGACGAAAAACTGATAGTGAATTGTAACGTTCAGGGCCTCCTAATGACGATGGATCACTCAAATTGCGTCCCGAGTCAATACATCGTCCTCCAGCAGACTTGTCTCCATGGGTCGATTGCTGCCTCGGGCACCTAATGGCCGTTCTGCTGTGAGTCAAAGATTTTCGACTCGGACGAAAAAGTGACATTCAGGGCCACCTACTGACGATGGACCAGACAAATTGCGTCCCGATTCAATACATCGTCCTCCAGCCGACTTGACTCCATGGGTCTATTGCTGCCTCGGGCACCTTACGGCCGTTCTGCTGTGAATCTAGATTATCGAATGGGACGAAAAACTGATAGTGATTTGTAACATTCAGGGCCTCCTAATGACGATGGATCATTCAAATTGCGTCCCGATTCAATACATCGTCTTCCAGCAGACTTGTCTCCATGGGTCTATTGCTGCCTCGGGCACCTTATGGCAGGCCTGCTGTGACTCAAAGATTTTCGAATCGGACGAAAAACTGATAGTGAATAGTAACGTTCAGGGCCATCTAATGACGATGGATCTCTCAAATTGCGTCCCGATTCAATACATCGTCCTCCAGCCGACTTGACTCCATGGGTCTATTGCTGCCTCGGGCACCTTATGGCCGTTCTGCTGTGAGTCTAGATTATCGAATGGGACGAAAAACTGATAGTGAATTGTAACGTTCAGGGCCTCCTAATGACGATGGATCACTCAAATTGCGTCCCGATTCAATACATCGTCCTCCAGCAGACTTGTCTCCATGGGTCGATTGCTGCCTCGGGCACCTAATCACCGTTCTGCTGTGAGTCAAAGATTTTCGAATCGGACGAAAAACTGATAGTGATTTGTAACATTCAGGGCCACCTAATGACGATGGACCACACAAATTGCGTCCCGATTCAATACATCGTCCACTAGCCGACTTGACTCCATGGGACTATTGCTGTCTCGGGCACCTTATGGCCGTTCTGCTGTGAGTCTAGATTATCGGAAGGGATGAAAAACTGATAGTGAATTGTAACGTTCAGGGCCACCTAATGACGATGGATCACTCAAATTGCGTCCCGATTCAGTACATCGTCCTCCAGCAGACTTGTCTCCATGGGTCTATTGCTGCCTCGGGCACCTTATGGCAGGCCTGCTGTGACTCAAAGATTTTCGAATCGGACGAAAAACTGATAGTGAATTGTAACGTTCAGGGCCTCCTAATGACGATGGAACACTCAAATTGCGTCCCGATTCAATACATCGTCCTCCAGCAGACTTGTCTCCATGCGTCTATTGCTGCCTCGGGCACCTTATGGCCGTTCTGCTGTGAGTCAAAGATTTACGAATCGGACGAAAAACTGATAGTGAATTGTAACGTTCAGGGCCACCTAATGACGATGGATCACTCAAAGTGCGTCCCGATTCAATACATCGTCCTCCAGCCGACTTGACTCCATGTGTCTATAGCTGCCTCGGGCACCTTATGGCCGTTCTGCTGTGAGTCTAGATTATCGAATGGGACGAAAAACTGATAGTGAATTGTAACGTTCAGGGCCACCTAATGGCGATGGATCACTCAAATTGTGTCCCGATTCAATACATCGTCCTCCAGCCGACTTGACTCCATGGGTCTATTGCTGCCTCGGGCACCTTATGGCCGTTCTGCTGTGAGTCTAGATTATCGAATGGGACGAAAAACTGATAGTGAATTGTAACGTTCAGGGCCTCCTAATGACGATGGATCACTCAAATTACGTCCCGATTCAATACATCGTCCTCCAGCGGACTTGTCTCCATGGGTCTATTGCTGCCTCGGGCACCTTATGGCCGTTCTGCTGTGAGTCTAGATTATCGAATGGGACGAAAAACTGATAGTGAATTGTAACGTTCAGGGCCACCTAATGACGATGGATCACTCAAATTGCGTCCCGATTCAATACATCGTCCTCCAGCCGACTTGACTCCATGGGTCTATTGCTGCCTCGGGCACCTTATGGCCGTTCTGCTGTGAGTCTAGATCATCGAATGGGACGAAAAACTCATAGTGAATTGTAACGTTCAGGGCCTCCTAATGACGATGGATCACTCAAATTGCGTCCCGATTCAATACATCGTCTTCCAGCCGACTTGACTCCATGGGTCTATTGCTGCCTCGGGCACCTTATGGCCGTTCTGCTGTGAGTCTAGATTATCGAATGGGACGAAAAACTGATAGTGAATTGTAACGTTCAGGGCTTCCTAATGTTGATGGATCACTCAAATTGCGTCCCGATTCAATACATCGTCCTCCAGCAGACTTGTCTCCATGGGTCGATTGCTGCCTCGGGCACCTAATGGCCGTTCTGCTGTGAGTCAAAGATTTTCGACTCGGACGAAAAAGTGATAGTGAATTGTAACATTCAGGGCCACCTAATGACGATGGACCACGCAAATAGCGTCCCGTTTCAATACATCGTCCTCCAGCCGAGTTGACTCGATGGGTCTATTGCTGCCTCGGGCACCTTATGGCCGTTCTGCTGTGAGTCTAGATTCTCGAATGGGACAAAAAACTGATAGTGAATTGTAACGTTCAGGGCCACCTAATGACGATGGATCACTCAAATTGCGTCCCGATTCAATACATCGTCCCCAGCCGACTTGTCTCCATGGGTCTATTG
Source organism: Schistocerca cancellata (assembly GCF_023864275.1). Lineage (NCBI taxonomy): Eukaryota > Metazoa > Arthropoda > Insecta > Orthoptera > Acrididae > Schistocerca > Schistocerca cancellata. The sequence continues at coordinate 525,704,116 of NC_064634.1, read as the reverse complement.
CTGACTCGGGCACCTTATGGCCGTTCTGCTGTGAGTCTAGATTATCGAACGGGACGAAAAACTGATAGTGAATTGTAACGTTCAGGGCCTCCTAATGACGATGGATCACTCAAATTGCGTCCCGAGTCAATACATCGTCCTCCAGCAGACTTGTCTCCATGGGTCGATTGCTGCCTCGGGCACCTAATGGCCGTTCTGCTGTGAGTCAAAGATTTTCGACTCGGACGAAAAAGTGACATTCAGGGCCACCTACTGACGATGGACCAGACAAATTGCGTCCCGATTCAATACATCGTCCTCCAGCCGACTTGACTCCATGGGTCTATTGCTGCCTCGGGCACCTTACGGCCGTTCTGCTGTGAATCTAGATTATCGAATGGGACGAAAAACTGATAGTGAATTGTAACGTTCAGGGCCACCTAATGACGATGGATCACTCAAATTGCGTCCCGATTGAATACATCGTCCCCAGCCGACTTGACTCCATGGGACTATTGCTGCCTCGGGCACCTTATGGCCGTTCTGCTGTGAGTCAAGATTATCGAATGGGACGAAAAACTGATAGTGAATTGTAACGTTCAGGGTCACCTAATGACGATGGATCTCTCAAATTGCGTCCCGAATCAATACATCGTCCTCCAGCCAACTTGACTCCATGGGTCTATTGCTGCCTCGGGCACCTTATGGCCGTTCTGCTGTGAGTCTAGATTATCGAATGGGACGAAAAACTGATAGTGAATTGTAACGTTCAGGGCCTCCTAATGACGATGGAACACTCAAATTGCGTCCCGATTCAATACATCGTCCTCCAGCAGACTTGTCTCCATGGGTCGATTGCTGCCTCGGGCACCTAATGGCCGTTCTGCTGTGAGTCAAAGATTTTCGAATCGGACGAAAAACTGATAGTGATTTGTAACATTCAGGGCCACCTACTGACGATGGACCAGACAAATTGCGTCCCGATTCAATACATCGTCCACTAAACGAGTTGACTCCATGGGACTATTGCTGCCTCGGGCACCTTATGGCCGTTCTGCTGTGAGTCTAGATTATCGAATGGGACAAAAAACTGATAGTGAATTGTAACTTTCAGGGCCTCCTAATGACGATGGATCACTCAAATTGCGTCCCGATTCAATACATCGTCCTCCAGCGGACTTGTCTCCATGGGTCAATTGCTGCCTCGGGCACCTTATGGCCGTTCTGCTGTGAGTCTAGATTATCGAATGGGACGAAAAACTGATAGTGAATTGTAACGTTCAGGGTCACCTAATGACGATGGATCACTCAAATTGCGTCCCGATTCAATACATCGTCCTCCAGCCGACTTGACTCCATGGGTCTATTGCTGCCTCGGGCACCTTATGGCCGTTCTGCTGTGAGTCTAGACTATCGAATGGGACGAAAAACTGATAGTGAATTGTAACGTTCAGGGCCTCCTAATGACGATGGAACACTCAAATTGCGTCCCGATTCAATACATCGTCCTCCAGCAGACTTGTCTCCATGCGTCTATTGCTGCCTCGGGCACCTTATGGCCGTTCTGCTGTGAGTCAAAGATTTACGAATCGGACGAAATCTGATAGTGAATTGTAACGTTCAGGGCCACCTAATGACGATGGATCACTCAAATCGCGTCCCGATTCAATACATCGTCCTCCAGCCGACTTGACTCCATGTGTCTATTGCTGCCTCGGGCACCTAATGGCCGTTCTGCTGTGAGTCTAGATTATCGAATGGGACGAAAAACTGATAGTGAATTTTAACGTTCAGGGCCACCTAATGACGATGGATCACTCAAATTGTGTCCCGATTCAATACATCGTCCTCCAGCCGACTTGACTCCATGGGTCTATTGCTGCCTCGGGCACCTTATGGCCGTTCTGCTGTGAGTCTAGATTATCGAATGGGACGAAAAACTGATAGTGAATTGTAACGTTCAGGGCCTCCTAATGACGATGGATCACTCAAATTACGTCCCGATTCAATACATCGTCCTCCAGCGGACTTGTCTCCATGGGTCTATTGCTGCCTCGGGCACCTTATGGCCGTTCTGCTGTGAGTCTAGATTATCGAATGGGACGAAAAACTGATAGTGAATTGTAACGTTCAGGGCCACCTAATGACGATGGATCACTCAAATTGCGTCCCGATTCAATACATCGTCCTCCAGCCGACTTGACTCCATGGGTCTATTGCTGCCTCGGGCACCTTATGGCCGTTCTGCTGTGAGTCTAGATCATCGAATGGGACGAAAAACTCATAGTGAATTGTAACGTTCAGGGCCTCCTAATGACGATGGATCACTCAAATTGCGTCCCGATTCAATACATCGTCCTCCAGCCGACTTGACTCCATGGGTCTATTGCTGCCTCGGGCACCTTATGGCCGTTCTGCTGTGAGTCTAGATTATCGAATGGGACGAAAAACTGATAGTGAATTGTAACGTTCAGGGCCTCCTAATGTTGATGGATCACTCAAATTGCGTCCCGATTCAATACATCGTCCTCCAGCAGACTTGTCTCCATGGGTCGATTGCTGCCTCGGGCACCTAATGGCCGTTCTGCTGTGAGTCAAAGATTTTCGACTCGGACGAAAAAGTGATAGTGAATTGTAACATTCAGGGCCACCTAATGACGATGGACCACGCAAATAGCGTCCTGTTTCAATACATCGTCCTCCAGCCGAGTTGACTCGATGGGTCTATTGCTGCCTCGGGCACCTTATGGCCGTTCTGCTGTGAATCTAGATTATCGAATGGGACGAAAAACTGATAGTGAATTGTAACGTTCAGGGCCACCTAATGACGATGGATCACTCAAATTGCGTCCCGATTCAATACATCGTCCCCAGCCGACTTGTCTCCATGGGTCTATTGCTGACTCGGGCACCTTATGGCCGTTCTGCTGTGAGTCTAGATTATCGAACGGGACGAAAAACTGATAGTGAATTGTAACGTTCAGGGCCTCCTAATGACGATGGATCACTCAAATTGCGTCCCGATTCAATACATCGTCCTCCAGCAGACTTGTCTCCATGGGTCGATTGCTGCCTCGGGCACCTAATGGCCGTTCTGCTGTGAGTCAAAGATTTTCGACTCGGACGAAAAAGTGATAGTGAATTGTAACATTCAGGGCCACCTACTGACGATGGACCAGACAAATTGCGTCCCGATTCAATACATCGTCCTCCAGCCGACTTGACTCCATGGGTATATTGCTGCCTCGGGCACCTTACGGCCGTTCTGCTGTGAATCTAGATTATCGAATGGGACGAAAAACTGATAGTGAATTGTAACGTTCAGGGCCACCTAATCACGATGGATCACTCAAATTGCGTCCCGATTCAATACATCGTCCCCAGCCGACTTGACTCCATGGGACTATTGCTGCCTCGGGCACTTTATGGCCGTTCTGCTGTGAGTCAAGATTATCGAATGGGACAAAAAACTGATAGTGAATTGTAACGTTCAGGGCCACCTAATGACGATGGATCTCTCAAATTGCGTCCCGAATCAATACATCGTCCTCCAGCCGACTTGACTCCATGGGTCTATTGCTGCCTCGGGCACCTTATGGCCGTTCTGCTGTGAGTCTAGAATATCGAATGGGACGAAAAACTGATAGTGAATTGTAACGTTCAGGGCCTCCTAATGACGATGGAACACTCAAATTGCGTCCCGATTCAATACATCGTCCTCCAGCAGACTTGTCTCCATGGGTCGATTGCTGCCTCGGGCACCTAATGGCCGTTCTGCTGTGAGTCAAAGATTTTCGAATCGGACGAAAAACTGATAGTGATTTGTAACATTCAGGGCCACCTACTGACGATGGACCAGACAAATTGCGTCCCGATTCAATACATCGTCCACTAGCCGACTTGACTCCATGGGACTATTGCTGCCTCGGGCACCTTATGGCCGTTCTGCTGTGAGTCTAGATTATCGAATGGGACAAAAAACTGATAGTGAATTGTAACTTTCAGGGCCTCCTAATGACGATGGATCACTCAAATTGCGTCCCGATTCAATACATCGTCCTCCAGCGGACTTGTCTCCATGGGTCAATTGCTGCCTCGGGCACCTTATGGCCGTTCTGCTGTGAGTCTAGATTATCGAATGGGACGAAAAACTGATAGTGAATTGTAACGTTCAGGGTCACCTAATGACGATGGATCACTCAAATTGCGTCCCGATTCAATACATCGTCCTCCAGCCGACTTGACTCCATGGGTCTATTGCTGCCTCGGGCACCTTATGGCCGTTCTGCTGTGAGTCTAGACTATCGAATGGGACGAAAAACTGATAGTGAATTGTAACGTTCAGGGCCTCCTAATGACGATGGATCACTCAAATTGTGTCCCGATTCAATACATCGTCCTCCAGCCGACTTGACTCCATGGGCTATTGCTGCCTCGGTCACCTTATGGCCGTTCTGCTGTGTGTCTAGATTATCGAATGGGACGAAAATCTGATAGTGAATTGTAACGTTCAGGGCCTCCTAATGACGATGGATCTCTCAAATTGCGTCCCGATTCAATACATCGTCCTCCAGCAGACTTGTCTCCATGGGTCGATTGCTGCCTCGGGCACTTAATTGCCGTTCTGCTGTGAGTCAAAGATTTTCGAATCGGACGAAAAACTGATATTGAATTGTAACATTCAGGGCCACCTAATGACGATGGACCACGCAAATTGCGTCCCGATTCAATACATCGTCCTCCAGCCGAATTGACTCCATGGGTCTATTGCTGCCTCGGGCACCTTATGGCCGTTTAGCTGTGAATCTAGATTATCGAATGGGTCGAAAAATTGATAGTGAATTGCAACGTTCAGGGCCACCTAATGACGATGGATCACTCAAATTGCGTCCCGATTCAATACATCGTCCCCAGCCGACTTGTCTCCATGGGTCTATTGCTGCCTCGGGCACCTTATGGCCGTTCTGCTGTGAGTCTAGATTATCGAATGGGACGAAAAACTGATAGTGAATTGTAACGTTCCGGGCCACCTAATGACGATGGATCACTCAAATTGCGTCCTGATTCAATACATCGTCCTCCAGCAGACTTGACTTCATGGGTCTATTGCTGCCTCGGGCACCTTATGGCCGTTCTGCTGTGAGTCAAAGATTTTCGAATCGGACGAAAAACTGATAGTGAATTGTAACTTTCAGGGCCACCTAATGACGATGGATCACTCAAATTGCGTCCCGATTCAATACATCGTCCTCCAGCCGACTTGACTCCATGGGTCTATTGCTGCCTCGGGCACCTTATGGCCGTTCTGCTGTGAGTCTAGATTCTCGAATGGGACAAAAAACTGATAGTGAATTGTAACGTTCAGGGCCTCCTAATGACGATGGATCATTCAAATTGCGTCCCGATTCAATACATCGTCCTCCAGCAGACTTGTCTCCATGGGTCTATTGCTGCCTCGGGCACCTTATGGCAGGCCTGCTGTGACTCAAAGATTTTCGAATCGGACGAAAAACTGATAGTGAACAGTAACGTTCAGGGCCACCTAATGACGATGGATCTCTCAAATTGCGTCCCGATTCAATACATCGTCCTCCAGCCGACTTGACTCCATGGGTCTATTGCTGCCTCGGGCACCTTATGGCCGTTCTGCTGTGAGTCTAGATTATCGAATGGGACGAAAAACTGATAGTGAATTGTAACGTTCAGGGCCTCCTAATGACGATGGATCACTCAAATTGCGTCCCGATTCAATACATCGTCCTCCAGCAGACTTGTCTCCATGGGTCGATTGCTGCCTCGGGCACCTAATGGCCGTTCTGCTGTGAGTCAAAGATTTTCGAATCGGACGAAAAACTGATAGTGATTTGTAACATTCAGGGCCACCTAATGACGATGGACCACACAAATTGCGTCCCGATTCAATACATCGTCCACTAGCCGACTTGACTCCATGGGACTATTGCTGTCTCGGGCACCTTATGGCCGTTCTGCTGTGAGTCTAGATTATCGAATGGGATGAAAAACTGATAGTGAATTGTAACGTTCAGGGCCACCTAATGACGATGGATCACTCAAATTGCGTCCCGATTCAATACATCGTCCTCCAGCAGACTTGTCTCCATGGGTCTATTGCTGCCTCGGGCACCTTATGGCAGGCCTGCTGTGACTCAAAGATTTTCGAATCGGACGAAAAACTGATAGTGAATTGTAACGTTCAGGGCCTCCTAATGACGATGGAACACTCAAATTGCGTCCCGATTCAATACATCGTCCTCCAGCAGACTTGTCTCCATGCGTCTATTGCTGCCTCGGGCACCTTATGGCCGTTCTGCTGTGAGTCAAAGATTTACGAATCGGACGAAAAACTGATAGTGAATTGTAACGTTCAGGGCCACCTAATGACGATGGATCACTCAATTTGCGTCCCGATTCAATACATCGTCCTCCAGCCGACTTGACTCCATGTGTCTATTGCTGCCTCGGGCACCTTATGGCCGTTCTGCTGTGAGTCTAGATTATCGAATGGGACGAAAAACTGATAGTGAATTGTAACGTTCAGGGCCACCTAATGACGATGGATCACTCAAATTGTGTCCCGATTCAATACATCGTCCTCCAGCCGACTTGACTCCATGGGTCTATTGCTGCTTCGGGCACCTTATGGCCGTTCTGCTGTGAGTCTAGATTATCGAATGGGACGAAAAACTGATAGTGAATTGTAACGTTCAGGGCCTCCTAATGACGATGGATCACTCAAATTACGTCCCGATTCAATACATCGTCCTCCAGCGGACTTGTCTCCATGGGTCTATTGCTGCCTCGGGCACCTTATGGCCGTTCTGCTGTGAGTCTAGATTATCGAATAGGACGAAAAACTGATAGTGAATTGTAACGTTCAGGGCCACCTAATGACGATGGATCACTCAAATTGCGTCCCGATTCAATACATCGTCCTCCAGCCGACTTGACTCCATGGGTCTATTGCTGCCTCGGGCACCTTATGGCCGTTCTGCTGTGAGTCTAGATCATCGAATGGGACGAAAAACTCATAGTGAATTGTAACGTTCAGGGCCTCCTAATGACGATGGATCACTCAAATTGCGTCCCGATTCAATACATCGTCCTCCAGCCGACTTGACTCCATGGGTCTATTGCTGCCTCGGGCACCTTATGGCCGTTCTGCTGTGAGTCTAGATTATCGAATGGGACGAAAAACTGATAGTGAATTGTAACGTTCAGGGCCTCCTAATGTTGATGGATCACTCAAATTGCGTCCCGATTCAATACATCTTCCTCCAGCAGACTTGTCTCCATGGGTCGATTGCTGCCTCGGGCACCTAATGGCCGTTCTGCTGTGAGTCAAAGATTTTCGACTCGGACGAAAAAGTGATAGTGAATTGTAACATTCAGGGCCACCTAATGACGATGGACCACGCAAATAGCGTCCCGTTTCAATACATCGTCCTCCAGCCGACTTGACTCGATGGGTCCATTGCTGCCTCGGGCACCTTATGGCCGTTCTGCTGTGAATCTAGATTATCGAATGGGACGAAAAACTGATAGTGAATTGTAACGTTCAGGGCCACCTAATGACGATGGATCACTCAAATTGCGTCCCGATTCAATACATCGTCCCCAGCCGACTTGTCTCCATGGGTCTATTGCTGACTAGGGCACCTGTTGGCCGTTCTGCTGTGAATCTAGATTATCGAATGGGACGAAAAACTGATAGTGAATTGTAACGTTCAGGGCCACCTAATGACGATGGATCACTCAAATTGCGTCCCGATTCAATACATCGTCCTCCAGCAGACTTGTCTCCATGGGTCGATTGCTGCCTCGGGCACCTAATGGCCGTTCTGCTGTGAGTCAAAGATTTTCGACTCGGACGAAAAAGTGATAGTGAATTGTAACATTCAGGGCCACCTACTGACGATGGACCAGACAAATTGCGTCCCGATTCAATACATCGTCCTCCAGCCGACTTGACTCCATGGGTCTATTGCTGCCTCGGGCACCTTACGGCCGTTCTGCTGTGAATCTAGATTATCGAATGGGACGAAAAACTGATAGTGAATTGTAACGTTCAGGGCCACCTAATGACGATGGATCACTCAAATTGCGTCCCGATTCAATACATCGTCCCCAGCCGACTTGACTCCATGGGACTATTGCTGCCTCGGGCACCTTATGGCCGTTCTGCTGTGAGTCAAGATTATCGAATGGGACGAAAAACTGATAGTGAATTGTAACGTTCAGGGCCACCTAATGACGATGGATCTCTCTAATTGCGTCCCGAATCAATACATCGTCCTCCAGCCGACTTGACTCCATGGGTCTATTGCTGCCTCGGGCACCTTTGGCCGTTCTGCTGTGAGTCTAGATTATCGAATGGGACGAAAAACTGATAGTGAATTGTAACGTTCAGGGCCTCCTAATGACGATGGAACACTCAAATTGCGTCCCGATTCAATACATCGTCCTCCAGCAGACTTGTCTCCATGGGTCGATTGCTGCCTCGGGCACCTAATGGCCGTTCTGCTGTGAGTCAAAGATTTTCGAATCGGACGAAAAACTGATAGTGATTTGTAACATTCAGGGCCACCTACTGACGATGGACCAGCAAATTGCGTCCCGATTCAATACATCGTCCACTAGCCGACTTGACTCCATGGGACTATTGCTGCCTCGGGCACCTTATGGCCGTTCTGCTGTGAGTCTAGATTATCGAATGGGACAAAAAACTGATAGTGAATTGTAACTTTCAGGGCCTCCTAATGACGATGGATCACTCAAATTGTGTCCCGATTCAATACATCGTCCTCCAGCCGACTTGACTCCATGGGTCTATTGCTGCCTCGGGCACCTTATGGCCGTTCTGCTGTGAGTCTAGATTATCGAATGGGACGAAAATCTGATAGTGAATTGTAACGTTCAGGGCCTCCTAATGACGATGGATCTCTCAAATTGCGTCCCGATTCAATACATCGTCCTCCAGCAGACTTGTCTCCATGGGTCGATTGCTGCCTCGGGCACCTAATTGCCGTTCTGCTGTGAGTCAAAGATTTTCGAATCGGACGAAAAACTGATATTGAATTGTAACATTCAGGGCCACCTAATGACGATGGACCACGCAAATTGCGTCCCGATTCAATACATCGTCCTCCAGCCGAATTGACTCCATGGGTCTATTGCTGCCTCGGGCACCTTATGGCCGTTTAGCTGTGAATCTAGATTATCGAATGGGTCGAAAAATTGATAGTGAATTGCAACGTTCAGGGCCACCTAATGACGATGGATCACTCAAATTGCGTCCCGATTCAATACATCGTCCCCAGCCGACTTGTCTCCATGGGTCTATTGCTGCCTCGGGCACCTTATGGCCGTTCTGCTGTGAGTCTAGATTATCGAATGGGACGAAAAACTGATAGTGAATTGTAACGTTCCGGGCCACCTAATGACGATGGATCACTCAAATTGCGTCCTGATTCAATACATCGTCCTCCAGCAGACTTGACTTCATGGGTCTATTGCTGCCTCGGGCACCTTATGGCCGTTCTGCTGTGAGTCAAAGATTTTCGAATCGGACGAAAAACTGATAGTGAATTGTAACTTTCAGGGCAACCTAATGACGATGGATCACTCAAATTGCGTCCCGATTCAATACATCGTCCTCCAGCAGACTTGTCTCCATGGGTCGATTGCTGCCTTGGGCATCTTATGGCCGTTCTGCTGTGAGTCAAAGATTTTCGAATCGGACGATAAACTGATAGTGATTTGTAACATTCAGGGCCACCTAATGACGATGGACCACACTAATTGCGTCCCGATTCAGTACATCGTCCACTAGCCGACTTGACTCCATGGGACTATTGCTGCCTCGGGCACCTTATGGCCGTTCTGCTGTGAGTCTAGATTATAGAATGGGATGAAAAACTGATAATGAAATTGTAACGTTCAGGGCCACCTAATGACGATGGATCACTCACATTGCGTCCCGATTCAATACATCGTCCTCCAGCAGACTTGTCTCCATGGGTCGATTGCTGCCTTGGGCACCTTATGGCCGTTCTGCTGTGAGTCAAAGATTTTCGAATCGGAAGAAAAACTGATAGTGATTTGTAACATTCAGGGCCACCTAATGACGATGGACCACACAAATTGCGTCCCGATTCAATACATCGTCCTCCAGCCGACTTGACTCCATGGGTCTATTGCTGCCTCGGGCACCTTATGGCCGTTCTGCTGTGAGTCTAGATTATCTAACGGGACTAAAACTGATAGTGAATTGTAACGTTCAGGGCCACCTAATGACGATGGATCTCTCAAATTGCGTCCCGATTCAATACATCGTCCTCCAGCAGACTTGTCTCCATGGGTCGATTGCTGCCTCGGGCACCTAATGGCCGTTCTGCTGTGACTCAAAGATTTTCGAATCGGACGAAAAACTGATAGTGAATTGTAACGTTCAGGGCCTCCTAATGACGATGGAACACTCAAATTGCGTCCCGATTCAATACATCGTCCTCCAGCCGACTTGACTCCATGGGTCTATTGCTGCCTCGGGCACCTTATGGCCGTTCTGCTGTGAGTCTAGATTCTCGGATGGGACAAAAAACTGATAGTGAATTGTAACGTTCAGGACCTCCTAATGACGATGGATCATTCAAATTGCGTCCCGATTCAATACATCGTCCTCCAGCAGACTTGTCTCCATGGGTCTATTGCTGCCTCGGGCACCTTATGGCCGTTCTGCTGTGAGTCTAGATTATCGAATGGGACGAAAAACTGATAGTGAATAGTAACGTTCAGGGCCACCTAATGACGATGGATCTCTCAAATTGCGTCCCGATTCAAATACATCGTCCTCCAGCCGACTTGACTCCATGGGTCTATTGCTGCCTCGGGCACCTTATGGCCGTTCTGCTGTGAGTCTAGATTATCGAATGGGACGAAAAACTGATAGTGAATTGTAACGTTCAGGGCCTCCTAATGACGATGGATCACTCAAATTGCGTCCCGATTCAATACATCGTCCTCCAGCAGACTTGTCTCCATGGGTCTATTGCTGCCTCGGGCACCTTATGGCAGGCCTGCTGTGACTCAAAGATTTTCGAATCGGACGAAAAACTGATAGTGAATTGTAACGTCCAGGGCCTCCTGGACGAAAAACTGATAGTGAATTGTAACGTTCAGGGCCACCTAATGATTGTGTCCCGATTCAATACATCGTCCTCCAGCCGACTTGACTCCATGGGTCTATTGCTGCCTCGGGCACCTTATGGCCGTTCTGCTGTGAGTCTAGATTATCGAATGGGACGAAAAACTGATAGTGAATTGTAACGTTCATGGCCTCCTAATGACGATGGATCACTCAAATTACGTCCCGATTCAATACATCGTCCTCCAGCGGACTTGTCTCCATGGGTCTATTGCTGCCTCGGGCACCTTATGGCCGTTCTGCTGTGAGTCTAGATTATCGAATGGGACGAAAAACTGATAGTGAATTGTAACATTCAGGGCCACCTAATGACGATGGATCACTCAAATTGCGTCCCGATTCAATACATCGTCCTCCAGCCGACTTGACTCCATGGGTCAATTGCTGTCTCGGGCACCTTATGGCCGTTCTGCTGTGAGTCTAGATCATCGAATGGGACGAAAAACTGATAGTGAATTGTAACGTTCAGGGCCTCCTAATGACGATGGATCACTCAAATTGCGTCCCGATTCAATACATCGTCCTCCAGCCGACTTGACTCCATGGGTCTATTGCTGCCTCGGGCACCTTATGGCCGTTCTGCTGTGAGTCTAGATTATCGAATGGGACGAAAAACTGATAGTGAATTGTAACGTTCAGGGCCTCCTAATGACGATGGACCACGCAAATTGCGTCCCGATTCAATACATCGTCCTCCAGCCGAGTTGACTCCATGGGTCTATTGCTGCCTCGGGCACCTTATGGCCGTTCTGCTGTGAATCTAGATTATCGAATGGGACGAAAAACTGATAGTGAATTGTAACGTTCAGGGCCACCTAATGACGATGGATCACTCAAATTGCGTCCCGATTCAATACATCGTCCTCCAGCCGACTTGTCTCCATGGGTCTATTGCTGACTCGGGCACCTTATGGCCGTTCTGCTGTGAGTCTAGATTATCGAACGGGACTAAAACTGATAGTGAATTGTAACGTTCAGGGCCTCCTAATGACGATGGATCACTCAAATTGCGTCCCGATTCAATACATCGTCCTCCAGCAGACTTGTCTCCATGGGTCGATTGCTGCCTCGGGCACCTAATGGCCGTTCTGCTGTGAGTCAAAGATTTTCGACTCGGACGAAAAACTGATAGTGAATTGTAACATTCAGGGCCACCTAATGACGATGGATCACTCAAATTGCGTCCCGTTTCAATACATCGTCCCCAGCCGACTAGTCTCCATGGGTCTATTGCTGCCTCGGGCACCTTATGGCCGTTCTGCTGTGAGTCTAGATTATCGAATGGGACGAAAAACTGATAGTGAATTGTAACGTTCAGGGCCACCTAATGACGATGGATCACTCAAATTGCTTCCTGATTCAATACATCGTCCTCCAGCAGACTTGACTTCATGGGTCTATTGCTGCCTCGGGCAACTAATGGCCGTTTTGCTGTGTGTCAAAGATTTTCGAATCGGAGGAAAAACTGATAGTGAATTGTAACTTTCAGGGCCACCTAATGACGATGGATCACTCAAATTGCGTCCCGATTCAATACATCGTCCTCCAGCAGACTTGTCTCCATGGGTCGATTGCTGCCTTGGGCACCTTATGGCCGTTCTGCTGTGAGTCAAAGATTTTCGAATCGGACGAAAAACTGATAGTGATTTGTAACATTCAGGGCCACCTAATGACGATGGACCACACAAATTGCGTCCCGATTCAGTACATCGTCCACTAGCCGACTTGACTCCATGGGACTATTGCTGCCTCGGGCACCTTATGGCCGTTCTGCTGTGAGTCTAGATTATAGAATGGGATGAAAAACTGATAGTGAATTGTAACGTTCAGGGCCACCTAAAGACGATGGATCACTCAAATTGCGTCCCGATTCAATACATCGTCCTCCAGCAGACTTGTCTCCATGGGTCTATTGCTGCCTCGGGCACCTTATGGCAGGCCTGCTGTGACTCAAAGATTTTCGAATCGGACGAAAAACTGATAGTGAATTGTAACGTTCAGGGCCTCCTAATGACGATGGAACACTCAAATTGCGTCCCGATTCAATACATCGTCCTCCAGCCGATTTGACTCCATGGGTCTATTGTTGCCTCGGGCACCTTATGGCCGTTCTGCTGTGAGCCTTGATTCTCGAATGGGACAAAAAACTGATAGTGAATTGTAACGTTCAGGGCCTCCTAATGACGATGGATCATTCAAATTGCGTCCCGATTCAATACATCGTCCTCCAGCAGACTTGTCTCCATGGGTCTATTGCTGCCTCGGGCACCTTATGGCCGTTCTGCTGTGAGTCTAGATTATCGAATGGGACGAAAAACTGATAGTGAATTGTAACGTTCAGGGCCACCTAATGACGGTGGATCACTCAAATTGCGTCCCGATTCAATACATCGTCCTCCAGCCGACTTGACTCCATGGGTCTATTGCTGCCTCGGGCACCTTATGGCCGTTCTGCTGTGAGTCTAGATTATCGAATGGGACGAAAAACTGATAGTGAATTGTAACGTTCAGGGCCTCCTAATGACGATGGATCACTCAAATTGCGTCCCGATTCAATACATCGTCCCCCAGCAGACTTGTCTCCATGGGTCGATTGCTGCCTCGGGCACCTAATGGCCGTTCTGCTGTGAGTCAAAGATTTTCGAATCGGACGAAAAACTGATAGTGATTTGTAACATTCAGGGCCACCTAATGACGATGGACTACACAAATTGCGTCCCGATTCAATACATCGTCCACTAGCCGACTTGACTCCATGGGACTATTGCTGCCTCGGGCACCTTATGGCCGTTCTGCTGTGAGTCTAGATTATCGAATGGGATGAAAAACTGATAGTGAATTGTAACGTTCAGGGCCACCTAAAGACGATGGATCACTCAAATTGCGTCCCGATTCAATACATCGTCCTCCAGCAGACTTGTCTCCATGGGTCTATTGCTGCCTCGGGCACCTTATGGCAGACCTGCTGTGACTCAAAGATTTTCGAATCGGACGAAAAACTGATAGTGAATTGTAACGTTCAGGGCCTCCTAATGACGATGGAACACTCAAATTGCGTCCCGATTCAATACATCGTCCTCCAGCAGACTTGTCTCCATGCGTCTATTGCTGCCTCTGGCACCTTATGGCCGTTCTGCTGTGAGTCAAAGATTTACGAATCGGACGAAAAACTGATAGTGAATTGTAACGTTCAGGGCCACCTAATGACGATGGATCACTCAAATTGCATCCCGATTCAATACATCGTCCTCCAGCCGACTTGACTCCATGGGTCTATTGCTGCCTCGGGCACCTTATGGCCGTTCTGCTGTGAGTCTAGATTGTCGAATGGGACGAAAAACTGATAGTAAATTGTAACGTTCAGGGCCACCTAATGACGATGGATCACTCACATTGTGTCCCGATTCAATACATCGTCCTCCAGCCGACTTGACTCCATGGGTCTATTGCTGCCTCGGGCACCTTATGGCCGTTCTGCTGTGAGTCTAGATTATCGAAAGGGACGAAAAACTGATAGTGAATTGTAACGTTCAGGGCCACCTAATGACGATGGATCACTCAAATTGCGTCCCGATTCAATACATCGTCCCCAGCCGACTTTTCTCCATGGGTCTATTGCTGACTCGGGCACCTAATGGCCGTTCTGCTGTGAGTCAAAGATTTTCGACTCGGACGAAAAACTGATTGTGAATTGTAACATTCAGGGCCACCTAATGACGATGGACCACGCAAATTGCGTCCCGATTCAATACATCGTCCTCCAGCCGAGTTGACTCCATGGGTCTATTGCTGCCACGGGCACCTTATGGCCGTTCTGCTGTGAGTCTAGATTATCGAACGGGATGAAAAACTGATAGTGAATTGTAACGTTCAGGGCCTCCTAATGACGATGGATCACTCAAATTGCGTCCCGATTCAATACATCGTCCTCCAGCAGACTTGTCTCCATGGGTCTATTGCTGCCTCGGGCACCTTATGGCAGGCCTGCTGTGAGTCAAAGATTTTCGAATCGGACGAAAAACTGATAGTGAATTGTAACGTTCAGGGCCTCCATATGACGATGGAACACTCAAATTGCGTCCCGATTCAATACATCGTCCTCCAGCAGACTTATCTCCATGCGACTATTGCTGCCTCGGGCACCTTATGGCCGTTCTGCTGTGAGTCAAAGATTTACGAATCGGACGAAAAACTGATAGTGAATTGTAACGTTCAGGGCCTCCTAATGACGATGGGTCACTCAAATTGCGTCCCGATTCAATACATCGTCTTCCAGCGGACTTGTCTCCATGGGTCTATTGCTGCCTCGGGCACCTTGTGGCCGTTCTGCTGTGAGTCTAGATTATCGAATGGGACGAATAACTGATAGTGAATTGTAACGTTCAGGGCCACCTAATGACGATGGATCATTCAAATTGCGTCCCGTTTCAATTCATCGTCCTCAGCCGACTTGTCTCCATGGGTCTATTGCTGCCTCGGGCACCTTATGGCCGTTCTGCTGTGAGTCTAGATTATCGAATGGGACGAAAAACTGATAGTGAATTGTAACGTTCAGGGCCACCTAATGACGATGGATCACTCACATTGCGTCCTGATTCAATACATCGTCCTCCAGCAGACTTGACTTCATGGGTCTATTGCTGCCTCGGGCACCTTATGGCCGTTCTGCTGTGAGTCAAAGATTTTCGAATCAGACGAAAAACTGATAGTGAATTGTAACTTTCAGGGCCACCTAATGACGATGGATCACGCAAATTGCATCCCGATTCAATACATCGTCCTCCAGCAGACTTGTCTCCATGGGTCGATTGCTGCCTCGGGCACCTTATGGCCGTTCTGCTGTGAGTCAAAGATTTTCGAATCGGGCGAAAAACTGATAGTGATTTGTAACATTCAGGGCCACCTAATGACGATGGACCTCACAAATTGCGTCTTGATTCAGTACATCGTCCACTAGCCGACTTGACTCCATGGGACTATTGCTGCCTCGGGCACCTTATGGCAGGCCTTCTGTGACTCAAAGATTTTCGAATCGGACGTTAAACTGATAGTGAATTGTAACGTTCAGGGCCACCTAATGACGATGGATCACTCAAATTGCGTCCCGATTCAATACATCGTCCTCCAGCAGACATGTCTCCATGGGTCTATTGCTGCCTCGGGCACCTTATGGCAGGCCTGCTGTGACTCAAAGATTTTCGAATCGGACGAAAAACTGATAGTGAATTGTAACGTTCAGGGCCTCCTAATGACGATGGAACACTCAAATTGCGTCCCGATTCAATACATCGTCCTCCAGCCGATTTGACTCCATGGGTCTATTGTTGCCTCGGGCACCTTATGGCCGTTCTGCTGTGAGCCTTGATTCTCGAATGGGACAAAAAACTGATAGTGAATTGTAACGTTCAGGGCCTCCTAATGACGATGGATCATTCAAATTGCGTCCCGATTCAATACATCGTCCTCCAGCAGACTTGTCTCCATGGGTCTATTGCTGCCTCGGGCACCTTATGGCCGTTCTGCTGTGAGTCTAGATTATCGAATGGGACGAAAAACTGATAGTGAATTGTAACGTTCAGGGCCACCTAATGACGGTGGATCACTCAAATTGCGTCCCGATTCAATACATCGTCCTCCAGCCGACTTGACTCCATGGGTCTATTGCTGCCTCGGGCACCTTATGGCCGTTCTGCTGTGAGTCTAGATTATCGAATGGGACGAAAAACTGATAGTGAATTGTAACGTTCAGGGCCTCCTAATGACGATGGATCACTCAAATTGCGTCCCGATTCAATACATCGTCCCCCAGCAGACTTGTCTCCATGGGTCGATTGCTGCCTCGGGCACCTAATGGCCGTTCTGCTGTGAGTCAAAGATTTTCGAATCGGACGAAAAACTGATAGTGATTTGTAACATTCAGGGCCACCTAATGACGATGGACTACACAAATTGCGTCCCGATTCAATACATCGTCCACTAGCCGACTTGACTCCATGGGACTATTGCTGCCTCGGGCACCTTATGGCCGTTCTGCTGTGAGTCTAGATTATCGAATGGGATGAAAAACTGATAGTGAATTGTAACGTTCAGGGCCACCTAAAGACGATGGATCACTCAAATTGCGTCCCGATTCAATACATCGTCCTCCAGCAGACTTGTCTCCATGGGTCTATTGCTGCCTCGGGCACCTTATGGCAGACCTGCTGTGACTCAAAGATTTTCGAATCGGACGAAAAACTGATAGTGAATTGTAACGTTCAGGGCCTCCTAATGACGATGGAACACTCAAATTGCGTCCCGATTCAATACATCGTCCTCCAGCAGACTTGTCTCCATGCGTCTATTGCTGCCTCTGGCACCTTATGGCCGTTCTGCTGTGAGTCAAAGATTTACGAATCGGACGAAAAACTGATAGTGAATTGTAACGTTCAGGGCCACCTAATGACGATGGATCACTCAAATTGCATCCCGATTCAATACATCGTCCTCCAGCCGACTTGACTCCATGGGTCTATTGCTGCCTCGGGCACCTTATGGCCGTTCTGCTGTGAGTCTAGATTGTCGAATGGGACGAAAAACTGATAGTAAATTGTAACGTTCAGGGCCACCTAATGACGATGGATCACTCACATTGTGTCCCGATTCAATACATCGTCCTCCAGCCGACTTGACTCCATGGGTCTATTGCTGCCTCGGGCACCTTATGGCCGTTCTGCTGTGAGTCTAGATTATCGAAAGGGACGAAAAACTGATAGTGAATTGTAACGTTCAGGGCCACCTAATGACGATGGATCACTCAAATTGCGTCCCGATTCAATACATCGTCCCCAGCCGACTTTTCTCCATGGGTCTATTGCTGACTCGGGCACCTTATGGCCGTTCTGCTGTGAGTCTAGATTATCGAACGGGACGAAAAACTGATAGTGAATTGTAACGTTCAGGGCCTCCTAATGACGATGGATCACTCAAATTGCGTCCCGATTCAATACATCGTCCTCCAGCAGACTTTTCTCCATGGGTCGATTGCTGCCTCGGGCACCTAATGGCCGTTCTGCTGTGAGTCAAAGATTTTCGACTCGGACGAAAAACTGATTGTGAATTGTAACATTCAGGGCCACCTAATGACGATGGACCACGCAAATTGCGTCCCGATTCAATACATCGTCCTCCAGCCGAGTTGACTCCATGGGTCTATTGCTGCCACGGGCACCTTATGGCCGTTCTGCTGTGAGTCTAGATTATCGAACGGGATGAAAAACTGATAGTGAATTGTAACGTTCAGGGCCTCCTAATGACGATGGATCACTCAAATTGCGTCCCGATTCAATACATCGTCCTCCAGCAGACTTGTCTCCATGGGTCTATTGCTGCCTCGGGCACCTTATGGCAGGCCTGCTGTGAGTCAAAGATTTTCGAATCGGACGAAAAACTGATAGTGAATTGTAACGTTCAGGGCCTCCATATGACGATGGAACACTCAAATTGCGTCCCGATTCAATACATCGTCCTCCAGCAGACTTATCTCCATGCGACTATTGCTGCCTCGGGCACCTTATGGCCGTTCTGCTGTGAGTCAAAGATTTACGAATCGGACGAAAAAATGATAGTGAATTGTAACGTTCAGGGCCTCCTAATGACGATGGGTCACTCAAATTGCGTCCCGATTCAATACATCGTCTTCCAGCGGACTTGTCTCCATGGGTCTATTGCTGCCTCGGGCACCTTATGGCCGTTCTGCTGTGAGTCTAGATTATCGAATGGGACGAATAACTGATAGTGAATTGTAACGTTCAGGGCCACCTAATGACGATGGATCATTCAAATTGCGTCCCGTTTCAATTCATCGTCCTCAGCCGACTTGTCTCCATGGGTCTATTGCTGCCTCGGGCACCTTATGGCCGTTCTGCTGTGAGTCTAGATTATCGAATGGGACGAAAAACTGATAGTGAATTGTAACGTTCAGGGCCACCTAATGACGATGGATCACTCACATTGCGTCCTGATTCAATACATCGTCCTCCAGCAGACTTGACTTCATGGGTCTATTGCTGCCTCGGGCACCTTATGGCCGTTCTGCTGTGAGTCAAAGATTTTCGAATCAGACGAAAAACTGATAGTGAATTGTAACTTTCAGGGCCACCTAATGACGATGGATCACGCAAATTGCATCCCGATTCAATACATCGTCCTCCAGCAGACTTGTCTCCATGGGTCGATTGCTGCCTCGGGCACCTTATGGCCGTTCTGCTGTGAGTCAAAGATTTTCGAATCGGGCGAAAAACTGATAGTGATTTGTAACATTCAGGGCCACCTAATGACGATGGACCTCACAAATTGCGTCTTGATTCAGTACATCGTCCACTAGCCGACTTGACTCCATGGGACTATTGCTGCCTCGGGCACCTTATGGCAGGCCTTCTGTGACTCAAAGATTTTCGAATCGGACGTTAAACTGATAGTGAATTGTAACGTTCAGGGCCACCTAATGACGATGGATCACTCAAATTGCGTCCCGATTCAATACATCGTCCTCCAGCAGACATGTCTCCATGGGTCTATTGCTGCCTCGGGCACCTTATGGCAGGCCTGCTGTGACTCAAAGATTTTCGAATCGGACGAAAAACTGATAGTGAATTGTAACGTTCAGGGCCTCCTAATGACGATGGAACACTCAAATTGCGTCCCGATTCAATACATCGTCCTCCAGCAGACTTGTCTCCATGCGTCTATTGCTGCCTCGGGCACCTTATGGCCGTTCTGCTGTGAGTCAAAGATTTTGAATCGGACGAAAAACTGATAGTGAATTGTAACGTTCAGGGCCACCTAATGACGATGGATCACTCAAATTGCGTCCTGATTCAATACATCGTCCTCCACCCGACTTGACTCCATGAGTCTATTGCTGCCTCGGGCACCTTATGGCCGTTCTGCTGTGAGTCTAGATTATCGAATGGGACGAAAAACTGATAGTGAATTGTAACGTTCAGGGCCTCCTAATGACGATGCATCACTCAAATTGCGTCCCGATTCAATACATCGTCCTCCAGCCGACTTGACTCCATGGGTCTATTTCTGCCTCGGGCACCTTATGGCCGTTCTGCTGTGAGTCTAGATTATCGAATGGGACGAAAAACTGATAGTGAATTGTAACGTTCAGGGCCTCCTAATGGCGATGGATCACTCAAATTGCGTCCCGATTCAATACATCGTCCTATATCAGACTTGTCTCCATGGGTCGATTGCTGCCTCGGGCACCTAATGGCCGTTCTACTGTGAGTCAAAGATTTTCGAATCGGACGAAAAACTGATAGTGAATTGTAACATTCAGGGCCACCTAATGACGATGGACCACGCAAATTGCGTCCCGATTCAATACATCGTCCCCAGCCGACTTGTCTCCATGCGTCTATTGCTGCCTCGGGCACCTTATGGCCGTTCTGCTGTGAGTCAAAGATTTACGAATCGGACGAAAAACTGATAGTGAATTGTAACGTTCAGGGCCACCTAATGACGATGGATCACTCAAATTGCATCCCGATTCAATACATCGTCCTCCAGCCGACTTGACTCCATGGGTCTATTGCTGCCTCGGGCACCTTATGGCCGTTCTGCTGTGAGTCTAGATTGTCGAATGGGACGAAAAACTGATAGTAAATTGTAACGTTCAGGGCCACCTAATGACGATGGATCACTCACATTGTGTCCCGATTCAATACATCGTCCTCCAGCCGACTTGACTCCATGGGTCTATTGCTGCCTCGGGCACCTTATGGCCGTTCTGCTGTGAGTCTAGATTATCGAAAGGGACGAAAAACTGATAGTGAATTGTAACGTTCAGGGCCACCTAATGACGATGGATCACTCAAATTGCGTCCCGATTCAATACATCGTCCCCAGCCGACTTTTCTCCATGGGTCTATTGCTGACTCGGGCACCTTATGGCCGTTCTGCTGTGAGTCTAGATTATCGAACGGGACGAAAAACTGATAGTGAATTGTAACGTTCAGGGCCTCCTAATGACGATGGATCACTCAAATTGCGTCCCGATTCAATACATCGTCCTCCAGCAGACTTTTCTCCATGGGTCGATTGCTGCCTCGGGCACCTAATGGCCGTTCTGCTGTGAGTCAAAGATTTTCGACTCGGACGAAAAACTGATTGTGAATTGTAACATTCAGGGCCACCTAATGACGATGGACCACGCAAATTGCGTCCCGATTCAATACATCGTCCTCCAGCCGAGTTGACTCCATGGGTCTATTGCTGCCACGGGCACCTTATGGCCGTTCTGCTGTGAGTCTAGATTATCGAACGGGATGAAAAACTGATAGTGAATTGTAACGTTCAGGGCCTCCTAATGACGATGGATCACTCAAATTGCGTCCCGATTCAATACATCGTCCTCCAGCAGACTTGTCTCCATGGGTCTATTGCTGCCTCGGGCACCTTATGGCAGGCCTGCTGTGAGTCAAAGATTTTCGAATCGGACGAAAAACTGATAGTGAATTGTAACGTTCAGGGCCTCCATATGACGATGGAACACTCAAATTGCGTCCCGATTCAATACATCGTCCTCCAGCAGACTTATCTCCATGCGACTATTGCTGCCTCGGGCACCTTATGGCCGTTCTGCTGTGAGTCAAAGATTTACGAATCGGACGAAAAAATGATAGTGAATTGTAACGTTCAGGGCCTCCTAATGACGATGGGTCACTCAAATTGCGTCCCGATTCAATACATCGTCTTCCAGCGGACTTGTCTCCATGGGTCTATTGCTGCCTCGGGCACCTTATGGCCGTTCTGCTGTGAGTCTAGATTATCGAATGGGACGAATAACTGATAGTGAATTGTAACGTTCAGGGCCACCTAATGACGATGGATCATTCAAATTGCGTCCCGTTTCAATTCATCGTCCTCAGCCGACTTGTCTCCATGGGTCTATTGCTGCCTCGGGCACCTTATGGCCGTTCTGCTGTGAGTCTAGATTATCGAATGGGACGAAAAACTGATAGTGAATTGTAACGTTCAGGGCCACCTAATGACGATGGATCACTCACATTGCGTCCTGATTCAATACATCGTCCTCCAGCAGACTTGACTTCATGGGTCTATTGCTGCCTCGGGCACCTTATGGCCGTTCTGCTGTGAGTCAAAGATTTTCGAATCAGACGAAAAACTGATAGTGAATTGTAACTTTCAGGGCCACCTAATGACGATGGATCACGCAAATTGCATCCCGATTCAATACATCGTCCTCCAGCAGACTTGTCTCCATGGGTCGATTGCTGCCTCGGGCACCTTATGGCCGTTCTGCTGTGAGTCAAAGATTTTCGAATCGGGCGAAAAACTGATAGTGATTTGTAACATTCAGGGCCACCTAATGACGATGGACCTCACAAATTGCGTCTTGATTCAGTACATCGTCCACTAGCCGACTTGACTCCATGGGACTATTGCTGCCTCGGGCACCTTATGGCAGGCCTTCTGTGACTCAAAGATTTTCGAATCGGACGTTAAACTGATAGTGAATTGTAACGTTCAGGGCCACCTAATGACGATGGATCACTCAAATTGCGTCCCGATTCAATACATCGTCCTCCAGCAGACATGTCTCCATGGGTCTATTGCTGCCTCGGGCACCTTATGGCAGGCCTGCTGTGACTCAAAGATTTTCGAATCGGACGAAAAACTGATAGTGAATTGTAACGTTCAGGGCCTCCTAATGACGATGGAACACTCAAATTGCGTCCCGATTCAATACATCGTCCTCCAGCAGACTTGTCTCCATGCGTCTATTGCTGCCTCGGGCACCTTATGGCCGTTCTGCTGTGAGTCAAAGATTTTGAATCGGACGAAAAACTGATAGTGAATTGTAACGTTCAGGGCCACCTAATGACGATGGATCACTCAAATTGCGTCCTGATTCAATACATCGTCCTCCACCCGACTTGACTCCATGAGTCTATTGCTGCCTCGGGCACCTTATGGCCGTTCTGCTGTGAGTCTAGATTATCGAATGGGACGAAAAACTGATAGTGAATTGTAACGTTCAGGGCCTCCTAATGACGATGCATCACTCAAATTGCGTCCCGATTCAATACATCGTCCTCCAGCCGACTTGACTCCATGGGTCTATTTCTGCCTCGGGCACCTTATGGCCGTTCTGCTGTGAGTCTAGATTATCGAATGGGACGAAAAACTGATAGTGAATTGTAACGTTCAGGGCCTCCTAATGGCGATGGATCACTCAAATTGCGTCCCGATTCAATACATCGTCCTATATCAGACTTGTCTCCATGGGTCGATTGCTGCCTCGGGCACCTAATGGCCGTTCTACTGTGAGTCAAAGATTTTCGAATCGGACGAAAAACTGATAGTGAATTGTAACATTCAGGGCCACCTAATGACGATGGACCACGCAAATTGCGTCCCGATTCAATACATCGTCCCCAGCCGACTTGTCTCCATGCGTCTATTGCTGCCTCGGGCACCTTATGGCCGTTCTGCTGTGAGTCAAAGATTTACGAATCGGACGAAAAACTGATAGTGAATTGTAACGTTCAGGGCCACCTAATGACGATGGATCACTCAAATTGCGTCCCGATTCAATACATCGTCCTCCAGCCGAGTTGACTCCATGGGTCTATTGCTGCCTCGGGCACCTTATGGCCGTTCTGCTGTGAGTCTAGATTATCGAATGGGACGAAAAACTGATGGTGAATTGTAACGTTCAGGGCCACCTAATGACGATGGATCACTCAAATTGCGTCCCGATTCAATACATCGTCCTATATCAGACTTGTCTCCATGGGTCGATTGCTGCCTCGGGCACCTAATGGCCGTTCTACTGTGAGTCAAAGATTTTCGAATCGGACGAAAAACTGATAGTGAATTGTAACATTCAGGGCCACCTAATGACGATGGACCACGCAAATTGCGTCCCGATTCAATACATCGTCCTCCAGCCGAGTTGACTCCATGGGACTATTGCTGCCTCGGGCACCTTATGGCCGTTCTGCTGTGAATCTAGATTATCGAATGGGACGAAAAACTGATAGTGAATTGTAACGTTCAGGGCCACCTAATGACGATGGATCACTCAAATTGCGTCCCGATTCAATACATCGTCCCCAGCCGACTTGTCTCCATGGGTCTATTGCTGAATCGGGCACCTTATGGCCGTTCTGCTGTGAGTCTAGATTATCGAATGGGACGAAAAACTGATAGTGAATTGTAACGTTCAGGGCCACCTAATGACGATGGATCACTCAAATTGCGTCCTGATTCAATACATCGTCCTCCAGCAGACTTGACTTCATGGGTCTATTGCTCCCTCGGGCACCGTATGGCCGTTCTGCTGTGAGTCAAAGATTTTCGAATCGGACGAAAAACTGATAGTGAATTGTAACTTTCAGGGCCACCTAACGACGATGGATCACTCAAATTGCGTCCCGATTCAATACATCGTCCTCCAGCAGACTTGTCTCCATGGGTCGATTGCTGCCTCGGGCACCTTATGGCCGTTCTGCTGTGAGTCAAAGATTTTCGTTTCGGACGAAAAACTGATAGTGATTTGTAACATTCAGGACAGCCTAATGACGATGGACCACACAAATTGCGTCCCGATTCAGTACATCGTCCACTAGCCGACTTGACTCCATGGGACTATTGCTGCCTCGGGCACCTTATGGCCGTTCTGCTGTGAGTCTAGATTATAGAATGGGATGAAAAACTGATAGTGAATTGTAACGTTCAGGGCCACCTAATGACGATGGATCACTCAAATTGCGTCCCGATTCAATACATCGTCCTCCAGCAGACTTGTCTCCATGGGTCTATTGCTGCCTCGGGCACCTTATGGCAGGCCTGCTGTGACTCAAAGATTTTCGAATCGGACGAAAAACTGATAGTGAATTGTAACGTTCAGGGCCTCCTAATGACGATGGAACACTCAAATTGCGTCCCGATTCAATACATCGTCCTCCAGCAGACTTGTCTCCATGCGTCTATTGCTGCCTCTGGCACCTTATGGCCGTTCTGCTGTGAGTCAAAGATTTACGAATCGGACGAAAAACTGATAGTGAATTGTAACGTTCAGGGCCACCTAATGACGATGGATCACTCAAATTGCGTCCAGATTCAATACATCGTCCTCCAGCCGACTTGACTCCATGGGTCTATTGCTGCCTCGGGCACCTTATGGCAGACCTGCTGTGACTCAAAGATTTTCGAATCGGACGAAAAACTGATAGTGAATTGTAACGTTCAGGGCCTCCTAATGACGATGGAACACTCAAATTGCGTCCCGATTCAATACATCGTCCTCCAGCAGACTTGTCTCCATGCGTCTATTGCTGCCTCTGGCACCTTATGGCCGTTCTGCTGTGAGTCAAAGATTTACGAATCGGACGAAAAACTGATAGTGAATTGTAACGTTCAGGGCCACCTAATGACGATGGATCACTCAAATTGCATCCCGATTCAATACATCGTCCTCCAGCCGACTTGACTCCATGGGTCTATTGCTGCCTCGGGCACCTTATGGCCGTTCTGCTGTGAGTCTAGATTGTCGAATGGGACGAAAAACTGATAGTAAATTGTAACGTTCAGGGCCACCTAATGACGATGGATCACTCACATTGTGTCCCGATTCAATACATCGTCCTCCAGCCGACTTGACTCCATGGGTCTATTGCTGCCTCGGGCACCTTATGGCCGTTCTGCTGTGAGTCTAGATTATCGAAAGGGACGAAAAACTGATAGTGAATTGTAACGTTCAGGGCCACCTAATGACGATGGATCACTCAAATTGCGTCCCGATTCAATACATCGTCCCCAGCCGACTTTTCTCCATGGGTCTATTGCTGACTCGGGCACCTTATGGCCGTTCTGCTGTGAGTCTAGATTATCGAACGGGACGAAAAACTGATAGTGAATTGTAACGTTCAGGGCCTCCTAATGACGATGGATCACTCAAATTGCGTCCCGATTCAATACATCGTCCTCCAGCAGACTTTTCTCCATGGGTCGATTGCTGCCTCGGGCACCTAATGGCCGTTCTGCTGTGAGTCAAAGATTTTCGACTCGGACGAAAAACTGATTGTGAATTGTAACATTCAGGGCCACCTAATGACGATGGACCACGCAAATTGCGTCCCGATTCAATACATCGTCCTCCAGCCGAGTTGACTCCATGGGTCTATTGCTGCCACGGGCACCTTATGGCCGTTCTGCTGTGAGTCTAGATTATCGAACGGGATGAAAAACTGATAGTGAATTGTAACGTTCAGGGCCTCCTAATGACGATGGATCACTCAAATTGCGTCCCGATTCAATACATCGTCCTCCAGCAGACTTGTCTCCATGGGTCTATTGCTGCCTCGGGCACCTTATGGCAGGCCTGCTGTGAGTCAAAGATTTTCGAATCGGACGAAAAACTGATAGTGAATTGTAACGTTCAGGGCCTCCATATGACGATGGAACACTCAAATTGCGTCCCGATTCAATACATCGTCCTCCAGCAGACTTATCTCCATGCGACTATTGCTGCCTCGGGCACCTTATGGCCGTTCTGCTGTGAGTCAAAGATTTACGAATCGGACGAAAAAATGATAGTGAATTGTAACGTTCAGGGCCTCCTAATGACGATGGGTCACTCAAATTGCGTCCCGATTCAATACATCGTCTTCCAGCGGACTTGTCTCCATGGGTCTATTGCTGCCTCGGGCACCTTATGGCCGTTCTGCTGTGAGTCTAGATTATCGAATGGGACGAATAACTGATAGTGAATTGTAACGTTCAGGGCCACCTAATGACGATGGATCATTCAAATTGCGTCCCGTTTCAATTCATCGTCCTCAGCCGACTTGTCTCCATGGGTCTATTGCTGCCTCGGGCACCTTATGGCCGTTCTGCTGTGAGTCTAGATTATCGAATGGGACGAAAAACTGATAGTGAATTGTAACGTTCAGGGCCACCTAATGACGATGGATCACTCACATTGCGTCCTGATTCAATACATCGTCCTCCAGCAGACTTGACTTCATGGGTCTATTGCTGCCTCGGGCACCTTATGGCCGTTCTGCTGTGAGTCAAAGATTTTCGAATCAGACGAAAAACTGATAGTGAATTGTAACTTTCAGGGCCACCTAATGACGATGGATCACGCAAATTGCATCCCGATTCAATACATCGTCCTCCAGCAGACTTGTCTCCATGGGTCGATTGCTGCCTCGGGCACCTTATGGCCGTTCTGCTGTGAGTCAAAGATTTTCGAATCGGGCGAAAAACTGATAGTGATTTGTAACATTCAGGGCCACCTAATGACGATGGACCTCACAAATTGCGTCTTGATTCAGTACATCGTCCACTAGCCGACTTGACTCCATGGGACTATTGCTGCCTCGGGCACCTTATGGCAGGCCTTCTGTGACTCAAAGATTTTCGAATCGGACGTTAAACTGATAGTGAATTGTAACGTTCAGGGCCACCTAATGACGATGGATCACTCAAATTGCGTCCCGATTCAATACATCGTCCTCCAGCAGACATGTCTCCATGGGTCTATTGCTGCCTCGGGCACCTTATGGCAGGCCTGCTGTGACTCAAAGATTTTCGAATCGGACGAAAAACTGATAGTGAATTGTAACGTTCAGGGCCTCCTAATGACGATGGAACACTCAAATTGCGTCCCGATTCAATACATCGTCCTCCAGCAGACTTGTCTCCATGCGTCTATTGCTGCCTCGGGCACCTTATGGCCGTTCTGCTGTGAGTCAAAGATTTTGAATCGGACGAAAAACTGATAGTGAATTGTAACGTTCAGGGCCACCTAATGACGATGGATCACTCAAATTGCGTCCTGATTCAATACATCGTCCTCCACCCGACTTGACTCCATGAGTCTATTGCTGCCTCGGGCACCTTATGGCCGTTCTGCTGTGAGTCTAGATTATCGAATGGGACGAAAAACTGATAGTGAATTGTAACGTTCAGGGCCTCCTAATGACGATGCATCACTCAAATTGCGTCCCGATTCAATACATCGTCCTCCAGCCGACTTGACTCCATGGGTCTATTTCTGCCTCGGGCACCTTATGGCCGTTCTGCTGTGAGTCTAGATTATCGAATGGGACGAAAAACTGATAGTGAATTGTAACGTTCAGGGCCTCCTAATGGCGATGGATCACTCAAATTGCGTCCCGATTCAATACATCGTCCTATATCAGACTTGTCTCCATGGGTCGATTGCTGCCTCGGGCACCTAATGGCCGTTCTACTGTGAGTCAAAGATTTTCGAATCGGACGAAAAACTGATAGTGAATTGTAACATTCAGGGCCACCTAATGACGATGGACCACGCAAATTGCGTCCCGATTCAATACATCGTCCCCAGCCGACTTGTCTCCATGCGTCTATTGCTGCCTCGGGCACCTTATGGCCGTTCTGCTGTGAGTCAAAGATTTACGAATCGGACGAAAAACTGATAGTGAATTGTAACGTTCAGGGCCACCTAATGACGATGGATCACTCAAATTGCGTCCCGATTCAATACATCGTCCTCCAGCCGAGTTGACTCCATGGGTCTATTGCTGCCTCGGGCACCTTATGGCCGTTCTGCTGTGAGTCTAGATTATCGAATGGGACGAAAAACTGATGGTGAATTGTAACGTTCAGGGCCACCTAATGACGATGGATCACTCAAATTGCGTCCCGATTCAATACATCGTCCTATATCAGACTTGTCTCCATGGGTCGATTGCTGCCTCGGGCACCTAATGGCCGTTCTACTGTGAGTCAAAGATTTTCGAATCGGACGAAAAACTGATAGTGAATTGTAACATTCAGGGCCACCTAATGACGATGGACCACGCAAATTGCGTCCCGATTCAATACATCGTCCTCCAGCCGAGTTGACTCCATGGGACTATTGCTGCCTCGGGCACCTTATGGCCGTTCTGCTGTGAATCTAGATTATCGAATGGGACGAAAAACTGATAGTGAATTGTAACGTTCAGGGCCACCTAATGACGATGGATCACTCAAATTGCGTCCCGATTCAATACATCGTCCCCAGCCGACTTGTCTCCATGGGTCTATTGCTGAATCGGGCACCTTATGGCCGTTCTGCTGTGAGTCTAGATTATCGAATGGGACGAAAAACTGATAGTGAATTGTAACGTTCAGGGCCACCTAATGACGATGGATCACTCAAATTGCGTCCTGATTCAATACATCGTCCTCCAGCAGACTTGACTTCATGGGTCTATTGCTCCCTCGGGCACCGTATGGCCGTTCTGCTGTGAGTCAAAGATTTTCGAATCGGACGAAAAACTGATAGTGAATTGTAACTTTCAGGGCCACCTAACGACGATGGATCACTCAAATTGCGTCCCGATTCAATACATCGTCCTCCAGCAGACTTGTCTCCATGGGTCGATTGCTGCCTCGGGCACCTTATGGCCGTTCTGCTGTGAGTCAAAGATTTTCGTTTCGGACGAAAAACTGATAGTGATTTGTAACATTCAGGACAGCCTAATGACGATGGACCACACAAATTGCGTCCCGATTCAGTACATCGTCCACTAGCCGACTTGACTCCATGGGACTATTGCTGCCTCGGGCACCTTATGGCCGTTCTGCTGTGAGTCTAGATTATAGAATGGGATGAAAAACTGATAGTGAATTGTAACGTTCAGGGCCACCTAATGACGATGGATCACTCAAATTGCGTCCCGATTCAATACATCGTCCTCCAGCAGACTTGTCTCCATGGGTCTATTGCTGCCTCGGGCACCTTATGGCAGGCCTGCTGTGACTCAAAGATTTTCGAATCGGACGAAAAACTGATAGTGAATTGTAACGTTCAGGGCCTCCTAATGACGATGGAACACTCAAATTGCGTCCCGATTCAATACATCGTCCTCCAGCAGACTTGTCTCCATGCGTCTATTGCTGCCTCTGGCACCTTATGGCCGTTCTGCTGTGAGTCAAAGATTTACGAATCGGACGAAAAACTGATAGTGAATTGTAACGTTCAGGGCCACCTAATGACGATGGATCACTCAAATTGCGTCCAGATTCAATACATCGTCCTCCAGCCGACTTGACTCCATGGGTCTATTGCTGCCTCGGGCACCTTATGGCCGTTCTGCTGTGAGTCTAGATTGTCGAATGTGACGAAAAACTGATAGTGAATTGTAACGTTCAGGGCCACCTAATGACGATGGATCACTCACATTGTGTCCCGATTCAATACATCGTCCTCCAGCCGACTTGACTCCATGGGTCTATTGCTGCCTCGGGCACCTTATGGCCGTTCTGCTGTGAGTCTAGATTATCGAATGGGACGAAAAACTGATAGTGAATTGTAACGTTCAGGGCCTCCTAATGACGATGGATCACTCAAATTACGTCCCGATTCAATACATCGTCCTCCAGCGGACTTGTCTCCATGGGTCTATTGCTGCCTCGGGCACATTATGGCCGTTCTGCTGTGAGTCTAGATTATCGAATGGGACGAAAAACTGATAGTGAATTGTAACGTTCAGGGCCACCTAATGACGATGGATCACTCAAATTGCGTCCCGATTCAATACATCGTTCTCCAGCCGACTTGACGCCATGGGTCTATTGCTGCCTCGGGCACCTTATGGCCGTTCTGCTGTGAGTCTAGATTATCGAATGGGACGAAAAACTGATAGTGAATTGTAACGTTCAGGGCCTCCTAATGACGATGGGTCACTCAAATTGCGTCCCGATTCAATACATCGTCCTCCAGCCGACTTGACTCCATGGGTCTATTGCTGCCTCGCGCACCTTATGGCCGTTCTGCTGTGAGTCTAGATTATCGAATGGCACGAAAAACTGATAGTGAATTGTAACGTTCAGGGCCGCCTAATGACGATGGATCACTCAAATTGCGTCCCGATTCAATACATCGTCCTCCAGCAGACTTGTCTCCATGGGTCGATTGCTGCCTCGGGCACCTAATGGCCGTTTTGCTGTGAGTCAAAGATTTTCGACTCGGACGAAAAAGTGATAGTGAATTGTAACATTCAGGGCCACCTAATGACGATGGACCACGCAAATTGCGTCCCGATTCAATACATCGTCCTCCAACCGAGTTGACTCCATGCGTCTATTGCTGCCTCGGGCACCTTATGGCCGTTCTGCTGTGAATCTAGATTATCGAATGGGACGAAAAACTGATAGTGAATTGTAACGTTCAGGGCCACCTAATGACGATGGATCACTCAAATTGCGTCCCGATTCAATACATCGTCCCCAGCCGACTTTTCTCCATGGGTCTATTGCTGACTCGGGCACCTTATGGCAGGCCTGCTGTGAGTCAAAGATTTTCGAATCGGACGAAAAACTGATAGTGAATTGTAACGTTCAGGGCCTCCTAATGACGATGGAACACTCAAATTGCGTCCCGATTCAATACATCGTCCTCCAGCAGACTTGTCTCCTTGCGTCTATTGCTGCCTCGGGCACCTTATGGCCGTTCTGCTGTGAGTCAAAGATTTACGAATCGGACGAAAAACTGATAGTGAATTGTAACGTTCAGGGCCACCTAATGACGATGGATCACTCAAATTGCGTCCCGATTCAATACATCGTCCTCCAGCCGACTTGACTCCATGGGTCTATTGCTGCCTCGGGCACCTTATGGCCGTTCTGCTGTGAGTCTAGATTATCGAATGGGACAAAAAACTGATAGTGAATTGTATCGTTCAGGGCCTCCTAATGACGATGGGTCACTCAAATTGCGTCCCGATTCAATACATCGTCTTCCAGCGGACTTGTCTCCATGGGTCTATTGCTGCCTCGGGCACCTTATGGCCGTTCTGCTGTGAGTCTAGATTATCGAATGGGACGAATAACTGATAGTGAATTGTAACGTTCAGGGCCACCTAATGACGATGGATCATTCAAATTGCGTCCCGATTCAATACATCGTCCTCAGCCGATTTGTCTCCATGGGTCTATTGCTGCCTCGGGCACCTTATGGCCGTTCTGCTGTGAGTCTAGATTATCGAATGGGACGAAAAACTGATTGTGAATTGTAACGTTCAGGGCCACCTAATGACGATGGATCACTCAAATTGCGTCCCGATTCAGTACATCGTCCTCCAGCAGACTTGACTTCATGGGTCTATTGCTGCCTCGGGCACCTTATGGCCGTTCTGCTGTGAGTCAAAGATTTTCGAATCAGACGAAAAACTGATAGTGAATTGTAACTTTCAGGGCCACCTAATGACGATGGATCACGCAAATTGCATCCCGATTCAATACATCGTCCTCCAGCAGACTTGTCTCCATGGGTCGAATGCTGCCTCGGGCACCTTATGGCCGTTCTGCTGTGGGTCAAAGATTTTCGAATCGGGCGAAAAACTGATAGTGATTTGTAACATTCAGGGCCACCTAATGACGATGGACCTCACAAATTGCGTCTTGATTCAGTACATCGTCCACTAGCCGACTTGACTCCATGGGACTATTGCTGCCTCGGGCACCTTATGGCAGGCCTTCTGTGACTCAAAGATTTTCGAATCGGACGTTAAACTGATAGTGAATTGTAACGTTCAGGGCCACCTAATGACGATGGATCACTCAAATTGCGTCCCGATTCAATACATCGTCCTCCAGCAGACATGTCTGCATGGGTCTATTGCTGCCTCGGGCACTTTATGGCAGGCCTGCTGTGACTCAAAGATTTTCGAATCGGACGAAAAACTGATAGTGAATTGTAACGTTCAGGGCCTCCTAATGACGATGGAACACTCAAATTGCGTCCCGATTCAATACATCGTCCTATATCAGACTTGTCTCCATGGGTCGATTGCTGCCTCGGGCACCTAATGGCCGTTCTACTGTGAGTCAAAGATTTTCGAATCGGACGAAAAACTGATAGTGAATTGTAACATTCAGGGCCACCTAATGACGATGGACCACGCAAATTGCGTCCCGATTCAATACATCGTCCCCAGCCGACTTGTCTCCATGCGTCTATTGCTGCCTCGGGCACCTTATGGCCGTTCTGCTGTGAGTCAAAGATTTACGAATCGGACGAAAAACTGATAGTGAATTGTAACGTTCAGGGCCACCTAATGACGATGGATCACTCAAATTGCGTCCCGATTCAATACATCGTCCTCCAGCCGAGTTGACTCCATGGGTCTATTGCTGCCTCGGGCACCTTATGGCCGTTCTGCTGTGAGTCTAGATTATCGAATGGGACGAAAAACTGATGGTGAATTGTAACGTTCAGGGCCACCTAATGACGATGGATCACTCAAATTGCGTCCCGATTCAATACATCGTCCTATATCAGACTTGTCTCCATGGGTCGATTGCTGCCTCGGGCACCTAATGGCCGTTCTACTGTGAGTCAAAGATTTTCAAATCGGACGAAAAACTGATAGTGAATTGTAAAATTCAGGGCCACCTAATGACGATGGACCACGCAAATTGCGTCCCGATTCAATACATCGTCCTCCAGCCGAGTTGACTCCATGGGTCTATTGCTGCCTCGGGCACCTTATGGCCGTTCTGCTGTGAATCTAGATTATCGAATGGGACGAAAAACTGATAGTGAATTGTAACGTTCAGGGCCACCTAATGACGATGGATCACTCAAATTGCGTCCCGATTCAATACATCGTCCCCAGCCGACTTGTCTCCATGGGTCTATTGCTGAATCGGGCACCTTATGGCCGTTCTGCTGTGAGTCTAGATTATCGAATGGGACGAAAAACTGATAGTGAATTTTAACGTTCAGGGCCACCTAATGACGATGGATCACTCAAATTGCGTCCTGATACAATACATCGTCCTCCAGCAGACTTGACTTCATGGGTCTATTGCTCCCTCGGGCACCGTATGGCCGTTCTGCTGTGAGTCAAAGATTTTTGAATCGGACGAAAAACTGATAGTGAATTGTAACTTTCAGGGCCACCTAACGACGATGGATCACTCAAATTGCGTCCCGATTCAATACATCGTCCTCCAGCAGACTTGTCTCCATGGGTCGATTGCTGCCTCGGGCACCTTATGGCCGTTCTGCTGTGAGTCAAAGATTTTCGTTTCGGACGAAAAACTGATAGTGATTTGTAACATTCAGGACAGCCGACTTGACTCCATGGGACTATTGCTGCCTCGGGCACCTTATGGCCGTTCTGCTGTGAGTCTAGATTATAGAATGGGATGAAAAACTGATAGTGAATTGTAACGTTCAGGGCCACCTAATGACGATGGATCACTCAAATTGCGTCCCGATTCAATACATCGACCTCCAGCAGACTTGTCTCCATGGGTCTATTGCTGCCTCGGGCACCTTATGGCAGGCCTGCTGTGACTCAAAGATTTTCGAATCGGACGAGAATATTGATAGTGAATTGTAACGTTCAGGGCCTCCTAATGACGATGGAACACTCAAATTGCGTCCCGATTCAATACATCGTCCTCCAGCAGACTTGTCTCCATGCGTCTATTGCTGCCTCGGGCACCTTATGGCCGTTCTGCTGTGAGTCAAAGATTTACGAATCGGACGAAAAACTGATAGTGAATTGTAACGTTCAGGGCCACCTAATGACGATGGATCACTCAAATTGCGTCCCGATTCAATACATCGTCCTCCAGCCGAGTTGACTCCATGGGTCTATTGCTGCCTTGGGCACCTTATGGCCGTTCTGCTGTGAGTCTAGATTATCGAATGGGACGAAAAACTGATGGTGAATTGTAACGTTCAGGGCCACCTAATGACCATGGATCACTCAAATTGCGTCCCGATTCAATACATCGTCCTCCAGCCGACTTGACTCCATGGGTCTATTGCTGCCTCGGGCACCTTATGGCCGTTCTGCTGTGAGTCTAGATTATCGAATGGGACGAAAAACTGATAGTGAATTGTAACGTTCAGGGCCTCCTAATGACGATGGATCACTCAAATTGCGTCCCGATTCAATACATCGTCCTCCAGCCGACTTGACTCCATGGGTCTATTGCTGCCTCGGGCACCTTATGGCCGTTCTGCTGTGAGTCTAGATTATCGAATGGGACGAAAAACTGATAGTGAATTGTAACGTCCTAATGACGATGGATCACTCAAATTGCGTCCCGATTCAATACATCGTCCTCCAGCAGACTTGTCTCCATGGGTCGATTGCTGCCTCGGGCACCTAATGGCCGTTCTGCTGTGAGTCAAAGATTTTCGAATCGGACGAAAAACTGATAGTGAATTGTAACATTCAGGGCCACCTAATGACGATGGATCACTCAAATTGCGTCCCGATTCAATACATCGTCCTCCAGCCGAGTTGACTCCATGGGTCTATTGCTGCCTCGGGCACCTTATGGTCGTTGTGCTGTGAATCTAGATTATCGAATGGGACGAAAAACTGATAGTGAATTGTAACGTTCAGGGCCACCTAATGACGATGGATCACTCAAATTGCGTCCTGATTCAATACATCGTCCTCCAGCAGACTTGACTTCATGCCTCTATTGCTGCCTCGGGCACCTTATGGCCGTTCTGCTGTGAGTCAAAGATTTTCGAATCGGACGAAAAACTGATAGTGAATTGTAACTTTGGGGGCCACCTAATGACGATGGATCACTCAAATTGCGTCCCGATTCAATACATCGTCCTCCAGCAGTCTTGTCTCCATGGGTCGATTGCTGCCTCGGGCACCTTATGGCCGTTCTGCTGTGAGTCAAAGATTTTCGAATCGGACGAAAAACTGATAGTGATTTGTAACATTCAGGGCCACCTAATGACGATGGACCACACAAATTGCGTCCCGATTCACTACATCGTCCACTAGCCGACTTGACTCCAATGGGACTATTGCTGCCTCAGGCACCTTATGGCCGTTCTGCTGTGAGTCTAGATTATAGAATGGGATGAAAAACTGATAGTGAATTGTAACGTTCAGGGCCACCTAATGACGATGCATCACTCAAATTGCGTCCCGATTTAATTCATCGTCCTCCAGCAGACTTGTCTCCATGGGTCTATTGCTGCCTCGGGCACCTAATGGCCGTTCTGCTGTGAGTCAAAGATTTTCGAATCGGACGAAAAACTGATAGTGAATTGTGACATTCAGGGCCACCTAATGACGATGGACCATGCAAATTGCGTCCCGATTCAATACATCGACCTCCAGCCGAGTTGACTCCATGGGTCTATTGCTGCCTCGGGCACCTTATGGCCGTTCTGCTGTGAATCTAGATTATCGAATGGGACGAAAAACTGATAGTGGATTGTAACGTTCAGGGCCACCTAATGACGATGGATCACTCAAATTGCGTCCCGATTCAATACATCGTCCCCAGCCGACTTGACTCCATGGGACTATTGCTGCCTCGGGCACCTTATGGCCGTTCTGCTGTGAGTCTAGATTATAGAATGGGATGAAAAACTGATAGTGAATTGTAACGTTCAGGGCCATCTATTGACGATGGATCACTCAAATTGCGTCCCGATTCAATACATCGTCCTCCAGCCGACTTGTCTCCATGGGTCGATTGCTGCCTCTGGCACCTAATGGCCGTTCTGCTGTGAGTCAAAGATTTTCGACTCGGACGAAAAACTGATAGTGAATTGTAACATTCAGGGCCACCTAATGACGATGGACCACGCAAATTGCGTCCCGATTCAATACATCGTCCTCCAGCCGAGTTGACTCCATGGGTCTATTGCTGCCACGGGCACCTTATGGCCCTTCTGCTGTGAATCTAGATTATCGAATGGGACGAAAGACTGATGGTGAATTGTAACGTTCAGGGCCACCTAATGACGATGGATCACTCAAATTGCGTCCCGATTCAAGACATCGTCCCCAGCCGACTTGTCTCCATGGGTCTATTGCTGCCTCGGGCACCTTATGGCCGTTCTGCTGTGAGTCTAGATTATCGAATGGGACGAAAACCTGATAGTGAATTGTAACGTTCAGGGCCACCTAATGACGATGGATCACTCAAATTGCGTCCCTATTCAATACATCGTCCTCCAGCAGTCTTGTCTCCAAGGGTCGATTGCTGCCTCGGGCACCTTATGGCCGTTCTGCTGTGAGTCAAAGATTTACGAATCGGACGAAAAACTGATAGTGAATTGTAACGTTCAGGGCCTCCTAATGACGATGGAACACTCAAATTGCGTCCCGATTCAATACATCGTCCTTCAGCAGACTTGTCTCCATGCGTCTATTGCTGCCTCGGGCACCTTATGGCCGTTCTGCTGTAAGTCTAGATTATCGAATGGGACAAAAAACTGATAGTGAATTGTAACGTTCAGGGCCACCTAATGACGATGGATCACTCAAATTGCGTCCCGATTCAATACATCGTCCTCCAGCGGACTTGTCTCCATGGGTCTATTGCTGCCTCGGGCACCTTATGGCCGTTCTGCTGTGAGTCTAGATTATCGAATGGGACGAAAAACTGATAGTGAATTGTAACGTACAGGGCCACCTAATGACGATGGATCACTCAAATTGCGTCCCGATTCAATACATCGTCCTCCAGCCGACTTGACTCCATGGGTCTATTTCTGCCTCGGGCACCTTATGGCCGTTCTGCTGTGAGTCTAGATTATCGAATGGGACGAAAAACTGATAGTGAATTGTAACGTTCAGGGCCTCCTAATGACGATGGATCACTCAAATTGCGTCCCGATTCAATACATCGTCCTCCAGCAGTCTTGTCTCCATGGGTCGATTGCTGCCTCGGGCACCTAACGGCCGTTCTGCTGTGAGTCAAAGATTTTCGAATCGGACGAAAAACTGATAGTGAATTGTAACATTCAGGGCCACCTAATGACGATGGACCACTCAAATTGCGTCCCGATTCAATACATCGTCCTCCAGCCGAGTTGACTCCATGGGTCTATTGCTGCCTCGGGCACCTTATGGCCGTTCTGCTGTGAATCTAGATTATCGAATGGGACGAAAAACTGATAGTGAATTGTAACGTTCAGGGCCACCTAATGACGATTGATCACTCAAATTGCGTCCCGATTCAATACATCGTCCCCAGCCTACTTGACTTTCGAATTGTAACGTTCAGGGCCTCCTAATGACGATGGATCACTCAAATTGCGTCCCGATTCAATACATCGTCCTCCAGCCGACTTGACTCCATGGGTCTATTCCTGCCTCGGGCACCTTATGGCCGTTCTGCTGTGAGTCTAGATTATCGAATGGGACGAAAAACTGATAGTGAATTGTAACGTTCAGGGCCACCTAATGACGATGGATCACTCAAATTGCGTCCCGATTCAATACATCGTCCTCCAGCGGACTTGTCTCCATGGGTCTATTGCTGCCTCGGGCACCTTATGGCCGTTCTGCTGTGAGTCTAGATTATCGAATGGGACGAAAAACTGATAGTGAATTGTAACGTACAGGGCCACCTAATGACGATGGATCACTCAAATTGCGTCCCGATTCAATACATCGTCCTCCAGCCGACTTGACTCCATGGGTCTATTGCTGCCTCGGGCACCTTATGGCCGTTCTGCTGTGAGTCTAGATTATCGAATGGGACGAAAAACTGATAGTGAATTGTAACGTTCAGGGCCTCCTAATGACGATGGATCACTCAAATTGCGTCCCGATTCAATACATCGTCCTCCAGCAGTCTTGTCTCCATGGGTCGATTGCTGCCTCGGGCACCTAATGGCCGTTCTGCTGTGAGTCAAAGATTTTCGAATCGGACGAAAAACTGATAGTGAATTGTAACATTCAGGGCCACCTAATGACGATGGACCACTCAAATTGCGTCCCGATTCAATACATCGTCCTCCAGCCGAGTTGACTCCATGGGTCTATTGCTGCCTCGGGCACCTTATGGCCGTTCTGCTGTGAATCTAGATTATCGAATGGGACGAAAAACTGATAGTGAATTGTAACGTTCAGGGCCACCTAATGACGATTGATCACTCAAATTGCGTCCCGATTCAATACATCGTCCCCAGCCGACTTGACTTTCGAATTGTAACGTTCAGGGCCTCCTAATGACGATGGATCACTCAAATTGCGTCCCGATTCAATACATCGTCCTCCAGCCGACTTGACTCCATGGGTCTATTCCTGCCTCGGGCACCTTATGGCCGTTCTGCTGTGAGTCTAGATTATCGAATGGGACGAAAAACTGATAGTGAATTGTAACGTTCAGGGCCACCTAATGACGATGGATCACTCAAATTGCGTCCTGATTCAATACATCGTCCTCCAGCAGACTTGACTTCATGGGTCTATTGCTCCCTCGGGCACCGTATGGCCGTTCTGCTGTGAGTCAAAGATTTTTGAATCGGACGAAAAACTGATAGTGAATTGTAACTTTCAGGGCCACCTAACGACGATGGATCACTCAAATTGCGTCCCGATTCAATACATCGTCCTCCAGCAGACTTGTCTCCATGGGTCGATTGCTGCCTCGGGCACCTTATGGCCGTTCTGCTGTGAGTCAAAGATTTTCGTTTCGGACGAAAAACTGATAGTGATTTGTAACATTCAGGACAGCCGACTTGACTCCATGGGACTATTGCTGCCTCGGGCACCTTATGGCCGTTCTGCTGTGAGTCTAGATTATAGAATGGGATGAAAAACTGATAGTGAATTGTAACGTTCAGGGCCACCTAATGACGATGGATCACTCAAATTGCGTCCCGATTCAATACATCGACCTCCAGCAGACTTGTCTCCATGGGTCTATTGCTGCCTCGGGCACCTTATGGCAGGCCTGCTGTGACTCAAAGATTTTCGAATCGGACGAGAATATTGATAGTGAATTGTAACGTTCAGGGCCTCCTAATGACGATGGAACACTCAAATTGCGTCCCGATTCAATACATCGTCCTCCAGCAGACTTGTCTCCATGCGTCTATTGCTGCCTCGGGCACCTTATGGCCGTTCTGCTGTGAGTCAAAGATTTACGAATCGGACGAAAAACTGATAGTGAATTGTAACGTTCAGGGCCACCTAATGACGATGGATCACTCAAATTGCGTCCCGATTCAATACATCGTCCTCCAGCCGAGTTGACTCCATGGGTCTATTGCTGCCTTGGGCACCTTATGGCCGTTCTGCTGTGAGTCTAGATTATCGAATGGGACGAAAAACTGATGGTGAATTGTAACGTTCAGGGCCACCTAATGACGATGGATCACTCAAATTGCGTCCCGATTCAATACATCGTCCTCCAGCCGACTTGACTCCATGGGTCTATTGCTGCCTCGGGCACCTTATGGCCGTTCTGCTGTGAGTCTAGATTATCGAATGGGACGAAAAACTGATAGTGAATTGTAACGTTCAGGGCCTCCTAATGACGATGGATCACTCAAATTGCGTCCCGATTCAATACATCGTCCTCCAGCCGACTTGACTCCATGGGTCTATTGCTGCCTCGGGCACCTTATGGCCGTTCTGCTGTGAGTCTAGATTATCGAATGGGACGAAAAACTGATAGTGAATTGTAACGTCCTAATGACGATGGATCACTCAAATTGCGTCCCGATTCAATACATCGTCCTCCAGCAGACTTGTCTCCATGGGTCGATTGCTGCCTCGGGCACCTAATGGCCGTTCTGCTGTGAGTCAAAGATTTTCGAATCGGACGAAAAACTGATAGTGAATTGTAACATTCAGGGCCACCTAATGACGATGGATCACTCAAATTGCGTCCCGATTCAATACATCGTCCTCCTGCCGAGTTGACTCCATGGGTCTATTGCTGCCTCGGGCACCTTATGGTCGTTGTGCTGTGAATCTAGATTATCGAATGGGACGAAAAACGGATAGTGAATTGTAACGTTCAGGGCCACCTAATGACGATGGATCACTCAAATTGCGTCCTGATTCAATACATCGTCCTCCAGCAGACTTGACTTCATGCCTCTATTGCTGCCTCGGGCACCTTATGGCCGTTCTGCTGTGAGTCAAAGATTTTCGAATCGGACGAAAAACTGATAGTGAATTGTAACTTTGGGGGCCACCTAATGACGATGGATCACTCAAATTGCGTCCCGATTCAATACATCGTCCTCCAGCAGTCTTGTCTCCATGGGTCGATTGCTGCCTCGGGCACCTTATGGCCGTTCTGCTGTGAGTCAAAGATTTTCGAATCGGACGAAAAACTGATAGTGATTTGTAACATTCAGGGCCACCTAATGACGATGGACCACACAAATTGCGTCCCGATTCACTACATCGTCCACTAGCCGACTTGACTCCAATGGGACTATTGCTGCCTCAGGCACCTTGTGGCCGTTCTGCTGTGAGTCTAGATTATAGAATGGGATGAAAAACTGATAGTGAATTGTAACGTTCAGGGCCACCTAATGACGATGCATCACTCAAATTGCGTCCCGATTTAATTCATCGTCCTCCAGCAGACTTGTCTCCATGGGTCTATTGCTGCCTCGGGCACCTAATGGCCGTTCTGCTGTGAGTCAAAGATTTTCGAATCGGACGAAAAACTGATAGTGAATTGTGACATTCAGGGCCACCTAATGACGATGGACCACGCAAATTGCGTCCCGATTCAATACATCGACCTCCAGCCGAGTTGACTCCATGGGTCTATTGCTGCCTCGGGCACCTTATGGCCGTTCTGCTGTGAATCTAGATTATCGAATGGGACGAAAAACTTATAGTGGATTGTAACGTTCAGGGCCACCTAATGACGATGGATCACTCAAATTGCGTCCCGATTCAATACATCGTCCCCAGCCGACTTGACTCCATGGGACTATTGCTGCCTCGGGCACCTTATGGCCGTTCTGCTGTGAGTCTAGATTATAGAATGGGATGAAAAACTGATAGTGAATTGTAACGTTCAGGGCCATCTATTGACGATGGATCACTCAAATTGCGTCCCGATTCAATACATCGTCCTCCAGCTGACTTGTCTCCATGGGTCGATTGCTGCCTCTGGCACCTAATGGCCGTTCTGCTGTGAGTCAAAGATTTTCGACTCGGACGAAAAACTGATAGTGAATTGTAACATTCAGGGCCACCTAATGACGATGGACCACGCAAATTGCGTCCCGATTCAATACATCGTCCTCCAGCCGAGTTGACTCCATGGGTCTATTGCTGCCACGGGCACCTTATGGCCCTTCTGCTGTGAATCTAGATTATCGAATGGGACGAAAGACTGATGGTGAATTGTAACGTTCAGGGCCACCTAATGACGATGG
This sequence comes from Schistocerca cancellata, assembly GCF_023864275.1. Taxonomy (NCBI): domain Eukaryota; kingdom Metazoa; phylum Arthropoda; class Insecta; order Orthoptera; family Acrididae; genus Schistocerca; species Schistocerca cancellata. The sequence continues at coordinate 525,661,709 of NC_064634.1, read as the reverse complement.
ATCACTCAAATTGCGTCCCTATTCAATACATCGTCCTCCAGCAGTCTTGTCTCCAAGGGTCGATTGCTGCCTCGGGCACCTTATGGCCGTTCTGCTGTGAGTCAAATATTTACGAATCGGACGAAAAACTGATAGTGAATTGTAACGTTCAGGGCCTCCTAATGACGATGGAACACTCAAATTGCGTCCCGATTCAATACATCGTCCTTCAGCAGACTTGTCTCCATGCGTCTATTGCTGCCTCGGGCACCTTATGGCCGTTCTGCTGTAAGTCTAGATTATCGAATGGGACAAAAAACTGATAGTGAATTGTAACGTTCAAGGCCACCTAATGACGATGGATCACTCAAATTGCGTCCCGATTCAATACATCGTCCTCCAGCGGACTTGTCTCCATGGGTCTATTGCTGCCTCGGGCACCTTATGGCCGTTCTGCTGTGAGTCTAGATTATCGAATGGGACGAAAAACTGATAGTGAATTGTAACGTACAGGGCCACCTAATGACGATGGATCACTCAAATTGCGTCCCGATTCAATACATCGTCCTCCAGCCGACTTGACTCCATGGGTCTATTGCTGCCTCGGGCACCTTATGGCCGTTCTGCTGTGAGTCTAGATTATCGAATGGGACGAAAAACTGATAGTGAATTGTAACGTTCAGGGCCTCCTAATGACGATGGATCACTCAAATTGCGTCCCGATTCAATACATCGTCCTCCAGCAGTCTTGTCTCCATGGGTCGATTGCTGCCTCGGGCACCTAACGGCCGTCCTGCTGTGAGTCAAAGATTTTCGAATCGGACGAAAAACTGATAGTGAATTGTAACATTCAGGGCCACCTAATGACGATGGACCACTCAAATTGCGTCCCGATTCAATACATCGTCCTCCAGCCGAGTTGACTCCATGGGTCTATTGCTGCCTCGGGCACCTTATGGCCGTTCTGCTGTGAATCTAGATTATCGAATGGGACGAAAAACTGATAGTGAATTGTAACGTTCAGGGCCACCTAATGACGATTGATCACTCAAATTGCGTCCCGATTCAATACATCGTCCCCAGCCGACTTGACTTTCGAATTGTAACGTTCAGGGCCTCCTAATGACGATGGATCACTCAAATTGCGTCCCGATTCAATACATCGTCCTCCAGCCGACTTGACTCCATGGGTCTATTCCTGCCTCGGGCACCTTATGGCCGTTCTGCTGTGAGTCTAGATTATCGAATGGGACGAAAAACTGATAGTGAATTGTAACGTTCAGGGCGTCCTAATGACGATGGATCACTCAAATTGCGTCCCGATTCAATACATCGTCCTCCAGCAGACTTGTCTCCATGGGTCGATTGCTGCCTCGGGCACCTAAAGGCCGTTCAGCTGTGAGTCAAAGATTTTCGAATCGGACGAAAAACTGATAGTGAATTGTAACATTCAGGGCCACCTAATGACGATGGACCACGCAAATTGCGTCCCGATTCAGTACATCGTCCTCCAGCCGAGGTGACTCCATGGGTCTATTGCTGCCTCGGGCACCTTATGGCCGTTCTGCTGTGAATCTAGATTATCGAATGGGACGAAAAACTGATAGTGAATTGTAACGTTCAGGGCCACCTAATGACGATGGATCACTCAAATTGTGTCCCGATTCAATACATCGTCCCCAGCCGACTTGTCTCCATGGGTCTATTGCTGCCTCGGGCACCTTATGGCCGTTCTGCTGTGAGTCTAGATTATCGAATGGGACGAAAAACTGATAGTGAATTGTAACGTTCAGGGCCACCTAATGACGATGGATCACTCAAATTGCGTCCTGATTCAATACTTCGTCCTCCAGCAGACTTGACTTCATGGGTCTATTGCTGCCTCGGGCACCTTATGGCCGTTCTGCTGTGAGTCAAAGATTTTCGAATCGGACGAAAAACTGATAGTGAATTGTAACTTTCAGTGCCACCTAATGACGATGGATCACTCAAATTGCGTCCCGATTCAATACATCGTCCTCCAGCAGACTTGTCTCCATGGGTCGATTGCTGCCTCGGGCACCTTATGGCCGTTCTGCTGTGAGTCAAAGATTTTCGAATCGGACGAAAAACTGATAGTGAATTGTAACTTTCAGGGCCACCTAACGACGATGGATCACTCAAATTGCGTCCCGATTCAATACATCGTCCTCCAGCAGACTTGTCTCCATGGGTCGATTGCTGCCTCGGGCACCTTATGGCCGTTCTGCTGTGAGTCAAAGATTTTCGTTTCGGACGAAAAACTGATAGTGATTTGTAACATTCAGGACAGCCTAATGACGATGGACCACACAAATTGCGTCCCGAATCAGTACATCGTCCACTAGCCGACTTGACTCCATGGGACTATTGCTGCCTCGGGCACCTTATGGCCGTTCTGCTGTGAGTCTAGATTATAGAATGGGATGAAAAACTGATAGTGAATTGTAACGTTCAGGGCCACCTAATGACGATGGATCACTCAAATTGCGTCCCGATTCAATACATCGTCCTCCAGCAGACTTGTCTCCATGGGTCTATTGCTGCCTCGGGCACCTTATGGCCGTTCTGCTGTGAGTCAAAGATTTACGAATCGGACGAAAAACTGATAGTGAATTGTAACGTTCAGGGCCACCTAATGACGATGGATCACTCAAATTGCGTCCCGATTCAATACATCGTCCTCCAGCCGAGTTGACTCCATGGGTCTATTGCTGCCTCGGGCACCTTATGGCCGTTCTGCTGTGAGTCTAGATTATCGAATGGGACAAAAAACTGATAGTGAATTGTAACGGTCAGGGCCTCCTAATGACGATGGATCACTCAAATTGCGTCCCGATTCAATACATCGTCCTCCAGCGGACTTGACTCCATGGGTATATTGCTGCCTCGGGCACCTTATGGCCGTTCTGCTGTGAGTCTAGATTATCGAATGGGACGAAAAACTGATGGTGAATTGTAACGGTCAGGGCCTCCTAATGACGATGGATCACTCAAATTGCGTCCCGATTCAATACATCGTCCTCCAGCAGACTTGTCTCCATGGGTCTATTGCTGCCTCGGGCACCTTATGGCCGTTCTGCTGTGAGTCAAAGATTTACGAATCGGACGAAAAACTGATAGTGAATTGTAACGTTCAGGGCCACCTAATGACGATGGATCACTCAAATTGCGTCCCGATTCAATACATCGTCCTCCAGCCGAGTTGACTCCATGGGTCTATTGCTGCCTCGGGCACCTTATGGCCGTTCTGCTGTGAGTCTAGATTATCGAATGGGACAAAAAACTGATAGTGAATTGTAACGGTCAGGGCCTCCTAATGACGATGGATCACTCAAATTGCGTCCCGATTCAATACATCGTCCTCCAGCGGACTTGACTCCATGGGTATATTGCTGCCTCGGGCACCTTATGGCCGTTCTGCTGTGAGTCTAGATTATCGAATGGGACGAAAAACTGATGGTGAATTGTAACGTTCAGGGCCACCTAATGACGATGGATCACTCAAATTGCGTCCCGATTCAATACATCGTCCTCCAGCCGACTTGACTCCATGGGTCTACTGCTGCCTCGGGCACCTTATGGCCGTTCTGCTGTGAGTCTAGATTATCGAATGGGACGAAAAACTGATAGTGAATTGTAACGTTCAGGGCCTCCTAATGACGATGGATCACTCAAATTGCGTCCCGATTCAATACATCGTCCTCCAGCCGACTTGACTCCATGGGTCTATTGCTGCCTCGGGCACCTTATGGCCGTTCTGCTGTGAGTCTAGATTATCGAATGGGACGAAAAACTGATAGTGAATTGTAACGTCCTAATGACGATGGATCACTCAAATTGCGTCCCGATTCAATACATCGTCCTCCAGCAGACTTGTCTCCATGGGTCGATTGCTGCCTCGGGCACCTAATGGCCGTTCTGCTGTGAGTCAAAGATTTTCGAATCGGACGAAAAACTGATAGTGAATTGTAACATTCAGGGCCACCTAATGACGATGGATCACTCAAATTGCGTCCCGATTCAATACATCGTCCTCCAGCCGAGTTGACTCCATGGGTCTATTGCTGCCTCGGGCACCTTATGGTCGTTGTGCTGTGAATCTAGATTATCGAATGGGACGAAAAACTGATAGTGAATTGTAACGTTCAGGGCCACCTAATGACGATGGATCACTCAAATTGCGTCCTGATTCAATACATCGTCCTCCAGCAGACTTGACTTCATGCCTCTATTGCTGCCTCGGGCACCTTATGGCCGTTCTGCTGTGAGTCTAGATTATAGAATGGGATGAAAAACTGATAGTGAATTGTAACGTTCAGGGCCATCTATTGACGATGGATCACTCAAATTGCGTCCCGATTCAATACATCGTCCTCCAGCTGACTTGTCTCCATGGGTCGATTGCTGCCTCTGGCACCTAATGGCCGTTCTGCTGTGAGTCAAAGATTTTCGACTCGGACGAAAAACTGATAGTGAATTGTAACATTCAGGGCCACCTAATGACGATGGACCACGCAAATTGCGTCCCGATTCAATACATCGTCCTCCAGCCGAGTTGACTCCATGGGTCTATTGCTGCCACGGGCACCTTATGGCCCTTCTGCTGTGAATCTAGATTATCGAATGGGACGAAAGACTGATGGTGAATTGTAACGTTCAGGGCCACCTAATGACGATGGATCACTCAAATTGCGTCCCGATTCAAGACATCGTCCCCAGCCGACTTGTCTCCATGGGTCTATTGCTGCCTCGGGCACCTTATGTCCGTTCTGCTGTGAGTCTAGATTATCGAATGGGACGAAAACCTGATAGTGAATTGTAACGTTCAGGGCCACCTAATGACGATGGATCACTCAAATTGCGTCCCTATTCAATACATCGTCCTCCAGCAGTCTTGTCTCCAAGGGTCGATTGCTGCCTCGGGCACCTTATGGCCGTTCTGCTGTGAGTCAAAGATTTACGAATCGGACGAAAAACTGATAGTGAATTGTAACGTTCAGGGCCTCCTAATGACGATGGAACACTCAAATTGCGTCCCGATTCAATACATCGTCCTTCAGCAGACTTGTCTCCATGCGTCTATTGCTGCCTCGGGCACCTTATGGCCGTTCTGCTGTAAGTCTAGATTATCGAATGGGACAAAAAACTGATAGTGAATTGTAACGTTCAGGGCCACCTAATGACGATGGATCACTCAAATTGCGTCCCGATTCAATACATCGTCCTCCAGCGGACTTGTCTCCATGGGTCTATTGCTGCCTCGGGCACCTTATGGCCGTTCTGCTGTGAGTCTAGATTATCGAATGGGACGAAAAACTGATAGTGAATTGTAACGTACAGGGCCACCTAATGACGATGGATCACTCAAATTGCGTCCCGATTCAATACATCGTCCTCCAGCCGACTTGACTCCATGGGTCTATTGCTGCCTCGGGCACCTTATGGCCGTTCTGCTGTGAGTCTAGATTATCGAATGGGACGAAAAACTGATAGTGAATTGTAACGTACAGGGCCACCTAATGACGATGGATCACTCAAATTGCGTCCCGATTCAATACATCGTCCCCAGCCGACTTGACTTTCGAATTGTAACGTTCAGGGCCTCCTAATGACGATGGATCACTCAAATTGCGTCCCGATTCAATACATCGTCCTCCAGCCGACTTGACTCCATGGGTCTATTCCTGCCTCGGGCACCTTATGGCCGTTCTGCTGTGAGTCTAGATTATCGAATGGGACGAAAAACTGATAGTGAATTGTAACGTTCAGGGCGTCCTAATGACGATGGATCACTCAAATTGCGTCCCGATTCAATACATCGTCCTCCAGCAGACTTGTCTCCATGGGTCGATTGCTGCCTCGGGCACCTAATGGCCGTTCAGCTGTGAGTCAAAGATTTTCGAATCGGACGAAAAACTGATAGTGAATTGTAACATTCAGGGCCACCTAATGACGATGGACCACGCAAATTGCGTCCCGATTCAGTACATCGTCCTCCAGCCGAGGTGACTCCATGGGTCTATTGCTGCCTCGGGCACCTTATGGCCGTTCTGCTGTGAATCTAGATTATCGAATGGGACGAAAAACTGATAGTGAATTGTAACGTTCAGGGCCACCTAATGACGATGGATCACTCAAATTGTGTCCCGATTCAATACATCGTCCCCAGCCGACTTGTCTCCATGGGTCTATTGCTGCCTCGGGCACCTTATGGCCGTTCTGCTGTGAGTCTAGATTATCGAATGGGACGAAAAACTGATAGTGAATTGTAACGTTCAGGGCCACCTAATGACGATGGATCACTCAAATTGCGTCCTGATTCAATACTTCGTCCTCCAGCAGACTTGACTTCATGGGTCTATTGCTGCCTCGGGCACCTTATGGCCGTTCTGCTGTGAGTCAAAGATTTTCGAATCGGACGAAAAACTGATAGTGAATTGTAACTTTCAGTGCCACCTAATGACGATGGATCACTCAAATTGCGTCCCGATTCAATACATCGTCCTCCAGCAGACTTGTCTCCATGGGTCGATTGCTGCCTCGGGCACCTTATGGCCGTTCTGCTGTGAGTCAAAGATTTTCGAATCGGACGAAAAACTGATAGTGAATTGTAACTTTCAGGGCCACCTAATGACGATGGATCACTCAAATTGTGTCCCGATTCAATACATCGTCCCCAGCCGACTTGTCTCCATGGGTCTATTGCTGCCTCGGGCACCTTATGGCCGTTCTGCTGTGAGTCTAGATTATCGAATGGGACGAAAAACTGATAGTGAATTGTAACGTTCAGGGCCACCTAATGACGATGGATCACTCAAATTGCGTCCTGATTCAATACTTCGTCCTCCAGCAGACTTGACTTCATGGGTCTATTGCTGCCTCGGGCACCTTATGGCCGTTCTGCTGTGAGTCAAAGATTTTCGAATCGGACGAAAAACTGATAGTGAATTGTAACTTTCAGTGCCACCTAATGACGATGGATCACTCAAATTGCGTCCCGATTCAATACATCGTCCTCCAGCAGACTTGTCTCCATGGGTCGATTGCTGCCTCGGGCACCTTATGGCCGTTCTGCTGTGAGTCAAAGATTTTCGAATCGGACGAAAAACTGATAGTGAATTGTAACTTTCAGGGCCACCTAACGACGATGGATCACTCAAATTGCGTCCCGATTCAATACATCGTCCTCCAGCAGACTTGTCTCCATGGGTCGATTGCTGCCTCGGGCACCTTATGGCCGTTCTGCTGTGAGTCAAAGATTTTCGTTTCGGACGAAAAACTGATAGTGATTTGTAACATTCAGGACAGCCTAATGACGATGGACCACACAAATTGCGTCCCGAATCAGTACATCGTCCACTAGCCGACTTGACTCCATGGGACTATTGCTGCCTCGGGCACCTTATGGCCGTTCTGCTGTGAGTCTAGATTATAGAATGGGATGAAAAACTGATAGTGAATTGTAACGTACAGGGCCACCTAATGACGATGGATCACTCAAATTGCGTCCCGATTCAATACATCGTCCTCCAGCAGACTTGTCTCCATGGGTCTATTGCTGCCTCGGGCACCTTATGGCCGTTCTGCTGTGAGTCAAAGATTTACGAATCGGACGAAAAACTGATAGTGAATTGTAACGTTCAGGGCCACCTAATGACGATGGATCACTCAAATTGCGTCCCGATTCAATACATCGTCCTCCAGCCGAGTTGACTCCATGGGTCTATTGCTGCCTCGGGCACCTTATGGCCGTTCTGCTGTGAGTCTAGATTATCGAATGGGACAAAAAACTGATAGTGAATTGTAACGGTCAGGGCCTCCTAATGACGATGGATCACTCAAATTGCGTCCCGATTCAATACATCGTCCTCCAGCGGACTTGACTCCATGGGTATATTGCTGCCTCGGGCACCTTATGGCCGTTCTGCTGTGAGTCTAGATTATCGAATGGGACGAAAAACTGATGGTGAATTGTAACGGTCAGGACCTCCTAATGACGATGGATCACTCAAATTGCGTCCCGATTCAATACATCGTCCTCCAGCAGACTTGTCTCCATGGGTCTATTGCTGCCTCGGGCACCTTATGGCAGTTCTGCTGTGAGTCAAAGATTTACGAATCGGACGAAAAACTGATAGTGAATTGTAACGTTCGGGGCCACCTAATGACGATGGATCACTCAAATTGCGTCCCGATTCAATACATCGTCCTCCAGCCGAGTTGACTCCATGGGTCTATTGCTGCCTCGGGCACCTTATGGCCGTTCTGCTGTGAGTCTAGATTATCGAATGGGACAAAAAACTGATAGTGAATTGTAACGGTCAGGGCCTCCTAATGACGATGGATCACTCAAATTGCGTCCCGATTCAATACATCGTCCTCCAGCGGACTTGACTCCATGGGTATATTGCTGCCTCGGGCACCTTATGGCCGTTCTGCTGTGAGTCTAGATTATCGAATGGGACGAAAAACTGATGGTGAATTGTAACGTTCAGGGCCACCTAATGACGATGGATCACTCAAATTGCGTCCCGATTCAATACATCGTCCTCCAGCCGACTTGACTCCATGGGTCTACTGCTGCCTCGGGCACCTTATGGCCGTTCTGCTGTGAGTCTAGATTATCGAATGGGACGAAAAACTGATAGTGAATTGTAACGTTCAGGGCCTCCTAATGACGATGGATCACTCAAATTGCGTCCCGATTCAATACATCGTCCTCCAGCCGACTTGACTCCATGGGTCTATTGCTGCCTCGGGCACCTTATGGCCGTTCTGCTGTGAGTCTAGATTATCGAATGGGACGAAAAACTGATAGTGAATTGTAACGTCCTAATGACGATGGATCACTCAAATTGCGTCCCGATTCAATACATCGTCCTCCAGCAGACTTGTCTCCATGGGTCGATTGCTGCCTCGGGCACCTAATGGCCGTTCTGCTGTGAGTCAAAGATTTTCGAATCGGACGAAAAACTGATAGTGAATTGTAACATTCAGGGCCACCTAATGACGATGGATCACTCAAATTGCGTCCCGATTCAATACATCGTCCTCCAGCCGAGTTGACTCCATGGGTCTATTGCTGCCTCGGGCACCTTATGGTCGTTGTGCTGTGAATCTAGATTATCGAATGGGACGAAAAACTGATAGTGAATTGTAACGTTCAGGGCCACCTAATGACGATGGATCACTCAAATTGCGTCCTGATTCAATACATCGTCCTCCAGCAGACTTGACTTCATGCCTCTATTGCTGCCTCGGGCACCTTATGGCCGTTCTGCTGTGAGTCAAAGATTTTCGAATCGGACGAAAAACTGATAGTGAATTGTAACTTTGGGGGCCACCTAATGACGATGGATCACTCAAATTGCGTCCCGATTCAATACATCGTCCTCCAGCAGTCTTGTCTCCATGGGTCGATTGCTGCCTCGGGCACCTTATGGCCGTTCTGCTGTGAGTCAAAGATTTTCGAATCGGACGAAAAACTGATAGTGATTTGTAACATTCAGGGCCACCTAATGACGATGGACCACACAAATTGCGTCCCGATTCACTACATCGTCCACTAGCCGACTTGACTCCAATGGGACTATTGCTGCCTCAGGCACCTTATGGCCGTTCTGCTGTGAGTCTAGATTATAGAATGGGATGAAAAACTGATAGTGAATTGTAACGTTCAGGGCCACCTAATGACGATGCATCACTCAAATTGCGTCCCGATTTAATTCATCGTCCTCCAGCAGACTTGTCTCCATGGGTCTATTGCTGCCTCGGGCACCTAATGGCCGTTCTGCTGTGAGTCAAAGATTTTCGAATCGGACGAAAAACTGATAGTGAATTGTGACATTCAGGGCCACCTAATGACGATGGACCATGCAAATTGCGTCCCGATTCAATACATCGACCTCCAGCCGAGTTGACTCCATGGGTCTATTGCTGCCTCGGGCACCTTATGGCCGTTCTGCTGTGAATCTAGATTATCGAATGGGACGAAAAACTGATAGTGGATTGTAACGTTCAGGGCCACCTAATGACGATGGATCACTCAAATTGCGTCCCGATTCAATACATCGTCCCCAGCCGACTTGACTCCATGGGACTATTGCTGCCTCGGGCACCTTATGGCCGTTCTGCTGTGAGTCTAGATTATAGAATGGGATGAAAAACTGATAGTGAATTGTAACGTTCAGGGCCATCTATTGACGATGGATCACTCAAATTGCGTCCCGATTCAATACATCGTCCTCCAGCCGACTTGTCTCCATGGGTCGATTGCTGCCTCTGGCACCTAATGGCCGTTCTGCTGTGAGTCAAAGATTTTCGACTCGGACGAAAAACTGATAGTGAATTGTAACATTCAGGGCCACCTAATGACGATGGACCACGCAAATTGCGTCCCGATTCAATACATCGTCCTCCAGCCGAGTTGACTCCATGGGTCTATTGCTGCCACGGGCACCTTATGGCCCTTCTGCTGTGAATCTAGATTATCGAATGGGACGAAAGACTGATGGTGAATTGTAACGTTCAGGGCCACCTAATGACGATGGATCACTCAAATTGCGTCCCGATTCAAGACATCGTCCCCAGCCGACTTGTCTCCATGGGTCTATTGCTGCCTCGGGCACCTTATGGCCGTTCTGCTGTGAGTCTAGATTATCGAATGGGACGAAAACCTGATAGTGAATTGTAACGTTCAGGGCCACCTAATGACGATGGATCACTCAAATTGCGTCCCTATTCAATACATCGTCCTCCAGCAGTCTTGTCTCCAAGGGTCGATTGCTGCCTCGGGCACCTTATGGCCGTTCTGCTGTGAGTCAAAGATTTACGAATCGGACGAAAAACTGATAGTGAATTGTAACGTTCAGGGCCTCCTAATGACGATGGAACACTCAAATTGCGTCCCGATTCAATACATCGTCCTCCAGCCGAGTTGACTCCATGGGTCTATTGCTGCCTCGGGCACCTTATGGCCGTTCTGCTGTGAATCTAGATTATCGAATGGGACGAAAAACTGATAGTGAATTGTAACGTTCAGGGCCACCTAATGACGATTGATCACTCAAATTGCGTCCCGATTCAATACATCGTCCCCAGCCTACTTGACTTTCGAATTGTAACGTTCAGGGCCTCCTAATGACGATGGATCACTCAAATTGCGTCCCGATTCAATACATCGTCCTCCAGCCGACTTGACTCCATGGGTCTATTCCTGCCTCGGGCACCTTATGGCCGTTCTGCTGTGAGTCTAGATTATCGAATGGGACGAAAAACTGATAGTGAATTGTAACGTTCAGGGCCACCTAATGACGATGGATCACTCAAATTGCGTCCCGATTCAATACATCGTCCTCCAGCGGACTTGTCTCCATGGGTCTATTGCTGCCTCGGGCACCTTATGGCCGTTCTGCTGTGAGTCTAGATTATCGAATGGGACGAAAAACTGATAGTGAATTGTAACGTACAGGGCCACCTAATGACGATGGATCACTCAAATTGCGTCCCGATTCAATACATCGTCCTCCAGCAGTCTTGTCTCCATGGGTCGATTGCTGCCTCGGGCACCTAATGGCCGTTCTGCTGTGAGTCAAAGATTTTCGAATCGGACGAAAAACTGATAGTGAATTGTAACGTTCAGGGCCACCTAATGACGATGGATCACTCAAATTGCGTCCTGATTCAATACATCGTCCTCCAGCAGACTTGACTTCATGGGTCTATTGCTCCCTCGGGCACCGTATGGCCGTTCTGCTGTGAGTCAAAGATTTTTGAATCGGACGAAAAACTGATAGTGAATTGTAACTTTCAGGGCCACCTAACGACGATGGATCACTCAAATTGCGTCCCGATTCAATACATCGTCCTCCAGCAGACTTGTCTCCATGGGTCGATTGCTGCCTCGGGCACCTTATGGCCGTTCTGCTGTGAGTCAAAGATTTTCGTTTCGGACGAAAAACTGATAGTGATTTGTAACATTCAGGACAGCCGACTTGACTCCATGGGACTATTGCTGCCTCGGGCACCTTATGGCCGTTCTGCTGTGAGTCTAGATTATAGAATGGGATGAAAAACTGATAGTGAATTGTAACGTTCAGGGCCACCTAATGACGATGGATCACTCAAATTGCGTCCCGATTCAATACATCGACCTCCAGCAGACTTGTCTCCATGGGTCTATTGCTGCCTCGGGCACCTTATGGCAGGCCTGCTGTGACTCAAAGATTTTCGAATCGGACGAGAATATTGATAGTGAATTGTAACGTTCAGGGCCTCCTAATGACGATGGAACACTCAAATTGCGTCCCGATTCAATACATCGTCCTCCAGCAGACTTGTCTCCATGCGTCTATTGCTGCCTCGGGCACCTTATGGCCGTTCTGCTGTGAGTCAAAGATTTACGAATCGGACGAAAAACTGATAGTGAATTGTAACGTTCAGGGCCACCTAATGACGATGGATCACTCAAATTGCGTCCCGATTCAATACATCGTCCTCCAGCCGAGTTGACTCCATGGGTCTATTGCTGCCTTGGGCACCTTATGGCCGTTCTGCTGTGAGTCTAGATTATCGAATGGGACGAAAAACTGATGGTGAATTGTAACGTTCAGGGCCACCTAATGACGATGGATCACTCAAATTGCGTCCCGATTCAATACATCGTCCTCCAGCCGACTTGACTCCATGGGTCTATTGCTGCCTCGGGCACCTTATGGCCGTTCTGCTGTGAGTCTAGATTATCGAATGGGACGAAAAACTGATAGTGAATTGTAACGTTCAGGGCCTCCTAATGACGATGGATCACTCAAATTGCGTCCCGATTCAATACATCGTCCTCCAGCCGACTTGACTCCATGGGTCTATTGCTGCCTCGGGCACCTTATGGCCGTTCTGCTGTGAGTCTAGATTATCGAATGGGACGAAAAACTGATAGTGAATTGTAACGTCCTAATGACGATGGATCACTCAAATTGCGTCCCGATTCAATACATCGTCCTCCAGCAGACTTGTCTCCATGGGTCGATTGCTGCCTCGGGCACCTAATGGCCGTTCTGCTGTGAGTCAAAGATTTTCGAATCGGACGAAAAACTGATAGTGAATTGTAACATTCAGGGCCACCTAATGACGATGGATCACTCAAATTGCGTCCCGATTCAATACATCGTCCTCCAGCCGAGTTGACTCCATGGGTCTATTGCTGCCTCGGGCACCTTATGGTCGTTGTGCTGTGAATCTAGATTATCGAATGGGACGAAAAACTGATAGTGAATTGTAACGTTCAGGGCCACCTAATGACGATGGATCACTCAAATTGCGTCCTGATTCAATACATCGTCCTCCAGCAGACTTGACTTCATGCCTCTATTGCTGCCTCGGGCACCTTATGGCCGTTCTGCTGTGAGTCAAAGATTTTCGAATCGGACGAAAAACTGATAGTGATTTGTAACATTCAGGGCCACCTAATGACGATGGACCACACAAATTGCGTCCCGATTCACTACATCGTCCACTAGCCGACTTGACTCCAATGGGACTATTGCTGCCTCAGGCACCTTATGGCCGTTCTGCTGTGAGTCTAGATTATAGAATGGGATGAAAAACTGATAGTGAATTGTAACGTTCAGGGCCACCTAATGACGATGCATCACTCAAATTGCGTCCCGATTTAATTCATCGTCCTCCAGCAGACTTGTCTCCATGGGTCTATTGCTGCCTCGGGCACCTAATGGCCGTTCTGCTGTGAGTCAAAGATTTTCGAATCGGACGAAAAACTGATAGTGAATTGTGACATTCAGGGCCACCTAATGACGATGGACCACGCAAATTGCGTCCCGATTCAATACATCGACCTCCAGCCGAGTTGACTCCATGGGTCTATTGCTGCCTCGGGCACCTTATGGCCGTTCTGCTGTGAATCTAGATTATCGAATGGGACGAAAAACTGATAGTGGATTGTAACGTTCAGGGCCACCTAATGACGATGGATCACTCAAATTGCGTCCCGATTCAATACATCGTCCCCAGCCGACTTGACTCCATGGGACTATTGCTGCCTCGGGCACCTTATGGCCGTTCTGCTGTGAGTCTAGATTATCGAATGGGACGAAAAACTGATAGTGAATTGTAACGTTCAGGGCCTCCTAATGACGATGGATCACTCAAATTGCGTCCCGATTCAATACATCGTCCTCCAGCAGTCTTGTCTCCATGGGTCGATTGCTGCCTCGGGCACCTAACGGCCGTCCTGCTGTGAGTCAAAGATTTTCGAATCGGACGAAAAACTGATAGTGAATTGTAACATTCAGGGCCACCTAATGACGATGGACCACTCAAATTGCGTCCCGATTCAATACATCGTCCTCCAGCCGAGTTGACTCCATGGGTCTATTACTGCCTCGGGCACCTTATGGCCGTTCTGCTGTGAATCTAGATTATCGAATGGGACGAAAAACTGATAGTGAATTGTAACGTTCAGGGCCACCTAATGACGATTGATCACTCAAATTGCGTCCCGATTCAATACATCGTCCCCAGCCGACTTGACTTTCGAATTGTAACGTTCAGGGCCTCCTAATGACGATGGATCACTCAAATTGCGTCCCGATTCAATACATCGTCCTCCAGCCGACTTGACTCCATGGGTCTATTCCTGCCTCGGGCACCTTATGGCCGTTCTGCTGTGAGTCTAGATTATCGAATGGGACGAAAAACTGATAGTGAATTGTAACGTTCAGGGCGTCCTAATGACGATGGATCACTCAAATTGCGTCCCGATTCAATACATCGTCCTCCAGCAGACTTGTCTCCATGGGTCGATTGCTGCCTCGGGCACCTAATGGCCGTTCAGCTGTGAGTCAAAGATTTTCGAATCGGACGAAAAACTGATAGTGAATTGTAACATTCAGGGCCACCTAATGACGATGGACCACGCAAATTGCGTCCCGATTCAGTACATCGTCCTCCAGCCGAGGTGACTCCATGGGTCTATTGCTGCCTCGGGCACCTTATGGCCGTTCTGCTGTGAATCTAGATTATCGAATGGGACGAAAAACTGATAGTGAATTGTAACGTTCAGGGCCACCTAATGACGATGGATCACTCAAATTGTGTCCCGATTCAATACATCGTCCCCAGCCGACTTGTCTCCATGGGTCTATTGCTGCCTCGGGCACCTTATGGCCGTTCTGCTGTGAGTCTAGATTATCGAATGGGACGAAAAACTGATAGTGAATTGTAACGTTCAGGGCCACCTAATGACGATGGATCACTCAAATTGCGTCCTGATTCAATACTTCGTCCTCCAGCAGACTTGACTTCATGGGTCTATTGCTGCCTCGGGCACCTTATGGCCGTTCTGCTGTGAGTCAAAGATTTTCGAATCGGACGAAAAACTGATAGTGAATTGTAACTTTCAGTGCCACCTAATGACGATGGATCACTCAAATTGCGTCCCGATTCAATACATCGTCTTCCAGCAGACTTGTCTCCATGGGTCGATTGCTGCCTCGGGCACCTTATGGCCGTTCTGCTGTGAGTCAAAGATTTTCGAATCGGACGAAAAACTGATAGTGAATTGTAACTTTCAGGGCCACCTAACGACGATGGATCACTCAAATTGCGTCCCGATTCAATACATCGTCCTCCAGCAGACTTGTCTCCATGGGTCGATTGCTGCCTCGGGCACCTTATGGCCGTTCTGCTGTGAGTCAAAGATTTTCGTTTCGGACGAAAAACTGATAGTGATTTGTAACATTCAGGACAGCCTAATGACGATGGACCACACAAATTGCGTCCCGAATCAGTACATCGTCCACTAGCCGACTTGACTCCATGCGACTATTGCTGCCTCGGGCACCTTATGGCCGTTCTGCTGTGAGTCTAGATTATAGAATGGGATGAAAAACTGATAGTGAATTGTAACGTTCAGGGCCACCTAATGACGATGGATCACTCAAATTGCGTCCCGATTCAATACATCGTCCTCCAGCAGACTTGTCTCCATGGGTCTATTGCTGCCTCGGGCACCTTATGGCCGTTCTGCTGTGAGTCAAAGATTTACGAATCGGACGAAAAACTGATAGTGAATTGTAACGTTCAGGGCCACCTAATGACGATGGATCACTCAAATTGCGTCCCGATTCAATACATCGTCCTCCAGCCGAGTTGACTCCATGGGTCTATTGCTGCCTCGGGCACCTTATGGCCGTTCTGCTGTGAGTCTAGATTATCGAATGGGACAAAAAACTGATAGTGAATTGTAACGGTCAGGGCTTCCTAATGACGATGGATCACTCAAATTGCGTCCCGATTCAATACATCGTCCTCCAGCGGACTTGACTCCATGGGTATATTGCTGCCTCGGGCACCTTATGGCCGTTCTGCTGTGAGTCTAGATTATCGAATGGGACGAAAAACTGATGGTGAATTGTAACGGTCAGGGCCTCCTAATGACGATGGATCACTCAAATTGCGTCCCGATTCAATACATCGTCCTCCAGCAGACTTGTCTCCATGGGTCTATTGCTGCCTCGGGCACCTTATGGCCGTTCTGCTGTGAGTCAAAGATTTACGAATCGGACGAAAAACTGATAGTGAATTGTAACGTTCAGGGCCACCTAATGACGATGGATCACTCAAATTGCGTCCCGATTCAATACATCGTCCTCCAGCCGAGTTGACTCCATGGGTCTATTGCTGCCTCGGGCACCTTATGGCCGTTCTGCTGTGAGTCTAGATTATCGAATGGGACAAAAAACTGATAGTGAATTGTAACGGTCAGGGCCTCCTAATGACGATGGATCACTCAAATTGCGTCCCGATTCAATACATCGTCCTCCAGCGGACTTGACTCCATGGGTATATTGCTGCCTCGGGCACCTTATGGCCGTTCTGCTGTGAGTCTAGATTATCGAATGGGACGAAAAACTGATGGTGAATTGTAACGTTCAGGGCCACCTAATGACGATGGATCACTCAAATTGCGTCCCGATTCAATACATCGTCCTCCAGCCGACTTGACTCCATGGGTCTACTGCTGCCTCGGGCACCTTATGGTCGTTCTGCTGTGAGTCTAGATTATCGAATGGGACGAAAAACTGATAGTGAATTGTAACGTTCAGGGCCTCCTAATGACGATGGATCACTCAAATTGCGTCCCGATTCAATACATCGTCCTCCAGCAGACTTGTCTCCATGGGTCGATTGCTGCCTCGGGCACCTAATGGCCGTTCTGCTGTGAGTCAAAGATTTTCGAATCGGACGAAAAACTGATAGTGAATTGTAACATTCAGGGCCACCTAATGACGATGGATCACTCAAATTGCGTCCCGATTCAATACATCGTCCTCCAGCCGAGTTGACTCCATGGGTCTATTGCTGCCTCGGGCACCTTATGGCCGTTCTGCTGTGAATCTAGATTATCGAATGGGACGAAAAACTGATAGTGAATTGTAACGTTGAGGGCCACCTAATGACGATTGATGACTCAAATTGCGTCCCGATTCAATACATCGTCCCCAGCCGACTTGACTTTCGAATTGTAACGTTCAGGGCCTCCTAATGCCGATGGATCACTCAAATTGCGTCCCGATTCAATACATCGTCCTCCAGCCGACTTGACTCCATGGGTCTATTGCTGCCTCGGGCACCTTATGGCCGTTCTGCTGTGAGTCTAGATTATCGAATGGGACGAAAAACTGATAGTGAATTGTAACGTTCAGGGCGTCCTAATGACGATGGATCACTCAAATTGCGTCCCGATTCAATACATCGTCCTCCAGCAGACTTGTCTCCATGGGTCGATTGCTGCCTCGGGCACCTAATGGCCGTTCTGCTGTGAGTCAAAGATTTTCGAATCGGGCGAAAAACTGATAGTGAATTGTAACATTCAGGGCCACCTAATGACGATGGACCACGCAAATTGCGTCCCGATTCAATACATCGTCCTCCAGCCGAGGTGACTCCATGGGTCTATTGCTGCCTCGGGCACCTTATGGCCGTTCTGCTGTGAATCTAGATTATCGAATGGGACGAAAAACTGATAGTGAATTGTAACGTTCAGGGCCACCTAATGACGATGGATCACTCAAATTGTGTCCCGATTCAATACATCGTCCCCAGCCGACTTGTCTCCATGGGTCTATTGCTGCCTCGGGCACCTTATGGCCGTTCTGCTGTGAGTCTAGATTATCGAATGGGACGAAAAACTGATAGTGAATTGTAACGTTCAGGGCCACCTAATGACGATGGATCACTCAAATTGCGTCCTGATTCAATACATCGTCCTCCAGCAGACTTGACTTCATGGGTCTATTGCTGCCTCGGGCACCTTATGGCCGTTCTGCTGTGAGTCAAAGATTTTCGAATCGGACGAAAATCTGATAGTGAATTGTAACTTTCAGTGCCACCTAATGACGATGGATCACTCAAATTGCGTCCCGATTCAATACATCGTCCTCCAGCAGACTTGTCTCCATGGGTCGATTGCTGCCTCTGGCACCTTATGGCCGTTCTGCTGTGAGTCAAAGATTTTCGAATCGGACGAAAAACTGATAGTGAATTGTAACTTTCAGGGCCACCTAACGACGATGGATCACTCAAATTGCGTCCCGATTCAATACATCGTCCTCCAGCAGACTTGTCTCCATGGGTCGATTGCTGCCTCGGGCACCTTATGGCCCTTCTGCTGTGAGTCAAAGATTTTCGTTTCGGACGAAAAACTGATAGTGATTTGTAACATTCAGGACAGCCTAATGACGATGGACCACACAAATTGCGTCCCGATTCAGTACATCGTCCACTAGCCGACTTGACTCCATGGGACTATTGCTGCCTCGGGCACCTTATGGCCGTTCTGCTGTGAGTCTAGATTATAGAATGGGATGAAAAACTGATAGTGAATTGTAACGTTCAGGGCTACCTAATGACGATGGATCACTCAAATTGCGTCCCGATTCAATACATCGTCCTCCAGCAGACTTGTCTCCATGGGTCTATTGCTGCCTCGGGCACCTTATGGCAGGCCTGCTGTGAGTCAAAGATTTTCGAATCGGACGAGAAAATTGATAGTGAATTGTAACGTTCAGGGCCTCCTAATGACGATGGAACACTCAAATTGCGTCCCGGTTCAATACATCGACCTCCAGCAGA
Source organism: Schistocerca cancellata (assembly GCF_023864275.1). Classification (NCBI taxonomy): domain Eukaryota; kingdom Metazoa; phylum Arthropoda; class Insecta; order Orthoptera; family Acrididae; genus Schistocerca; species Schistocerca cancellata. The sequence continues at coordinate 525,642,560 of NC_064634.1, read as the reverse complement.
CTTGTCTCCATGCGTCTATTGCTGCCTCGGGCACCTTATGGCCGTTCTGCTGTGAGTCAAAGATTTACGAATGGGACGAAAAACTGATAGTGAATTGTAACGTTCAGGGCCACCTAATGACGATGGATCACTCAAATTGCGTTCCGATTCATTATATCGTCCCCAGCCGACTTGTCTCCATGGGTCTATTGCTGCCTCGGGCACCTTATGGCCGTTCTGCTGTGAGTCTAGATTATCGAATGGGACGAAAAACTGATAGTGAATTGTAACGTTCAGGGCCACCTAATGACGATGGATCACTCAAATTGCGTCCCGATTCAATACATCGTCCTCCAGCCGAGTTGACTCCATGGGTCTATTGCTGCCTCGGGCACCTTATGGCCGTTCTGCTGTGAATTTAGATTATCGAATGGGACGAAAAACTGATAGTGAATTGTAACGTTCAGGGCCACCTAATGACGATGGATCACTCAAATTGCGTCCTGATTCAATACATCGTCCTCCAGCAGACTTGACTTCATGGGTCTATTGCTGCCTCTGGCACCTTATGGCCGTTCTGCTGTGAGTCAAAGATTTTCGAATCGGACGAAAAACTGATAGTGAATTGTAACGTTCAGGGCCACCTAATGACGATGCATCACTCAAATTCCGTCCCGATTTAATTCATCGTCCTCCAGCAGACTTGTCTCCATGGGTCTATTGCTGCCTCGGGCACCTTATGGCAGGGCTGCTGTGACTCAAAGATTTTCGAATCGGACGAAAAACTGATATTGAATTGTAACGTTCAGGGCCTCCTAATGACGATGGAACACTCAAATTGCGTCCCGATTCAATACATCGTCCTCCAGCAGACTTGTCTCCATGGGTCGATTGCTGCCTCGGGCACCTAATGGCCGTTCTGCTGTGAGTCAAAGATTTTCGAATCGGACGAAAAACTGATAGTGAATTGTGACATTCAGGGCCACCTAATGACGATGGACCACGCAAATTGCGTCCCGATTCAATACATCGTCCACCAGCCGAGTTGACTCCATGGGTCTATTGCTGCCTTGGGCACCTTATGGCCGTTCTGCTGTGAATCTAGATTATCGAATGGGACGAAAAACTGATTGTGAATTGTAACGTTCAGGGCCACCTAATGACGATGGATCACTCAAATTGCGTCCCGATTCAATACATCGTCCCCAGCCGACTTGACTCCATGGGACTATTGCTGCCTCGGGCACCTTATGGCCGTTCTGCTGTGAGTCTAGATTATAGAATGGGACGAAAAACTGATGGTGAATTGTAACGTTCAGGGCCACCTAATGACGATGGATCACTCAAATTGCGTCCCGATTCAATACATCGTCCTCCAGCCGACTTGACTCCATGGGTCTATTGCTGCCTCGGGCAAATTATGGCCGTTCTGCTGTGAGTCTAGATTATCGAATGGGACGAAAAACTGATAGTGAATTGTAACGTTCAGGGCCTCCTAATGACGATGGATCACTCAAATTGCGTCCCGATTCAATACATCGTCCTCCAGCAGACTTGTCTCCATGGGTCGATTGCTGCCTCGGGCACCTAATGGCCGTTCTGCTGTGAGTCAAAGATTTTCGAATCGGACGAAAAACTGATAGTGAATTGTAACATTCAGGGCCACCTAATGACGATGGATCACTCAAATTGTGTCCCGATTCAATACATCGTCCTCCAGCCGAGTTGACTCCATGGGTCTATTGCTGCCTCGGGCACCTTATGGTCGTTGTGCTGTGAATCTAGATTATCGAATGGGACGAAAAACTGATAGTGAATTGTAACGTTCAGGGCCACCTAATGACGATGGATCACTCAAATTGCGTCCTGATTCAATACATCGTCCTCCAGCAGACTTGACTTCATGCCTCTATTGCTGCCTCGGGCACCTTATGGCCGTTCTGCTGTGAGTCAAAGATTTTCGAATCGGACGAAAAACTGATAGTGAATTGTAACTTTGGGGGCCACCTAATGACGATGGATCACTCAAATTGCGTCCCGATTCAATACATCGTCCTCCAGCAGTCTTGTCTCCATGGGTCGATTGCTGCCTCGGGCACCTTATGGCCGTTCTGCTGTGAGTCAAAGATTTTCGAATCGGACGAAAAACTGATAGTGAATTGTGACATTCAGGGCCACCTAATGACGATGGACCACGCAAATTGCGTCCCGATTCAATACATCGTCCTCCAGCCGAGTTGACTCCATGGGTCTATTGCTGCCTCGGGCACCTTATGGCCGTTCTGCTGTGAATCTAGATTATCGAATGGGACGAAAAACTGATAGTGAATTGTAACGTTCAGGACCACCTAATGACGATGGATCACTCAAATTGCGTCCCGATTCAATACATCGTCCCCAGCCGACTTGACTCCATGGGACTATTGCTGCCTCGGGCACCTTATGGCCGTTCTGCTGTGAGTCTAGATTATAGAATGGGATGAAAAACTGATAGTGAATTGTAACGTTCAGGGCCACCTAATGACGATGGATCACTCAAATTGCGTCCCGATTCAATACATCGTCCTCCAGCAGACTTGTCTCCATGGGTCGATTGCTGCCTCTGGCACCTAATGGCCGTTCTGCTGTGAGTCAAAGAGTTTCGACTCGGACGAAAAACTGATAGTGAATTGTAACATTCAGGGCCACCTAATGACGATGGACCACGCAAATTGCGTCCCGATTCAATACATCGTCCTCCAGCCGAGTTGACACCATGGGTCTATTGCTGCCACGGGCACCTTATGGCCCTTCTGCTGTGAATCTACATTATCGAATGGGACGAAAAACTGATGGTGAATTGTAACGTTCAGGGCCACCTAATGACGATGGATCACTCAAATTGCGTCCCGATTCAAGACATCGTCCCCAGCCGACTTGTCTCCATGGGTCTATTGCTGCCTCGGGCACCTTATGGCCGTTCTGCTGTGAGTCTATATTATCGAATGGGACGAAAAACTGATAGTGAATTGTAACGTTCAGGGCCACCTAATGACGATGGATCACTCAAATTGCGTCCCGATTCAATACATCGTCCTCCAGCCGACTTGACTCCATGGGTCTGTTGCTGCCTCGGGCACCTTATGGCCGTTCTGCTGTGAGTCTAGATTATCGAATGGGACGAAAAACTGATAGTGAATTGTAACGTTCAGGACCTCCTAATGACGATGGATCACTCAAATTGCGTCCCGATTCAATACATCGTCCTCCAGCCGACTTGACTCCATGGGTCCATTGCTGCCTCGGGCACCTTATGGCCGTTCTGCTGTGAGTCTAGATTATCGAATGGGACGAAAAACTGATAGTGAATTGTAACGTTCAGGGCCTCCTAATGACGATGGATCACTCAAATTGCGTCCCGATTCAATACATCGTCCTCCAGCAGAATTGTCTCCATGGGTTGATTGCTGCCTCGGGCACCTAACGGCCGTTCTGCTGTGAGTCAATGATTTTCGAATCGGACGAAAAACTGATAGTGAATTGTAACATTCAGGGCCACCTAATGACGATGGTCCACGCAAATTGCGTCCCGATTCAATACATCGTCCTCCAGCCGAGTTGAGTCCAAGGGTCTATTGCTGCCTCGGGCACCTTATGGCCGTTCTGCTGTGAATTTAGATTATCGAATGGGACGAAAAACTGATAGTGAATTGTAACGTTCAGGGCCACCTAATGACGATGGATCACTCAAATTGCGTTCCGATTCAATATATCGTCCCCAGCCGACTTGTCTCCATGGGTCTATTGCTGCCTCGGGCACCTTATGGCCGTTCTGCTGTGAGTCTAGATTATCGAATGGGACGAAAAACTGATAGTGAATTGTAACGTTCAGGGCCTCCTAATGACGATGGATCACTCAAATTGCGTCCTGATTCAATACATCGTCCTCCAGCAGACTTGACTTCATGGGTCTATTGCTGCCTCTGGCACCTTATGGCCGTTCTGCTGTGAGTCAAAGATTTTCGAATCGGACGAAAAACTGATAGTGAATTGTAACGTTCAGGGCCACCTAATGACGATGCATCACTCAAATTCCGTCCCGATTTAATTCATCGTCCTCCAGCAGACTTGTCTCCATGGGTCTATTGCTGCCTCGGGCACCTTATGGCAGGGCTGCTGTGACTCAAAGATTTTCGAATCGGACGAAAAACTGATATTGAATTGTAACGTTCAGGGCCTCCTAATGACGATGGAACACTCAAATTGCGTCCCGATTCAATACATCGTCCTCCAGCAGACTTGTCTCCATGGGTCGATTGCTGCCTCGGGCACCTAATGGCCGTTCTGCTGTGAGTCAAAGATTTTCGAATCGGACGAAAAACTGATAGTGAATTGTGACATTCAGGGCCACCTAATGACGATGGACCACGCAAATTGCGTCCCGATTCAATACATCGTCCTCCAGCCGAGTTGACTCCATGGGTCTATTGCTGCCTCGGGCACCTTATGGCCGTTCTGCTGTGAATCTAGATTATCGAATGGGACGAAAAACTGATAGTGAATTGTAACGTTCAGGGCCACCTAATGACGATGGATCACTCAAATTGCGTCCTGATTCAATACTTCGTCCTCCAGCAGACTTGACTTCATGGGTCTATTGCTGCCTCGGGCACCTTATGGCCGTTCTGCTGTGAGTCAAAGATTTTCGAATCGGACGAAAAACTGATAGTGAATTGTAACTTTCAGTGCCACCTAATGACGATGGATCACTCAAATTGCGTCCCGATTCAATACATCGTCTTCCAGCAGACTTGTCTCCATGGGTCGATTGCTGCCTCGGGCACCTTATGGCCGTTCTGCTGTGAGTCAAAGATTTTCGAATCGGACGAAAAACTGATAGTGAATTGTAACTTTCAGGGCCACCTAACGACGATGGATCACTCAAATTGCGTCCCGATTCAATACATCGTCCTCCAGCAGACTTGTCTCCATGGGTCGATTGCTGCCTCGGGCACCTTATGGCCGTTCTGCTGTGAGTCAAAGATTTTCGTTTCGGACGAAAAACTGATAGTGATTTGTAACATTCAGGACAGCCTAATGACGATGGACCACACAAATTGCGTCTCGAATCAGTACATCGTCCACTAGCCGACTTGACTCCATGCGACTATTGCTGCCTCAGGCACCTTATGGCCGTTCTGCTGTGAGTCTAGATTATAGAATGGGATGAAAAACTGATAGTGAATTGTAACGTTCAGGGCCACCTAATGACGATGGATCACTCAAATTGCGTCCCGATTCAATACATCGTCCTCCAGCAGACTTGTCTCCATGGGTCTATTGCTGCCTCGGGCACCTTATGGCCGTTCTGCTGTGAGTCAAAGATTTACGAATCGGACGAAAAACTGATAGTGAATTGTAACGTTCAGGGCCACCTAATGACGATGGATCACTCAAATTGCGTCCCGATTCAATACATCGTCCTCCAGCCGAGTTGACTCCATGGGTCTATTGCTGCCTCGGGCACCTTATGGCCGTTCTGCTGTGAGTCTAGATTATCGAATGGGACAAAAAACTGATAGTGAATTGTAACGGTCAGGGCTTCCTAATGACGATGGATCACTCAAATTGCGTCCCGATTCAATACATCGTCCTCCAGCGGACTTGACTCCATGGGTATATTGCTGCCTCGGGCACCTTATGGCCGTTCTGCTGTGAGTCTAGATTATCGAATGGGACGAAAAACTGATGGTGAATTGTAACGGTCAGGGCCTCCTAATGACGATGGATCACTCAAATTGCGTCCCGATTCAATACATCGTCCTCCAGCAGACTTGTCTCCATGGGTCTATTGCTGCCTCGGGCACCTTATGGCCGTTCTGCTGTGAGTCAAAGATTTACGAATCGGACGAAAAACTGATAGTGAATTGTAACGTTCAGGGCCACCTAATGACGATGGATCACTCAAATTGCGTCCCGATTCAATACATCGTCCTCCAGCCGAGTTGACTCCATGGGTCTATTGCTGCCTCGGGCACCTTATGGCCGTTCTGCTGTGAGTCTAGATTATCGAATGGGACAAAAAACTGATAGTGAATTGTAACGGTCAGGGCCTCCTAATGACGATGGATCACTCAAATTGCGTCCCGATTCAATACATCGTCCTCCAGCGGACTTGACTCCATGGGTATATTGCTGCCTCGGGCACCTTATGGCCGTTCTGCTGTGAGTCTAGATTATCGAATGGGACGAAAAACTGATGGTGAATTGTAACGTTCAGGGCCACCTAATGACGATGGATCACTCAAATTGCGTCCCGATTCAATACATCGTCCTCCAGCCGACTTGACTCCATGGGTCTACTGCTGCCTCGGGCACCTTATGGTCGTTCTGCTGTGAGTCTAGATTATCGAATGGGACGAAAAACTGATAGTGAATTGTAACGTTCAGGGCCTCCTAATGACGATGGATCACTCAAATTGCGTCCCGATTCAATACATCGTCCTCCAGCAGACTTGTCTCCATGGGTCGATTGCTGCCTCGGGCACCTAATGGCCGTTCTGCTGTGAGTCAAAGATTTTCGAATCGGACGAAAAACTGATAGTGAATTGTAACATTCAGGGCCACCTAATGACGATGGATCACTCAAATTGCGTCCCGATTCAATACATCGTCCTCCAGCCGAGTTGACTCCATGGGTCTATTGCTGCCTCGGGCACCTTATGGCCGTTCTGCTGTGAATCTAGATTATCGAATGGGACGAAAAACTGATAGTGAATTGTAACGTTGAGGGCCACCTAATGACGATTGATGACTCAAATTGCGTCCCGATTCAATACATCGTCCCCAGCCGACTTGACTTTCGAATTGTAACGTTCAGGGCCTCCTAATGACGATGGATCACTCAAATTGCGTCCCGATTCAATACATCGTCCTCCAGCCGACTTGACTCCATGGGTCTATTGCTGCCTCGGGCACCTTATGGCCGTTCTGCTGTGAGTCTAGATTATCGAATGGGACGAAAAACTGATAGTGAATTGTAACGTTCAGGGCGTCCTAATGACGATGGATCACTCAAATTGCGTCCCGATTCAATACATCGTCCTCCAGCAGACTTGTCTCCATGGGTCGATTGCTGCCTCGGGCACCTAATGGCCGTTCTGCTGTGAGTCAAAGATTTTCGAATCGGGCGAAAAACTGATAGTGAATTGTAACATTCAGGGCCACCTAATGACGATGGACCACGCAAATTGCGTCCCGATTCAATACATCGTCCTCCAGCCGAGGTGACTCCATGGGTCTATTGCTGCCTCGGGCACCTTATGGCCGTTCTGCTGTGAATCTAGATTATCGAATGGGACGAAAAACTGATAGTGAATTGTAACGTTCAGGGCCACCTAATGACGATGGATCACTCAAATTGTGTCCCGATTCAATACATCGTCCCCAGCCGACTTGTCTCCATGGGTCTATTGCTGCCTCGGGCACCTTATGGCCGTTCTGCTGTGAGTCTAGATTATCGAATGGGACGAAAAACTGATAGTGAATTGTAACGTTCAGGGCCACCTAATGACGATGGATCACTCAAATTGCGTCCTGATTCAATACATCGTCCTCCAGCAGACTTGACTTCATGGGTCTATTGCTGCCTCGGGCACCTTATGGCCGTTCTGCTGTGAGTCAAAGATTTTCGAATCGGACGAAAATCTGATAGTGAATTGTAACTTTCAGTGCCACCCAATGACGATGGATCACTCAAATTGCGTCCCGATTCAATACATCGTCCTCCAGCAGACTTGTCTCCATGGGTCGATTGCTGCCTCTGGCACCTTATGGCCGTTCTGCTGTGAGTCAAAGATTTTCGAATCGGACGAAAAACTGATAGTGAATTGTAACTTTCAGGGCCACCTAACGACGATGGATCACTCAAATTGCGTCCCGATTCAATACATCGTCCTCCAGCAGACTTGTCTCCATGGGTCGATTGCTGCCACGGGCACCTTATGGCCCTTCTGCTGTGAGTCAAAGATTTTCGTTTCGGACGAAAAACTGATAGTGATTTGTAACATTCAGGACAGCCTAATGACGATGGACCACACAAATTGCGTCCCGATTCAGTACATCGTCCACTAGCCGACTTGACTCCATGGGACTATTGCTGCCTCGGGCACCTTATGGCCGTTCTGCTGTGAGTCTAGATTATAGAATGGGATGAAAAACTGATAGTGAATTGTAACGTTCAGGGCTACCTAATGACGATGGATCACTCAAATTGCGTCCCGATTCAATACATCGTCCTCCAGCAGACTTGTCTCCATGGGTCTATTGCTGCCTCGGGCACCTTATGGCAGGCCTGCTGTGAGTCAAAGATTTTCGAATCGGACGAGAAAATTGATAGTGAATTGTAACGTTCAGGGCCTCCTAATGACGATGGAACACTCAAATTGCGTCCCGGTTCAATACATCGACCTCCAGCAGACTTGTCTCCATGCGTCTATTGCTGCCTCGGGCACCTTATGGCCGTTCTGCTGTGAGTCAAAGATTTACGAATGGGACGAAAAACTGATAGTGAATTGTAACGTTCAGGGCCACCTAATGACGATGGATCACTCAAATTGCGTTCCGATTCATTATATCGTCCCCAGCCGACTTGTCTCCATGGGTCTATTGCTGCCTCGGGCACCTTATGGCCGTTCTGCTGTGAGTCTAGATTATCGAATGGGACGAAAAACTGATAGTGAATTGTAACGTTCAGGGCCACCTAATGACGATGGATCACTCAAATTGCGTCCCGATTCAATACATCGTCCTCCAGCCGAGTTGACTCCATGGGTCTATTGCTGCCTCGGGCACCTTATGGCCGTTCTGCTGTGAATTTAGATTATCGAATGGGACGAAAAACTGATAGTGAATTGTAACGTTCAGGGCCACCTAATGACGATGGATCACTCAAATTGCGTCCTGATTCAATACATCGTCCTCCAGCAGACTTGACTTCATGGGTCTATTGCTGCCTCTGGCACCTTATGGCCGTTCTGCTGTGAGTCAAAGATTTTCGAATCGGACGAAAAACTGATAGTGAATTGTAACGTTCAGGGCCACCTAATGACGATGCATCACTCAAATTCCGTCCCGATTTAATTCATCGTCCTCCAGCAGACTTGTCTCCATGGGTCTATTGCTGCCTCGGGCACCTTATGGCAGGGCTGCTGTGACTCAAAGATTTTCGAATCGGACGAAAAACTGATATTGAATTGTAACGTTCAGGGCCTCCTAATGACGATGGAACACTCAAATTGCGTCCCGATTCAATACATCGTCCTCCAGCAGACTTGTCTCCATGGGTCGATTGCTGCCTCGGGCACCTAATGGCCGTTCTGCTGTGAGTCAAAGATTTTCGAATCGGACGAAAAACTGATAGTGAATTGTGACATTCAGGGCCACCTAATGACGATGGACCACGCAAATTGCGTCCCGATTCAATACATCGTCCACCAGCCGAGTTGACTCCATGGGTCTATTGCTGCCTTGGGCACCTTATGGCCGTTCTGCTGTGAATCTAGATTATCGAATGGGACGAAAAACTGATAGTGAATTGTAACGTTCAGGGCCACCTAATGACGATGGATCACTCAAATTGCGTCCCGATTCAATACATCGTCCCCAGCCGACTTGACTCCATGGGACTATTGCTGCCTCGGGCACCTTATGGCCGTTCTGCTGTGAGTCTAGATTATAGAATGGGACGAAAAACTGATGGTGAATTGTAACGTTCAGGGCCACCTAATGACGATGGATCACTCAAATTGCGTCCCGATTCAATACATCGTCCTCCAGCCGACTTGACTCCATGGGTCTATTGCTGCCTCGGGCAAATTATGGCCGTTCTGCTGTGAGTCTAGATTATCGAATGGGACGAAAAACTGATAGTGAATTGTAACGTTCAGGGCCTCCTAATGACGATGGATCACTCAAATTGCGTCCCGATTCAATACATCGTCCTCCAGCAGACTTGTCTCCATGGGTCGATTGCTGCCTCGGGCACCTAATGGCCGTTCTGCTGTGAGTCAAAGATTTTCGAATCGGACGAAAAACTGATAGTGAATTGTAACATTCAGGGCCACCTAATGACGATGGATCACTCAAATTGTGTCCCGATTCAATACATCGTCCTCCAGCCGAGTTGACTCCATGGGTCTATTGCTGCCTCGGGCACCTTATGGTCGTTGTGCTGTGAATCTAGATTATCGAATGGGACGAAAAACTGATAGTGAATTGTAACGTTCAGGGCCACCTAATGACGATGGATCACTCAAATTGCGTCCTGATTCAATACATCGTCCTCCAGCAGACTTGACTTCATGCCTCTATTGCTGCCTCGGGCACCTTATGGCCGTTCTGCTGTGAGTCAAAGATTTTCGAATCGGACGAAAAACTGATAGTGAATTGTAACTTTGGGGGCCACCTAATGACGATGGATCACTCAAATTGCGTCCCGATTCAATACATCGTCCTCCAGCAGTCTTGTCTCCATGGGTCGATTGCTGCCTCGGGCACCTTATGGCCGTTCTGCTGTGAGTCAAAGATTTTCGAATCGGACGAAAAACTGATAGTGAATTGTGACATTCAGGGCCACCTAATGACGATGGACCACGCAAATTGCGTCCCGATTCAATACATCGTCCTCCAGCCGAGTTGACTCCATGGGTCTATTGCTGCCTCGGGCACCTTATGGCCGTTCTGCTGTGAATCTAGATTATCGAATGGGACGAAAAACTGATAGTGAATTGTAACGTTCAGGACCACCTAATGACGATGGATCACTCAAATTGCGTCCCGATTCAATACATCGTCCCCAGCCGACTTGACTCCATGGGACTATTGCTGCCTCGGGCACCTTATGGCCGTTCTGCTGTGAGTCTAGATTATAGAATGGGATGAAAAACTGATAGTGAATTGTAACGTTCAGGGCCACCTAATGACGATGGATCACTCAAATTGCGTCCCGATTCAATACATCGTCCTCCAGCAGACTTGTCTCCATGGGTCGATTGCTGCCTCTGGCACCTAATGGCCGTTCTGCTGTGAGTCAAAGAGTTTCGACTCGGACGAAAAACTGATAGTGAATTGTAACATTCAGGGCCACCTAATGACGATGGACCACGCAAATTGCGTCCCGATTCAATACATCGTCCTCCAGCCGAGTTGACACCATGGGTCTATTGCTGCCACGGGCACCTTATGGCCCTTCTGCTGTGAATCTACATTATCGAATGGGACGAAAAACTGATGGTGAATTGTAACGTTCAGGGCCACCTAATGACGATGGATCACTCAAATTGCGTCCCGATTCAAGACATCGTCCCCAGCCGACTTGTCTCCATGGGTCTATTGCTGCCTCGGGCACCTTATGGCCGTTCTGCTGTGAGTCTATATTATCGAATGGGACGAAAAACTGATAGTGAATTGTAACGTTCAGGGCCACCTAATGACGATGGATCACTCAAATTGCGTCCTGATTCAATACATCGTCCTCCAGCAGACTTGACTTCATGGGTCTATTGCTGCCTCGGGCACCTTATGGCCGTTCTGCTGTGAGTCAAAGATTTTCGAATCGGACGAAAATCTGATAGTGAATTGTAACTTTCAGTGCCACCCAATGACGATGGATCACTCAAATTGCGTCCCGATTCAATACATCGTCCTCCAGCAGACTTGTCTCCATGGGTCGATTGCTGCCTCTGGCACCTTATGGCCGTTCTGCTGTGAGTCAAAGATTTTCGAATCGGACGAAAAACTGATAGTGAATTGTAACTTTCAGGGCCACCTAACGACGATGGATCACTCAAATTGCGTCCCGATTCAATACATCGTCCTCCAGCAGACTTGTCTCCATGGGTCGATTGCTGCCACGGGCACCTTATGGCCCTTCTGCTGTGAGTCAAAGATTTTCGTTTCGGACGAAAAACTGATAGTGATTTGTAACATTCAGGACAGCCTAATGACGATGGACCACACAAATTGCGTCCCGATTCAGTACATCGTCCACTAGCCGACTTGACTCCATGGGACTATTGCTGCCTCGGGCACCTTATGGCCGTTCTGCTGTGAGTCTAGATTATAGAATGGGATGAAAAACTGATAGTGAATTGTAACGTTCAGGGCTACCTAATGACGATGGATCACTCAAATTGCGTCCCGATTCAATACATCGTCCTCCAGCAGACTTGTCTCCATGGGTCTATTGCTGCCTCGGGCACCTTATGGCAGGCCTGCTGTGAGTCAAAGATTTTCGAATCGGACGAGAAAATTGATAGTGAATTGTAACGTTCAGGGCCTCCTAATGACGATGGAACACTCAAATTGCGTCCCGGTTCAATACATCGACCTCCAGCAGACTTGTCTCCATGCGTCTATTGCTGCCTCGGGCACCTTATGGCCGTTCTGCTGTGAGTCAAAGATTTACGAATGGGACGAAAAACTGATAGTGAATTGTAACGTTCAGGGCCACCTAATGACGATGGATCACTCAAATTGCGTTCCGATTCATTATATCGTCCCCAGCCGACTTGTCTCCATGGGTCTATTGCTGCCTCGGGCACCTTATGGCCGTTCTGCTGTGAGTCTAGATTATCGAATGGGACGAAAAACTGATAGTGAATTGTAACGTTCAGGGCCACCTAATGACGATGGATCACTCAAATTGCGTCCCGATTCAATACATCGTCCTCCAGCCGAGTTGACTCCATGGGTCTATTGCTGCCTCGGGCACCTTATGGCCGTTCTGCTGTGAATTTAGATTATCGAATGGGACGAAAAACTGATAGTGAATTGTAACGTTCAGGGCCACCTAATGACGATGGATCACTCAAATTGCGTCCTGATTCAATACATCGTCCTCCAGCAGACTTGACTTCATGGGTCTATTGCTGCCTCTGGCACCTTATGGCCGTTCTGCTGTGAGTCAAAGATTTTCGAATCGGACGAAAAACTGATAGTGAATTGTAACGTTCAGGGCCACCTAATGACGATGCATCACTCAAATTCCGTCCCGATTTAATTCATCGTCCTCCAGCAGACTTGTCTCCATGGGTCTATTGCTGCCTCGGGCACCTTATGGCAGGGCTGCTGTGACTCAAAGATTTTCGAATCGGACGAAAAACTGATATTGAATTGTAACGTTCAGGGCCTCCTAATGACGATGGAACACTCAAATTGCGTCCCGATTCAATACATCGTCCTCCAGCAGACTTGTCTCCATGGGTCGATTGCTGCCTCGGGCACCTAATGGCCGTTCTGCTGTGAGTCAAAGATTTTCGAATCGGACGAAAAACTGATAGTGAATTGTGACATTCAGGGCCACCTAATGACGATGGACCACGCAAATTGCGTCCCGATTCAATACATCGTCCACCAGCCGAGTTGACTCCATGGGTCTATTGCTGCCTTGGGCACCTTATGGCCGTTCTGCTGTGAATCTAGATTATCGAATGGGACGAAAAACTGATAGTGAATTGTAACGTTCAGGGCCACCTAATGACGATGGATCACTCAAATTGCGTCCCGATTCAATACATCGTCCCCAGCCGACTTGACTCCATGGGACTATTGCTGCCTCGGGCACCTTATGGCCGTTCTGCTGTGAGTCTAGATTATAGAATGGGACGAAAAACTGATGGTGAATTGTAACGTTCAGGGCCACCTAATGACGATGGATCACTCAAATTGCGTCCCGATTCAATACATCGTCCTCCAGCCGACTTGACTCCATGGGTCTATTGCTGCCTCGGGCAAATTATGGCCGTTCTGCTGTGAGTCTAGATTATCGAATGGGACGAAAAACTGATAGTGAATTGTAACGTTCAGGGCCTCCTAATGACGATGGATCACTCAAATTGCGTCCCGATTCAATACATCGTCCTCCAGCAGACTTGTCTCCATGGGTCGATTGCTGCCTCGGGCACCTAATGGCCGTTCTGCTGTGAGTCAAAGATTTTCGAATCGGACGAAAAACTGATAGTGAATTGTAACATTCAGGGCCACCTAATGACGATGGATCACTCAAATTGTGTCCCGATTCAATACATCGTCCTCCAGCCGAGTTGACTCCATGGGTCTATTGCTGCCTCGGGCACCTTATGGTCGTTGTGCTGTGAATCTAGATTATCGAATGGGACGAAAAACTGATAGTGAATTGTAACGTTCAGGGCCACCTAATGACGATGGATCACTCAAATTGCGTCCTGATTCAATACATCGTCCTCCAGCAGACTTGACCTCATGCCTCTATTGCTGCCTCGGGCACCTTATGGCCGTTCTGCTGTGAGTCAAAGATTTTCGAATCGGACGAAAAACTGATAGTGAATTGTAACTTTGGGGGCCACCTAATGACGATGGATCACTCAAATTGCGTCCCGATTCAATACATCGTCCTCCAGCAGTCTTGTCTCCATGGGTCGATTGCTGCCTCGGGCACCTTATGGCCGTTCTGCTGTGAGTCAAAGATTTTCGAATCGGACGAAAAACTGATAGTGAATTGTGACATTCAGGGCCACCTAATGACGATGGACCACGCAAATTGCGTCCCGATTCAATACATCGTCCTCCAGCCGAGTTGACTCCATGGGTCTATTGCTGCCTCGGGCACCTTATGGCCGTTCTGCTGTGAATCTAGATTATCGAATGGGACGAAAAACTGATAGTGAATTGTAACGTTCAGGACCACCTAATGACGATGGATCACTCAAATTGCGTCCCGATTCAATACATCGTCCCCAGCCGACTTGACTCCATGGGACTATTGCTGCCTCGGGCACCTTATGGCCGTTCTGCTGTGAGTCTAGATTATAGAATGGGATGAAAAACTGATAGTGAATTGTAACGTTCAGGGCCACCTAATGACGATGGATCACTCAAATTGCGTCCCGATTCAATACATCGTCCTCCAGCAGACTTGTCTCCATGGGTCGATTGCTGCCTCTGGCACCTAATGGCCGTTCTGCTGTGAGTCAAAGAGTTTCGACTCGGACGAAAAACTGATAGTGAATTGTAACATTCAGGGCCACCTAATGACGATGGACCACGCAAATTGCGTCCCGATTCAATACATCGTCCTCCAGCCGAGTTGACACCATGGGTCTATTGCTGCCACGGGCACCTTATGGCCCTTCTGCTGTGAATCTACATTATCGAATGGGACGAAAAACTGATGGTGAATTGTAACGTTCAGGGCCACCTAATGACGATGGATCACTCAAATTGCGTCCCGATTCAAGACATCGTCCCCAGCCGACTTGTCTCCATGGGTCTATTGCTGCCTCGGGCACCTTATGGCCGTTCTGCTGTGAGTCTATATTATCGAATGGGACGAAAAACTGATAGTGAATTGTAACGTTCAGGGCCACCTAATGACGATGGATCACTCAAATTGCGTCCCGATTCAATACATCGTCCTCCAGCCGACTTGACTCCATGGGTCTGTTGCTGCCTCGGGCACCTTATGGCCGTTCTGCTGTGAGTCTAGATTATCGAATGGGACGAAAAACTGATAGTGAATTGTAACGTTCAGGACCTCCTAATGACGATGGATCACTCAAATTGCGTCCCGATTCAATACATCGTCCTCCAGCCGACTTGACTCCATGGGTCCATTGCTGCCTCGGGCACCTTATGGCCGTTCTGCTGTGAGTCTAGATTATCGAATGGGACGAAAAACTGATAGTGAATTGTAACGTTCAGGGCCTCCTAATGACGATGGATCACTCAAATTGCGTCCCGATTCAATACATCGTCCTCCAGCAGAATTGTCTCCATGGGTTGATTGCTGCCTCGGGCACCTAACGGCCGTTCTGCTGTGAGTCAATGATTTTCGAATCGGACGAAAAACTGATAGTGAATTGTAACATTCAGGGCCACCTAATGACGATGGTCCACGCAAATTGCGTCCCGATTCAATACATCGTCCTCCAGCCGAGTTGAGTCCAAGGGTCTATTGCTGCCTCGGGCACCTTATGGCCGTTCTGCTGTGAATTTAGATTATCGAATGGGACGAAAAACTGATAGTGAATTGTAACGTTCAGGGCCACCTAATGACGATGGATCACTCAAATTGCGTTCCGATTCAATATATCGTCCCCAGCCGACTTGTCTCCATGGGTCTATTGCTGCCTCGGGCACCTTATGGCCGTTCTGCTGTGAGTCTAGATTATCGAATGGGACGAAAAACTGATAGTGAATTGTAACGTTCAGGGCCTCCTAATGACGATGGATCACTCAAATTGCGTCCTGATTCAATACATCGTCCTCCAGCAGACTTGACTTCATGGGTCTATTGCTGCCTCTGGCACCTTATGGCCGTTCTGCTGTGAGTCAAAGATTTTCGAATCGGACGAAAAACTGATAGTGAATTGTAACGTTCAGGGCCACCTAATGACGATGCATCACTCAAATTCCGTCCCGATTTAATTCATCGTCCTCCAGCAGACTTGTCTCCATGGGTCTATTGCTGCCTCGGGCACCTTATGGCAGGGCTGCTGTGACTCAAAGATTTTCGAATCGGACGAAAAACTGATATTGAATTGTAATGTTCAGGGCCTCCTAATGACGATGGAACACTCAAATTGCGTCCCGATTCAATACATCGTCCTCCAGCAGACTTGTCTCCATGGGTCGATTGCTGCCTCGGGCACCTAATGGCCGTTCTGCTGTGAGTCAAAGATTTTCGAATCGGACGAAAAACTGATAGTGAATTGTGACATTCAGGGCCACCTAATGACGATGGACCACGCAAATTGCGTCCCGATTCAATACATCGTCCTCCAGCCGAGTTGACTCCATGGGTCTATTGCTGCCTCGGGCACCTTATGGCCGTTCTGCTGTGAATCTAGATTATCGAATGGGACGAAAAACTGATAGTGAATTGTAACGTTCAGGGCCACCTAATGACGATGGATCACTCAAATTGCGTCCCGATTCAATACATCGTCCCCAGCCGACTTGACTCCATGGGACTATTGCTGCCTCGGGCACCTTATGGCCGTTCTGCTGTGAGTCTAGATTATAGAATGGGATGAAAAACTGATAGTGAATTGTAACGTTCAGGGCCACCTAATGACGATGGATCACTCAAATTGCGTCCCGATTCAATACATCGTCCTCCAGCAGACTTGTCTCCATGGGTCGATTGCTGCCTCTGGCACCTAATGGCCGTTCTGCTGTGAGTCAAAGATTTTCGACTCGGACGAAAAACTGATAGTGAATTGTAACATTCAGGGCCACCTAATGACGATGGACCACGCAAATTGCGTCCCGATTCAATACATCGTCCTCCAGCCGAGTTGACACCATGGGTCTATTGCTGCCACGGGCACCTTATGGCCCTTCTGCTGTGAATCTAGATTATCGAATGGGACGAAAAACTGATGGTGAATTGTAACGTTCAGGGCCACCTAATGACATGACGATGGATCATTTAAATTGCGTCCCGATTCAAGACATCGTCCCCAGCCGACTTGTCTCCATGGGTCTATTGCTGCCTCGAGCACTTTATGGCCGTTCTGCTGTGAGTCTAGATTATCGAATGGGACGAAAAACTGATAGTGAATTGTAACGTTCAGGGCCTCCTAATGACGATGGATCACTCAAATTGCGTCCCGATTCAATACATCGTCCTCCAGCAGACTTGTCTCCATGGGTCGATTGCTGCCTCGGGCACCTAATGGCCGTTCTGCTGTGAGTCAAAGATTTTCGAATCGGACGAAAAACTGATAGTGAATTGTAACATTCAGGGCCACCTAATGACGATGGATCACTCAAATTGCGTCCCGATTCAATACATCGTCCTCCAGCCGAGTTGACTCCATGGGTCTATTGCTGCCTCGGGCACCTTATGGTCGTTGTGCTGTGAATCTAGATTATCGAATGGGACGAAAAACTGATAGTGAATTGTAACGTTCAGGGCCACCTAATGACGATGGATCACTCAAATTGCGTCCTGATTCAATTCATCGTCCACCAGCAGACTTGACTTCATGCCTCTATTGCTGCCTCGGGCACCTTATGGCCGTTCTGCTGTGAGTCAAAGATTTTCGAATCGGACGAAAAACTGATAGTGAATTGTAACTTTGGGGGCCACCTAATGACGATGGATCACTAAAATTGCGTCCCGATTCAATACATCGTCCTCCAGCAGTCTTGTCTCCATGGGTCGATTGCTGCCTCGGGCACCTTATGGCCGTTCTGCTGTGAGTCAAAGATTTTCGAATCGGACGAAAAACTGATAGTAATTTGTAACATTCAGGGCCACCTAATGACGATGGACCACACAAATTGCGTCCCGATTCAGTACATCGTCCACTAGCCGACTTGACTCCAATGGGACTATTGCTGCCTCAGGCAACTTATGGCCGTTCTGCTGTGAGTCTAGATTATAGAATGGGATGAAAAACTGATAGTGAATTGTAACGTTCAGGGCCACCTAATGACGATGCATCACTCAAATTGCGTCCCGATTTAATTCATCGTCCTCCAGCAGACTTGTCTCCATGGGTCTATTGCTGCCTCGGGCACCTTATGGCAGGGCTGCTGTGACTCAAAGATTTTCGAATCGGGCGAAAAACTGATATTGAATTGTAACGTTCAGGGCCTCCTAATGACGATGGAACACTCAAATTGCGTCCCGATTCAATACATCGTCCTCCAGCAGACTTGTCTCCATGGGTCGATTGCTGCCTCGGGCACCTAATGGCCGTTCTGCTGTGAGTCAAAGATTTTCGAATCGGACGAAAAACTGATAGTGAATTGTGACATTCAGGGCCACCTAATGACGATGGACCACGCAAATTGCGTCCCGATTCAATACATCGTCCTCCAGCCGAGTTCACTCCATGGGTCTATTGCTGCCTCGGGCACCTTATGGCCGTTCTGCTGTGAATCTAGATTATCGAATGGGACGAAAAACTGATAGTGAATTGTAACGTTCAGGACCACCTAATGACGATGGATCACTCAAATTGCGTCCCGATTCAATACATCGTCCCCAGCCGACTTGACTCCATGGGACTATTGCTGCCTCGGGCACCTTATGGCCGTTCTGCTGTGAGTCTAGATTATAGAATGGGATGAAAAACTGATAGTGATTTGTAACGTTCAGGGCCACCTAATGACGATGGATCACTCAAATTGCGTCCCGATTCAATACATCGTCCTCCAGCAGACTTGTCTCCATGGGTCGATTGCTGCCTCTGGCACCTAATGGCCGTTCTGCTGTGAGTCAAAGATTTTCGACTCGGACGAAAAACTGATAGTGAATTGTAACATTCAGGGCCACCTAATGACGATGGACCACGCAAATTGCGTCCCGATTCAATACATCGTCCTCCAGCCGAGTTGACACCATGGGTCTATTGCTGCCACGGGCACCTTATGGCCCTTCTGCTGTGAATCTAGATTATCGAATGGGACGAAAAACTGATGGTGAATTGTAACGTTCAGGGCCACCTAATGACGATGGATCACTCAAATTGCGTCCCGATTCAAGACATCGTCCCCAGCCGACTTGTCTCCATGGGTCTATTGCTGCCTCGGGCACCTTATGGCCGTTCTGCTGTGAGTCTAGATTATCGAATGGGACGAAAAACTGATAGTGAATTGTAACGTTCAGGGCCACCTAATGACGATGGATCACTCAAATTGCGTCCCGATTCAATACATCGTCCTCCAGCCGACTTGACTCCATGGGTCTGTTGCTGCCTCGGGCACCTTATGGCCGTTCTGCTGTGAGTCTAGATTATCGAATGGGACGAAAAACTGATAGTGAATTGTAACGTTCAGGACCTCCTAATGACGATGGATCACTCAAATTGCGTCCCGATTCAATACATCGTCCTCCAGCCGACTTGACTCCATGGGTCCATTGCTGCCTCGGGCACCTTATGGCCGTTCTGCTGTGAGTCTAGATTATCGAATGGGACGAAAAACTGATAGTGAATTGTAACGTTCAGGGCCTCCTAATGACGATGGATCACTCAAATTGCGTCCCGATTCAATACATCGTCCTCCAGCAGAATTGTCTCCATGGGTTGATTGCTGCCTCGGGCACCTAACGGCCGTTCTGCTGTGAGTCAATGATTTTCGAATCGGACGAAAAACTGATAGTGAATTGTAACATTCAGGGCCACCTAATGACGATGGTCCACGCAAATTGCGTCCCGATTCAATACATCGTCCTCCAGCCGAGTTGAGTCCAAGGGTCTATTGCTGCCTCGGGCACCTTATGGCCGTTCTGGTGTGAATTTAGATTATCGAATGGGACGAAAAACTAATAGTGAATTGTAACGTTCAGGGCCACCTAATGACGATGGATCACTCAAATTGCGTTCCGATTCAATATATCGTCCCCAGCCGACTTGTCTCCATGGGTCTATTGCTGCCTCGGGCACCATATGGCCGTTCTGCTGTGAGTCTAGATTATCGAATGGGACGAAAAACTGATAGTGAATTGTAACGTTCAGGGCCACCTAATGACGATGGATCACTCAAATTGCGTCCTGATTCAATACATCGTCCTCCAGCAGACTTGACTTCATGGGTCTATTGCTGCCTCTGGCACCTTATGGCCGTTCTGCTGTGAGTCAAAGATTTTCGAATCGGACGAAAAACTGATAGTGAATTGTAACGTTCAGGGCCACCTAATGACGATGCATCACTCAAATTCCGTCCCGATTTAATTCATCGTCCTCCAGCAGACTTGTCTCCATGGGTCTATTGCTGCCTCGGGCACCTTATGGCAGGGCTGCTGTGACTCAAAGATTTTCGAATCGGACGAAAAACTGATATTGAATTGTAACGTTCAGGGCCTCCTAATGACGATGGAACACTCAAATTGCGTCCCGATTCAATACATCGTCCTCCAGCAGACTTGTCTCCATGGGTCGATTGCTGCCTCGGGCACCTTATGGCCGTTCTGCTGTGAGTCAAAGATTTTCGAATCGGACGAAAAACTGATAGTGAATTGTGACATTCAGGGCCACCTAATGACGATGGACCACGCAAATTGCGTCCCGATTCAATACATCGTCCTCCAGCCGAGTTGACTCCATGGGTCTATTGCTGCCTCGGGCACCTTATGGCCGTTCTGCTGTGAATCTAGATTATCGAATGGGACGAAAAACTGATAGTGAATTGTAACGTTCAGGGCCACCTAATGACGATGGATCACTCAAATTGCGTCCCGATTCAATACATCGTCCCCAGCCGACTTGACTCCATGGGACTATTGCTGCCTCGGGCACCTTATGGCCGTTCTGCTGTGAGTCTAGATTATAGAATGGGATGAAAAACTGATAGTGAATTGTAACGTTCAGGGCCACCTAATGACGATGGATCACTCAAATTGCGTCCCGATTCAATACATCGTCCTCCAGCAGACTTGTCTCCATGGGTCGATTGCTGCCTCTGGCACCTAATGGCCGTTCTGCTGTGAGTCAAAGATTTTCGACTCGGACGAAAAACTGATAGTGAATTGTAACATTCAGGGCCACCTAATGACGATGGACCACGCAAATTGCGTCCCGATTCAATACATCGTCCTCCAGCCGAGTTGACACCATGGGTCTATTGCTGCCACGGGCACCTTATGGCCGTTCTGCTGTGAATCTAGATTATCGAATGGGACGAAAAACTGATGGTGAATTGTAACGTTCAGGGCCACCTAATGACATGACGATGGATCACTCAAATTGCGTCCCGATTGAAGACATCGTCCCCAGCCGACTTGTCTCCATGGGTCTATTGCTGCCTCGGGCACCTTATGGCCGTTCTGCTGTGAGTCTAGATTATCGAATGGGACGAAAAACTGATAGTGAATTGTAACGTTCAGGGCCACCTAATGACGATGGATCACTCAAATTGCGTCCCGATTCAATACATCGTCCTCCAGCCGACTTGACTCCATGGGTCTGTTGCTGCCTCGGGCACCTTATGGCCGTTCTGCTGTGAGTCTAGATTATCGAATGGGACGAAAAACTGATAGTGAATTGTAACGTTCAGGACCTCCTAATGACGATGGATCACTCAAATTGCGTCCCGATTCAATACATCGTCCTCCAGCCGACTTGACTCCATGGGTCCATTGCTGCCTCGGGCACCTTATGGCCGTTCTGCTGTGAGTCTAGATTATCGAATGGGACGAAAAACTGATAGTGAATTGTAACGTTCAGGGCCTCCTAATGACGATGGATCACTCAAATTGCGTCCCGATTCAATACATCGTCCTCCAGCAGACTTGTCTCCATGGGTTGATTGCTGCCTCGGGCACCTAACGGCCGTTCTGCTGTGAGTCAATGATTTTCGAATCGGACGAAAAACTGATAGTGAATTGTAACATTCAGGGCCACCTAATGACGATGGACCACGCAATTTGCGTCCCGATTCAATACATCGTCCTCCAGCCGAGTTGAGTCCAAGGGTCTATTGCTGCCTCGGGCACCTTATGGCCGTTCTGCTGTGAATTTAGATTATCGAATGGGACGAAAAACTGATAGTGAATTGTAACGTTCAGGGCCACCTAATGACGATGGATCACTCAAATTGCGGTCCGATTCAATACATCGTCCCCAGCCGACTTGTCTCCATGGGTCTATTGCTGCCTCGGGCACCTTATGGCCGTTCTGCTGTGAGTCTAGATTATCGAATGGGACGAAAAACTGATAGTGAATTGTATCGTTCAGGGCCACCTAATGACGATGGATCACTCAAATTGCGTCCTGATTCAATACATCGTCCTCCAGCAGACTTGACTTCATGGGTCTATTGCTGCCTCTGGCACCTTATGGCCGTTCTGCTGTGAGTCAAAGATTTTCGAATCGGACGAAAAACTGATAGTGAATTGTAACGTTCAGGGCCACCTAATGACGATGGATCACTCAAATTGCGTCCCGATTCAGTACATCGTCCTCCAGCCGACTTGACTCCATGGGTCTATTGCTGCCGCGGGCACCTTATGGCCGTTCTGCTGTGAGTCTAGATTATCGAATGGGACAAAAAACTGATAGTGAATTGTAACGTTCAGGGCCTCCTAATGACGATGGATCACTCAAATTGCGTCCCGATTCAATACATCGTCCTCCAGCAGACTTGTCTCCATGGGTTGATTGCTGCCTCGGGCACCTAACGGCCGTTCTGCTGTGAGTCTAGATTATCGAATGGGACGAAAAACTGATAGTGAATTGTAACGTTCAGGGCCACCTAATGACGATGGATCACTCAAATTGCGTCCCGATTCAATACATCGTCCTCCAGCCGACTTGACTCCATGGGTCTGTTGCTGCCTCGGGCACCTTATGGCCGTTCTGCTGTGAGTCTAGATTATCGAATGGGACGAAAAACTGATAGTGAATTGTAACGTTCAGGACCTCCTAATGACGATGGATCACTCAAATTGCGTCCCGATTCAATACATCGTCCTCCAGCCGACTTGACTCCATGGGTCCATTGCTGCCTCGGGCACCTTATGGCCGTTCTGCTGTGAGTCTAGATTATCGAATGGGACGAAAAACTGATAGTGAATTGTAACGTTCAGGGCCTCCTAATGACGATGGATCACTCAAATTGCGTCCCGATTCAATACATCGTCCTCCAGCCGACTTGACTCCTTGGGTCTATTGCTGCCTCGGGCGCCTTATGGCCGTTCTGCTGTGAGTCTAGATTATCGAATGGGACGAAAACTGATAGTGAATTGTAACGTTTAGGGCCACCTAATGACGATGGATCACTCAAATTGCGTCCTGATTCAATACATCGTCCTCCAGCAGACTTGACTTCATGGGTCTATTGCTGCCTCGGGCACCTTATGGCCGTTCTGCTGTGAGTCAAAGATTTTCGAATCGGACGAAAAACTGATAGTGAATTGTAACTTTCAGGGCCACCTAAAGACGATGGATCACTCAAATTGCGTCCCGATTCAATACATCGTCCTCCAGCAGACTTGTCTCCATGGGTCGATTGCTGCCTCGGGCACCTAATGGCCGTTCTGCTGTGAGTCAAAGATTTTCGAATCGGACGAAAAACTGATAGTGAATTGTAACATTCAGGGCCACCTAATGACGATGGACCACTCAAATTGCGTCCCGATTCAATACATCGTCCTCCAGCCGAGTTGACTCCATGGGTCTATTGCTGCCTCGGGCACCTTATGGCCGTTCTGCTGTGAATCTAGATTATCGAATGGGACGAAAAACTGATAGTGAATTGTAACGTTCAGGGCCACCTAATGACGATTGATCACTCAAATTGCGTCCCGATTCAATACATCGTCCCCAGCCGACTTGACTTTCGAATTGTAACGTTCAGGGCCTCCTAATGACGATGGATCACTCAAATTGCGTCCTGATTCAATACATCGTCCTCCAGCAGACTTGACTTCATGGGTCTATTGCTGCCTCGGGCACCTTATGGCCGTTCTGCTGTGAGTCAAAGATTTTCGAATCGGGCGAAAAACTGATAGTGAATTGTAACATTCAGGGCCACCTAATGACGATGGACCACACAAATTGCGTCCCGATTCAGTACATCGTGCACTAGCCGACTTGACTCCATGGGACTATTGCTGCCTCGGGCACCTTATGGCCGTTCTGCTGTGAGCCTAGATTATCGAATGGGATGAAAAACTGATAGTGAATTGTAACGTACAGGGCCACCTAATGACGATGGATCACTCAAATTGCGTCCCGATTCAATACATCGTCCTCCAGCCGACTTGTCTCCATGGGTCTATTGCTGCCTCGGGCACCTTATGGCAGTCCAGCTGTGACTCAAAGAATTTCGAATCGGACGAAAAACTGATAGAGAATTGTAACGTTCAGGGCCACCTAATGACGATGGACCACGCAAATTGCGTCCCGATTCAATACATCGTCCTCCAGCCGAGGTGACTCCATGGGTCTATTGCTGCCTCGGGCACCTTATGGCCGTTCTGCTGTGAATCTAGATTATCGAATGGGACGAAAAACTGATAGTGAATTGTAACGTTCAGGGCCACCTAATGACGATGGATCACTCAAATTGTGTCCCGATTCAATACATCGTCCCCAGCCGACTTGTCTCCATGGGTCTATTGCTGCCTCGGGCACCTTATGGCCGTTCTGCTGTGAGTATAGATTATCGAATGGGACGAAAAACTGATAGTGAATTGTAACGTTCAGGGCCACCTAATGACGATGGATCACTCAAATTGCGTCCTGATTCAATACATCGTCCTCCAGCAGACTTGACTTCATGGGTCTATTGCTGCCTCGGGCACCTTATGGCCGTTCTGCTGTGAGTCAAAGATTTTCGAATCGGACGAAAAACTGATAGTGAATTGTAACTTTCAGTGCCACCTAATGACGATGGATCACTCAAATTGCGTCCCGATTCAATACATCGTCCTCCAGCAGACTTGTCTCCATGGGTCGATTGCTGCCTCGGGCACCTTATGGCCGTTCTGCTGTGAGTCAAAGATTTTAGAATCGGACGAAAAACTGATAGTGATTTGTAACATTCAGGGCCACCTAATGACGATGGACCACACAAATTGCGTCCCGATACAGTACATCGTCCACTAGCCGACTTGACTCCATGGGACAATTGCTGCCTCGGGCACCTTATGGCCGTTCTGCTGTGAGTCTAGATTATAGAATGGGATGAAAAACTGATAGTGAATTGTAACGTTCAGGGCCACCTAATGACGATGGATCACTCAAATTGCGTCCCGATTCAATACATCGTCCTCCAGCAGACTTGTCTCCATGGGTCTATTGCTGCCTCGGGCACCTTATGGCAGGCCTGCTGTGACTCAAAGATTTTCGAATCGGACGAAAAACTGATAGTGATTTGTAACGTTCAGGGCCTCCTAATGACGATGGAACACTCAAATTGCGTCCCGATTCAATACATCGTCCTCCGGCAGACTTGTCTCCATGGGTCTATTGCTGCCTCGGGCACCTTATGGCCGTTCTGCTGTGAGTCAAAGATTTTCGAATCGGACGAAAAACTGATAGTGAATTGTAACATTCAGGGCCACCTAATGACGATGGACCACACAAATTGCGTCCCGATTCAGTACATCGTCCTCCAGCCGACCTGACTCCATGGGTCTATTGCTGCCTCAGGCACCTTATGGCCGTTCTGCTCTGAGTCTAGATTATCGAATGGGACGAAAAACTGATAGTGAATTGTAACGTTCAGGGCCACCTAATGACGATGGATCACTCAAATTGCGTCCCGATTCAATATATCGTCCTCCAGCAGACTTGTTTCCATGGGTCTATTGTTGCCTCGGGCACCTTATGGCCGTTCTGCTGTGAGTCAAAGATTTTCGAATCGGACGAAAAACTGATAGTGAATTGTAACTTTCAGGGCAACCTAATGACGATGGATCACTCAAATTGCGTCCCGTTTCAATACATCGTCCTCCAGCCGACTTATCTCCATTGGTCTATTGCTGCCTCGGGCACGTAATGGCCGTTCTGCTGTGAGTCAAAGACTTTAGAATCGGACGAAAAACTGATGGTGAATTGTAACATTCAGGGCCACCTAGTGACGATGGACCACGCAAAGTGCGTCCCGATTCAATACATCGTCCTCCAGCCGAGTTGACTCCATGGGTCTATTGCTGCCTCGGGCACCTTATGGCCGTTCTGCTGTGAATCTAGATTATCGAATGGGACGAAAAACTGGTAGTGAATTGTAACGTTCAGGGCCACCTAATGACGATGGATCACTCAAATTGCGTCCCGATTCAATACATCGTCTTCCAGCCGACTTGTCTCCATGGGTCTATTGCTGCCTCGGGCTCCTTATGGCCGTTCTGCTGTGAGTCTAGATTATCGAATGGGACGAAAAACTGATAGTGAATTGTAACTTTCAGGGCCACCTAATGACGATGGATCACTCAAATTGCGTCCCGATTCAATACATCGTCCTCCAGCAGACTAGTCTCCATGGGTCGATTGCTGCCTCGGGCACCTTATGGCCGTTCTGCTGTGAGTCAAAGACTTTCGAATCGGACGAAAAACCTGATAGTGATTTGTAACATTCAGGGCCACCTAATGACGATGGACCACACAAATTGCGTCCCGATTCAGTACATCGTGCACTAGCCGACTTGACTCCATGGGACTATTGCTGCCTCGGGCACCTTATGGCCGTTCTGCTGTGAGCCTAGATTATCGAATGGGATGAAAAACTGATAGTGAATTGTAACGTACAGGGCCACCTAATGACGATGGATCACTCAAATTGCGTCCCGATTCAATACATCGTCCTCCAGCCGACTTGTCTCCATGGGTCTATTGCTGCCTCGGGCACCTTATGGCAGTCCAGCTGTGACTCAAAGAATTTCGAATCGGACGAAAAACTGATAGAGAATTGTAACGTTCAGGGCCACCTAATGACGATGGACCACGCAAATTGCGTCCCGATTCAATACATCGTCCTCCAGCCGAGGTGACTCCATGGGTCTATTGCTGCCTCGGGCACCTTATGGCCGTTCTGCTGTGAATCTAGATTATCGAATGGGACGAAAAACTGGTAGTGAATTGTAACGTTCAGGGCCACCTAATGACGATGGATCACTCAAATTGCGTCCCGATTCAATACATCGTCCTCCAGCAGACTAGTCTCCATGGGTCGATTGCTGCCTCGGGCACCTTATGGCCGTTCTGCTGTGAGTCAAAGATTTTCGAATCGGACGAAAAACTGATAGTGAATTGTAACTTTCAGGGCCACCTAAAGACGATGGATCACTCAAATTGCGTCCCGATTCAATACATCGTCCTCCAGCAGACTTGTCTCCATGGGTCGATTGCTGCCTCGGGCACCTAATGGCCGTTCTGCTGTGAGTCAAAGATTTTCGAATCGGACGAAAAACTGATAGTGAATTGTAACATTCAGGGCCACCTAATGACGATGGACCACTCAAATTGCGTCCCGATTCAATACATCGTCCTCCAGCCGAGTTGACTCCATGGGTCTATTGCTGCCTCGGGCACCTTATGGCCGTTCTGCTGTGAATCTAGATTATCGAATGGGACGAAAAACTGATAGTGAATTGTAACGTTCAGGGCCACCTAATGACGATTGATCACTCAAATTGCGTCCCGATTCAATACATCGTCCCCAGCCGACTTGACTTTCGAATTGTAACGTTCAGGGCCTCCTAATGACGATGGATCACTCAAATTGCGTCCCGATTCAATACATCGTCCTCCAGCCGAAATGACTCCATGGGTCTATTGCTGCCTCGGGCACCTTATGGCCGTTCTGCTGTGCGTCTAGATTATCGAATGGGACGAAAAACTGATAGTGAATTGTAACGTTCAGGGCGTCCTAATGACGATGGATCACTCAAATTGCGTCCCGATTCAATACATCGTCCTCCAGCAGACTTGTCTCCATGGGTCGATTGCTGCCTCGGGCACCTAATGGCCGTTCTGCTGTGAGTCAAAGATTTTCGAATCGGGCGAAAAACTGATAGTGAATTGTAACATTCAGGGCCACCTAATGACGATGGACCACGCAAATTGCGTCCCGATTCAATACATCGTCCTCCAGCCGAGGTGACTCCATGGGTCTATTGCTGCCTCGGGCACCTTATGGCCGTTCTGCTGTGAATCTAGATTATCGAATGGGACGAAAAACTGATAGTGAATTGTAACGTTCAGGGCCACCTAATGACGATGGATCACTCAAATTGTGTCCCGATTCAATACATCGTCCCCAGCCGACTTGTCTCCATGGGGCTATTGCTGCCTCGGGCACCTTATGGCCGTTCTGCTGTGAGTCTAGATTATCGAATGGGACGAAAAACTGATAGTGAATTGTAACGTTCAGGGCCACCTAATGACGATGGATCACTCAAATTGCGTCCTGATTCAATACATCGTCCTCCAGCAGACTTGACTTCATGGGTCTATTGCTGCCTCGGGCACCTTATGGCCGTTCTGCTGTGAGTCAAAGATTTTCGAATCGGACGAAAAACTGATAGTGAATTGTAACTTTCAGTGCCACCTAATGACGATGGATCACTCAAATTGCGTCCCGATTCAATACATCGTCCTCCAGCAGACTTGTCTCCATGGGTCGATTGCTGCCTCGGGCACCTTATGGCCGTTCTGCTGTGAGTCAAAGATTTTAGAATCGGACGAAAAACTGATAGTGATTTGTAACATTCAGGGCCACCTAATGACGATGGACCACACAAATTGCGTCCCGATACAGTACATCGTCCACTAGCCGACTTGACTCCATGGGACAATTGCTGCCTTGGGCACCTTATGGCCGTTCTGCTGTGAGTCTAGATTATAGAATGGGATGAAAAACTGATAGTGAATTGTAACGTTCAGGGCCACCTAATGACGATGGATCACTCAAATTGCGTCCCGATTCAATATATCGTCCTCCAGCAGACTTGTTTCCATGGGTCTATTGTTGTCTCGGGCACCTTATGGCCGTTCTGCTGTGAGTCAAAGATTTTCGAATCGGACGAAAAACTGATAGTGAATTGTAACTTTCAGGGCAACCTAATGACGATGGATCACTCAAATTGCGTCCCGTTTCAATACATCGTCCTCCAGCCGACTTATCTCCATTGGTCTATTGCTGCCTCGGGCACGTAATGGCCGTTCTGCTGTGAGTCAAAGACTTTAGAATCGGACGAAAAACTGATGGTGAATTGTAACATTCAGGGCCACCTAGTGACGATGGACCACGCAAATTGCGTCCCGATTCAATACATCGTCCTCCAGCCGAGTTGACTCCAAGGGTCTATTGCTGCCTCGGGCACCTTATGGCCGTTCTGCTGTGAATCTAGATTATCGAATGGGACGAAAAACTGGTAGTGAATTGTAACGTTCAGGGCCACCTAATGACGATGGATCACTCAAATTGCGTCCCGATTCAATACATCGTCTTCCAGCCGACTTGTCTCCATGGGTCTATTGCTGCCTCGGGCTCCTTATGGCCGTTCTGCTGTGAGTCTAGATTATCGAATGGGACGAAAAACTGATAGTGAATTGTAACTTTCAGGGCCACCTAATGACGATGGATTACTCAAATTGCGTCCCGATTCAATACATCGTCCTCCAGCAGACTTGTCTCCATGGGTCGATTGCTGCCTCGGGCACGTAATGGCCGTTCTGCTGTGAGTCAAAGACTTTCGAATCGGACGAAAAACCTGATAGTGATTTGTAACATTCAGGGCCACCTAATGACGATGGACCACACAAATTGCGTCCCGATTCAGTACATCGTGCACTAGCCGACTTGACTCCATGGGACTATTGCTGCCTCGGGCACCTTATGGCCGTTCTGCTGTGAGCCTAGATTATCGAATGGGATGAAAAACTGATAGTGAATTGTAACGTACAGGGCCACCTAATGACGATGGATCACTCAAATTGCGTCCCGATTCAATACATCGTCCTCCAGCCGACTTGTCTCCATGGGTCTATTGCTGCCTCGGGCACCTTATGGCAGTCCAGCTGTGACTCAAAGATTTTCGAATCGGACGAAAAACTGATAGAGAATTGTAACGTTCAGGGCCTCCTAATGACGATGGAAAACACAAATTGCGTCCCGATTCAATACATCGTCCTCCAGCAGACTTGTCTCCATGGGTCTATTGCTGCCTCGGGCACCTTATGGCCGTTCTGCTGTGAGTCTAGAGTATCGAATGGGACGAAAAACTGATAGTGAATTGTAACATTCAGGGCCACCTAATGACGATGGACCACACAAATTGCGTCCCGATTCAGTACATCGTCCTCCAGCCGACCTGACTCCATGGGTCTATTGCTGCCTCGGGCACCTTATGGCCGTACTGCTGTGAGTCTAGATTATCGAAAGGGACGAAAAACTGATAGTGAATTGTAACGTTCAGGGCCACCTAATGACGTTGGATCACTCAAATTGCGTCCAGATTCAATACATCGTCCTCCAGCAGACTTGTCTCCATGGGTCTATTGCTGCCTCGGGCACCTTATGGCCGTTCTGCTGTGAGTCAAAGATTTTCGAATCGGACGAAAAACTGATAGTGAATTGTAACCTTCAGGGCCACCTAATGACGATGGATCACTCAAATTGCGTCCCGATTCAATACATCGTAGACCAGCAGACTTGTCTCCATGGGTCTATTGCTGCCTCGGGCACCTTATGGCCGTTCTGCTGTGAGTCAAAGATTTTCGAATCGGACGAAAAACTGATAGTGAATTGTAACTTTCAGGGCCTCCTAATGACGATGGAACACTCAAATTGCGTCCCGATTCAATACATCGTCCTCCAGCAGACTTGTCTCCATGGGTCTATTGCTGCCTCGGGCACCTTATGGCCGTTCTGCTGTGAGTCAAAGATTTTCGAATCGGACGAAAAACTGATAGTGAATTGTAACATTCAGGGCCACCTAATGACGATGGACCACACAAATTGCGACTCGATTCAGTACATCGTCCTCCAGCCGACCTGACTCCATGGGTCTATTGCTGCCTCAGGCACCTTATGGCCGTTCTGCTGTGAGTCTAGATTATCGAATGGGACGAAAAACTGATAGTGAATTGTAACGTTCAGGGCCACCTAATGACGATGGATCACTCAAATTGCGTCCCGATTCAATATATCGTCCTCCAGCAGACTTGTTTCCATGGGTCTATTGTTGCCCCGGGCACCTTATGGCCGTTCTGCTGTGAGTCAAAGATTTTCGAATCGGACGAAAAACTGATAGTGAATTGTAACTTTCAGGGCAACCTAATGACGATGGATCACTCAAATTGCGTCCCGATTCAATACATCGTCCTCCAGCCGACTTGTCTCCATGGGTCAATTGCTGCCTCGGGCACCTTATGGACGTTCTGCTGTGAGTCTAGATTATCGAATGGGACGAAAAACTGATAGTGAATTGTAACGTACAGTGCCACCTAATGACGATGGATCACTCAAATTGCGTCCCGATTCAATACATCGTCCTCCAGCCGACTTGACTCCATGGGTCTATTGCTGCCTCGGGCACCTTATGGCCGTTCTGCTGTGAGTCTAGATTATCGAATGGGACGAAAAACTGATAGTGAATTGTAACGTTCAGGGCCTCCTAATGACGATGGATCACTCAAATTGCGTCCCGATTCAATACATCGTCCTCCAGCAGACTTGACTTCATGGGTCTATTGCTGCCTCGGGCACCTTATGGCCGTTCTGCTGTGAGTCAAAGATTTTCGAATCGGACGAAAAACTGATAGTGAATTGTAACTTTCAGGGCCACCTAATGACGATGGATCACTCAAATTGCGTCCCGATTCAATACATCGTCCTCCAGCAGTCTTGTCTCCATGGGTCGATTGCTGCCTCGGGCACCTTATGGCCGTTCTGCTGTGAGTCAAAGATTTTCGAATCGGACGAAAAACTGATAGTGAATTGTAACATTCAGGGCCACCTAATGACGATGGACCACGCAAATTGCGTCCCGATTCAATACATCGTCCTCCAGCCGACTTGACTCCATGGGTCTATTGCTGCCTCGGGCACCTTATGGCCGTTCTGCTGTGAGTCTAGATTATCGAATGGGACGAAAAACTGATAGTGAATTGTAACGTTCAGGGCCTCCTAATGACGATGGATCACTCAAATTGCGTCCCGATTCAGTACATCATCCTCCAGCCGACCTGACGCCATGGGTCTATTGCTGCCTCAGGCACCTTATGGCCGTTCTGCTGTCAGTCTAGATTATCGAATGGGACGAAAAACTGATAGTGAATTGTAACGATCAGGGCCACCTAATGACGATGGATCACTCAAATTGCGTCCCGATTCAATATATCGTCCTCCAGCAGACTTGTTTCCATGGGTCCATTGTTGCCTCGGGCACCTTATGGCCGTTCTGCTGTGAGTGAAAGATTTTCGAATCGGACGAAAAACTGATAGTGAATTGTAACTTTCAGGGCAACCTAATGACGATGGATCACTCAAATTGCGTCCCGATTCAGTACATCGTCCTCCAGCCGACCTGACTCCATGGGTCTATTGCTGCCTCGGGGACCTTATGGCCGTACTGCTGTGAGTCTAGATTATCGAATGGGACGAAAAACTGATAGTGAATTGTAACGTTCAGGGCCACCTAATGACGTTGGATCACTCAAATTGCGTCCAGATTCAATACATCGTCCTCCAGCAGACTTGTCTCCATGGGTCTATTGCTGCCTCGGGCACCTTATGGCCGTTCTGCTGTGAGTCAAAGATTTTCGAATCGGACGAAAAACTGATAGTGAATTGTAACTTTCAGGGCCACCTAATGACGATGGATCACTCAAATTGCGTCCCGATTCAATACATCGTAGACCAGCAGACTTGTCTCCATGGGTCTATTGCTGCCTCGGGCACCTTATGGCCGTTCTGCTGTGAGTCAAAGATTTTCGAATCGGACGAAAAACTGATAGTGAATTGTAACTTTCAGGGCCTCCTAATGACGATGGAACACTCAAATTGCGTCCCGATTCAATACATCGTCCTCCAGCAGACTTGTCTCCATGGGTCTATTGCTGCCTCGGGCACCTTATGGCCGTTCTGCTGTGAGTCAAAGATTTTCGAATCGGACGAAAAACTGATAGTGAATTGTAACATTCAGGGCCACCTAATGACGATGGACCACACAAATTGCGTCCCGATTCAGTACATCGTCCTCCAGCCGACCTGACTCCATGGGTCTATTGCTGCCTCAGGCACCTTATGGCCGTTCTGCTGTGAGTCTAGATTATGGAATGGGACGAAAAACTGATAGTGAATTGTAACGTTCAGGGCCACCTAATGACGATGGATCACTCAAATTGCGTCCCGATTCAATATATCGTCCTCCAGCAGACTTGTTTCCATGGGTCTATTGTTGCCTCGGGCACCTTATGGCCGTTCTGCTGTGAGTCAAAGATTTTCGAATCGGACGAAAAACTGAAAGTGAATTGTAACTTTCAGGGCAACCTAATGACGATGGATCACTCAAATTGCGTCCCGATTCAATACATCGTCCTCCAGCCGACTTGTCTCCATGGGTCAATTGCTGCCTCGGGCACCTTATGGCCGTTCTGCTGTGAATCAAATATTTTCGAATCGGACGAAAAACTGATAGTAAATTGGAACGTTCAGGGCCTCCTAATGACGATGGAACACTCAAATTGCGTCCCGATTCAATACATCGTCTTCCAGCCGACTTGTCTCCATGGGTCTATTGCTGCCTCGGGCTCCTTATGGCCGTTCTGCTGTGAGTCTAGATTATCGAATGGGACGAAAAACTGATAGTGAATTGTAACGTACAGGGCCACCTAATGACGATGGATCACTCAAATTGCGTCCCGAATCAATACATCGTCCTCCAGCAGACTTGTCTCCATGGGTTGATTGCTGCCTCGGGCACCTTATGGCCGTTCTGCTGTGAGTCTAGATTATCGAATGGGACGAAAAACTGATAGTGAATTGTAACGTACAGGGCCACCTAATGACGATGGATCACTCAAATTGCGTCCCGATTCAATACATCGTCCTCCAGCCGACTTGACTCCATGGGTCTATTGCTGCCTCGGGCACCATATGGCCGTTCTGCTGTGAGTCTAGATTATCGAATGGGACGAAAAACTGATAGTGAATTGTAACGTTCAGGGCCTCCTAATGACGATGGATCACTCAAATTGCGTCCCGATTCAATACATCGTCCTCCAGCCGACTTGACTCCATGGGTCTATTGCTGCCTCGGGCACCTTATGGCCGTTCTGCTGTGAGTCTAGATTATCGAATGGGACGAAAAACTGATAGTGAATTGTAACGTTCAGAGCCACCTAATGACGATGGATCACTCAAATTGCGTCCCGATTCAATACATCGTCCTCCAGCAGACTTGACTTCATGGGTCTATTGCTGCCTCGGGCACCTTATGGCCGTTCTGCTGTGAGTCAAAGATTTTCGAATCGGACGAAAAACTGATAGTGAATTGTAACTTTCAGGGCCACCTAATGACGATGGATCACTCAAATTGCGTCCCGATTCAATACATCGTCCTCCAGCAGTCTTGTCTCCATGGGTCGATTTCTGCCTCGGGCACCTTATGGCCGTTCTGCTGTGAGTCAAAGATTTTCGAATCGGACGAAAAACTGATAGTGAATTGTAACGTTCAGGGCCACCTAATGACGATGGATCACTCAAATTGCGTCCCGATTCAATACATCGTCTCCAGCCGACTTGTCTCCATGGGTCTATTGCTGCCTCGGGCACCTTATGGCCGTTCTGCTGTGAGTCTAGATTATCGAATGGGACGAAAAACTGATAGTGAATTGTAACGTTCAGAGCCACCTAATGACGATGGATCACTCAAATTGCGTCCCGATTCAATACATCGTCCTCCAGCAGACTTGACTTCATGGGTCTATTGCTGCCTCGGGCACCTTATGGCCGTTCTGCTGTGAGTCAAAGATTTTCGAATCGGACGAAAAACTGATAGTGAATTGTAACTTTCAGGGCCACCTAATGACGATGGATCACTCAAATTGCGTCCCGATTCAATACATCGTCCTCCAGCCGACTTGACTCCATGGGTCTATTGCTGCCTCGGGCACCTTATGGCCGTTCTGCTGTGAGCCTAGATTATCGAATGGGACGAAAAACTGATAGTGAATTGTAACGTTCAGGGCGTCCTAATGACGATGGATCACTCAAATTGCGTCCCGATTCAATACATCGTCCTCCAGCAGACTTGTCTCCATGGGTCGATTGCTGCCTCGGGCACCTAATGGCCGTTCAGCTGTGAGTCAAAGATTTTCGAATCGGGCGAAAAACTGATAGTGAATTGTAACATTCAGGGCCACCTAATGACGATGGACCACGCAAATTGCGTCCCGATTCAATACATCGTCCTCCAGCCGAGTTGACTCCATGGGTCTATTGCTGCCTCGGGCACCTTATGGCCGTTCTGCTGTGAATCTAGATTATCGAATGGGACGAAAAACTGATAGTGAATTGTAACGTTCAGGGCCACCTAATGACGATGGATCACTCAAATTGCGTCCCGATTCAATACATCGTCTCCAGCCGACTTGTCTCCATGGGTCTATTGCTGCCTCGGGCACCTTATGGCCGTTCTGCTGCGAGTCTAGATTATCGAATGGGACGAAAAACTGATAGTGAATTGTAACGTTCAGGGCCACCTAATGACGATGGATCACTCAAATTGCGTCCTGATTCAATACATCGTCCTCCAGCAGACTTGACTTCATGGGTCTATTGCTGCCTCTGGCACCTTATGGCCGTTCTGCTGTGAGTCAAAGATTTTCGAATAGGACGAAAAACTGATAGTGAATTGTAACGTTCAGGGCCCCCTAATGACGATGGATCACTCAAATTGCGTCCCGATTCAATACATCGTCCTCCAGCCGACTTGACTCCATGGGTCTCTTGCTGCCGCGGGCACCTTATGGCCGTTCTGCTGTGAGTCTAGATTATCGAATGGGACGAAAAACTGATAGTGAATTGTAACGTTCAGAGCCACCTAATGACGATGGATCACTCAAATTGCGTCCTGATTCAATACATCGTCCTCCAGCAGACTTGACTTCATGGGTCTATTGCTGCCTCGGGCATATTATGGCCGTTCTGCTGTGAGTCAAAGATTTTCGAATCGGACGAAAAACTGATAGTGAATTGTAACTTTCAGGGCCACCTAATGACGATGGATCACTCAAATTGCGTCCCGATTCAATACATCGTCCTCCAGCAGTCTTGTCTCCATGGGTCGATTGCTGCCTCGGGCACCTTATGGCTGTTCTGCTGTGAGTCAAAGATTTTCGAATCAGACGAAAAACTGATAGTGAATTGTAACGTTCAGGGCCACCTAATGACGATGGATCACTCAAATTGCGTCCCGATTCAATACATCGTCCCCAGCCGACTTGTCTCCATGGGTCTATTGCTGCCTCGGGCACCTTATGGCCGTTCTGCTGTGAGTCTAGATTATCGAATGGGACGAAAAACTGATAGTGAATTGTAACGTTCAGGGCCACCTAATGACGATGGATCACTCAAATTGCGTCCTGATTCAATACATCGTCCTCCAGCAGACTTGTCTCCATGGGTCTATTGCTGCCTCGGGCACCTTATGGCCGTTCTGCTGTGAGTCAAAGATTTTAGAATCGGACGAAAAACTGATAGTGATTTGTAACATTCAGGGCCACCTAATGACGATGGACCACACAAATTGCGTCCCGATACAGTACATCGTCCACTAGCCGACTTGACTCCATGGGACTATTGCTGCCTCGGGCACCTTATGGCCGTTCTGCTGTGAGTCTAGATTATAGAATGGGATGAAAAACTGATAGTGAATTGTAACGTTCAGGGCCACCTAATGACGATGGATCACTCAAATTGCGTCCCGATTCAATACATCGTCCTCCAGCAGACTTGTCTCCATGGGTCGATTGCTGCCTCGGGCACCTTATGGCAGGCCTGCTCTGACTCAAAGATTTTCGAATCGGACGAAAAACTGATAGTGATTTGTAACGTTCAGGGCCTCCTAATGACGATGGAACACTCAAATTGCGTCCCGATTCAATACATCGTCCTCCGGCAGACTTGTCTCCATGGGTCTATTGCTGCCTCGGGCACCTTATGGCCGTTCTGCTGTGAGTCAAAGATTTTCGAATCGGACGAAAAACTGATAGTGAATTGTAACATTCAGGGCCACCTAATGACGATGGACCCCACAAATTGCGTCCCGATTCAGTACATCTTCCTCCAGCCGACCTGACTCCATGGGTCTATTGCTGCCTCAGG
The DNA here is from genome assembly GCF_023864275.1 of Schistocerca cancellata. Classification (NCBI taxonomy): domain Eukaryota; kingdom Metazoa; phylum Arthropoda; class Insecta; order Orthoptera; family Acrididae; genus Schistocerca; species Schistocerca cancellata. The sequence goes on along the minus strand of NC_064634.1, from coordinate 525,604,772 downwards.
CACCTTATGGCCGTTCTGCTCTGAGTCTAGATTATCGAATGGGACGAAAAACTGATAGTGAATTGTAACGTTCAGTGCCACCCAATGACGATGGATCACTCAAATTGCGTCCCGATTCAATATATAGTCCTCCAGCAGACTTGTTTCCATGGGTCTATTGTTGCCTCGGGCACCTTATGGCCGTTCTGCTGTGAGTCAAAGATTTTCGAATCGGACGAAAAACTGATAGTGAATTGTAACTTTCAGGGCAACCTAATGACGATGGATCACTCAAATTGCGTCCCGATTCAATACATCGTCCTCCAGCCGACTTGTTTCCATTGGTCTATTGCTGCCTCGGGCGCGTAATGGCCGTTCTGCTGTGAGTCAAAGACTTTCGAATCGGACGAAAAACTGATGGTGAATTGTAACATTCAGGGCCACCTAGTGACGATGGACCACGCAAATTGCGTCCCGATTCAATACATCGTCCTCCAGCCGAGTTGACTCCATGGGTCTATTGCTGCCTCGGGCACCTTATGGCCGTTCTGCTGTGAATCTAGATTATCGAATGGGACGAAAAACTGGTAGTGAATTGTAACGTTCAGGGCCACCTAATGACGATGGATCACTCAAATTGCGTCCCGATTCAATACATCGTCTTCCAGCCGACTTGTCTCCATGGGTCTATTGCTGCCTCGGGCTCCTTATGGCCGTTCTGCTGTGAGTCTAGATTATCGAATGGGACGAAAAACTGATAGTGAATTGTAACTTTCAGGGCCACCTAATGACGATGGATCACTCATATTGCGTCCCGATTCAATACATCGTCCTCCAGCAGACTTGTCTCCATGGGTCGATTGCTGCCTCGGGCACCTTATGGCAGTCCAGCTGTGACTCAAAGATTTTCGAATCGGACGAAAAACTGATAGTGAATTGTAACTTTCAGGGCCTCCTAATGACGATGGAACACTCAAATTGCGTCCCGATTCAATACATCGTCCTCCAGCAGACTTGTCTCCATGGGTCTATTGCTGCCTCGGGCACCTTATGGCCGTTCTGCTGAGAGTCTAGATTATCGAATGGGACGAAAAACTGATAGTGAATTGTAACATTCAGGGCCACCTAATGACGATGGACCACACAAATTGCGTCCCGATTCAGTACATCGTCCTCCAGCCGACCTGACTCCATGGGTCTATTGCTGCCTCGGGCACCTTATGGCCGTACTGCTGTGAGTCTAGATTATCGAATGGGACGAAAAACTGATAGTGAATTGTAACGTTCAGGGCCACCTAATGACGTTGGATCACTCAAATTGCGTCAGGATTCAATGCATCGTCCTCCAGCAGACTTGTCTCCATGGGTCTATTGCTGCCTCGGGCACCTTATGGCCGTTCTGCTGTGAGTCAAAGATTTTCGAATCGGACGAAAAACTGATAGTGAATTGTAACTCTCAGGGCCACCTAATGACGATGGATCACTCAAATTGCGTCCCGATTCAATACATCGTAGACCAGCAGACTTGTCTCCATGGGTCTATTGCTGCCTCGGGCACCTTATGGCCGTTCTGCTGTGAGTCAAAGATTTTCGAATCGGACGAAAAACTGATAGTGAATTGTAACGTTCAGGGCCTCCTAATGACGATTGAACAATCAAATTGCGTCCCGATTCAATACATCGTCCTCCAGCAGACTTGTCTCCATGCGTCTATTGCTGCCTCGGGCACCTTATGGCCGTTCTGCTGTGAGTCTAGATTATCGAATGGGACGAAAAACTGATAGTGAATTGTAACTTTCAGGGCCACCTAATGACGATGGATCACTCAAATTGCGTCCCGATTCAATACATCGTCCTCCAGCAGTCTTGTCTCCATGGGTCGATTGCTGCCTCGGGCACCTTATGGATGTTCTGCTGTGAGTCAAAGATTTTCGAATCAGACGAAAAACTGATACTGAATTGTAACATTCAGGGCCACCTAATGACGATGGACCACGCAAATTGCGTCCCGATTCAATACATCGTCCTCCAGCCGCGTTGACTCCATGGGTCTATTGCTGCCTCGGGCACCTTATGGCCGTTCTGCTGTGAATCTAGATTATCGAATGGGACGAAAAACTGATAGTGAATTGTAACGTTCAGGGCCACCTAATGACGATGGATCACTCAAATTGCGTCCCGATTCAATACATCGTCCCCAGCCGACTTGACTCCATGGGACTAGTGCTGCCTCGTGCACCTTATGGCCGTTCTGCTGTGAGTCTAGATTATCGAATGGGACGAAAAACTGATAGTGAATTGTAACGTTCAGGGCCACCTAATGACGATGGATCTCTCAAATTGCGTCCCGATTCAATACATCGTCCTCCAGCCGACTTGACTCCATGGGTCTATTGCTGCCTCGGGCACCTTATGGCCGTTCTGCTGTGAGTCTAGATTATCGAATGGGACGAAAAACTGATAGTGAATTGTAACGTTCAGGGCCTCCTAATGACGATGGATCACTCAAATTGCGTCCCGATTCAATACATCGTCCTCCAGCCGACTTGACTCCATGGGTCTATTGCTGCCTCGGGCACCTTATGGCCGTTCTGCTGTGAGTCTAGATTATCGAATGGGACGAAAAACTGATAGTGAATTGTAACGTTCAGGACGTCCTAATGACGATGGATCACTCAAATTGCGTCCCGATTCAATACATCGTCCTCCAGCAGACTTGTCTCCATGGGTCGATTGCTGCCTCGGGCACCTAATGGCCGTTCTGCTGTGAGTCAAAGATTTTAGAATCGGACGAAAAACTGATAGTGATTTGTAACATTCAGGGCCACCTAATGACGATGGACCACACAAGTTGCGTCCCGATACAGTACATCGTCCACTAGCCGACTTGACTCCATGGGACTATTGCTGCCTCGGGCACCTTATGGCCGTTCTGCTGTGAGTCTAGATTATAGAATGGGATGAAAAACTGATAGTGAATTGTAACGTTCAGGGCCACCTAATGACGATGGATCACTCAAATTGCGTCCCGATTCAATACATCGTCCTCCAGCAGACTTGTCTCCATGGGTCTATTGCTGCCTCGGGCACCTTATGGCAGGCCTGCTCTGACTCAAAGATTTTCGAATCGGACGAAAAACTGATAGTGATTTGTAACGTTCAGGGCCTCCTAATGACGATGGAACACTCAAATTGCGTCCCGATTCAATACATCGTCCTCCGGCAGACTTGTCTCCATGGGTCTATTGCTGCCTCGGGCACCTTATGGCCGTTCTGCTGTGAGTCAAAGATTTTCGAATCGGACGAAAAACTGATAGTGAATTGTAACATTCAGGGCCACCTAATGACGATGGACCCCACAAATTGCGTCCCGATTCAGTACATCGTCCTCCAGCCGACCTGACTCCATGGGTCTATTGCTGCCTCAGGCACCTTATGGCCGTTCTGCTCTGAGTCTAGATTACCGAATGGGACGAAAAACTGATAGTGAATTGTAACGTTCAGGGCCTCCTAATGACGATGGAACACTCAAATTGCGTCCCGATTCAATACATCGTCCTCCGGCAGACTTGTCTCCATGGGTCTATTGCTGCCTCGGGCACCTTATGGCCGTTCTGCTGTGAGTCAAAGATTTTCGAATCGGACGAAAAACTGATAGTGAATTGTAACTTTCAGGGCAACCTAATGACGATGGATCACTCAAATTGCGTCCCGATTCAATACATCGTCCTCCAGCCGACTTGTCTCCATTGGTCTATTGCTGCCTCGGGCACGTAATGGCCGTTCTGCTGTGAGTCAAAGACTTTCGAATCGGACGAAAAACTGATGGTGAATTGTAACATTCAGGGCCACCTAGTGACGATGGACTACGCAAATTGCGTCCCGATTCAATACATCGTCCTCCAGCCGAGTTGACTCCATGGGTCTATTGCTGCCTCGGGCACCTTATGGCCGTTCTGCTGTGAGTCAAAGATTTTCGAATCGGACGAAAAACCTGATAGTGATTTGTAACATTCAGGGCCACCTAATGACGATGGACCACACAAATTGCGTCCCGATTCAGTACATCGTCCACTAGCCGACTTGACTCCATGGGACTATTGCTGCCTCGGGCACCTTATGGCCGTTCTGCTGTGAGTCTAGATTATCGAATGGGATGAAAAACCGACAGTGAATTGTAACGTACAGGGCCACCTAATGACGATGGATCACTCAAATTGCGTCCCGATTCAATACATCGTCCTCCAGCAGACTTGTCTCCATGGGTCTATTGCTGCCTCGGGCACCTTATGGCAGTCCAGCTGTGACTCAAAGATTTTCGAATCGGACGAAAAACTGATAGTGAATTGTAACGTTCAGGGCCTCCTAATGACGATGGAACACTCAAATTGCGTCCCGATTCAATACATCGTCCTCCAGCAGACTTGTCTCCATGGGTCTATTGCTGCCTCGGGCACCTTATGGCCGTTCTGCTGAGAGTCTAGATTATCGAATGGGACGAAAAACTGATAGTGAATTGTAACATTCAGGGCCACCTAATGACGATGGACCACACAAATTGCGTCCCGATTCAGTACATCGTCCTCCAGCCGACCTGCCTCCATGGGTCTATTGCTGCCTCGGGCACCTTATGGCCGTACTGCTGTGAGTCTAGATTATCGAATGGGACGAAAAACTGATAGTGAATTGTAACGTTCAGGGCCACCTAATGACGTTGGATCACTCAAATTGCGTCCCGATTCAATACATCGCCCTCCAGCAGACTTGTCTCCATGCGTCTATTGCTGCCTCGGGCACCTTATGGCCGTTCCGCTGTGAGTCAAAGATTTTCGAATCGGACGAAAAACTGATAGTGAATTGTAACTTTCAGGGTCTCCTAATGACGATGGAACACTCAAATTGCGTCCCGATTCAATACATCGTCCTCCAGCAGAGATGTCTCCATGGGTCTATTGCTGCCTCGGGCACCTTATGGCCGTTCTGCTGTGAGTCAAAGATTTTAGAATCGGACGAAAAACTGATAGTGAATTGTAACATTCAGGGCCACCTAATGACGATGGACCACACAAATTGCGTCCCGATTCAGTACATCGTCCTCCAGCCGACCTGACTCCATGGGTCTATTGCTGCCTCAGGCACCTTATGGCCGTTCTGCTGTGAGTCTAGAGTATCGAATGGGACGAAAAACTGATAGTGAATTGTAATTTTCAGGGCAACCTAATGACGATGGATCACTCAAATTGCGTCCCGATTCAATACATCGTCCTCCAGCCGACTTGTCTCCATGGGTCAATTGCTGCCTCGGGCACCTTATGGCCGTTCTGCTGTGAATCAAAGATTTTCGAATCGGACGAAAAACTGATAGTAAATTGGAACGGTCAGGGCCTCCTAATGACGATGGAACACTCAAATTGCGTCCCGATTCAATACATCGTCCTCAAGCAGAGTTGTCTCCATGGGTCTATTGCTGCCTCGGGCACCTTATGGCCGTTCTGCTGTGAGTCAAAGATTTTAGAATCGGACGAAAAACTGATAGTGAATTGTAACGTTCAGGGCTTCCTAATGACGATTGAACAATCAAATTGCGTCCCGATTCAATACATCGTCCTCCAGCAGACTTGTCTGCATGCGTCTATTGCTGCCTCGGGCACCTTATGGCCATTCCGCTGTGAGTCAAAGATTTTCGAATCGGACGAAAAACTGATAGTGAATTGTAACGTTCAGGCCTCCTAATGACGATGGAACACTCAAATTGCGTCCCGATTCAATACATCGTCCTCCAGCAGACTTGTCTCCATGGGTCTATTGCTGCCTCGGGCACCTTATGGCCGTTCTGCTGAGAGTCTAGATTATCGAATGGGACGAAATCCCGATGGTGAATTGTAACATTCAGGGCCACCTAATGACGATGGACCACACAAATTGCGTCCCGATTCAGTACATCGTCCTCCAGCCGACCTGACTCCATGGGTCTATTGCTGCCTCGGGCACCTTATGGCCGTACTGCTGTGAGTCTAGATTATCGAATGGGACGAAAAACTGATAGTGAATTGTAACGGTCAGGGCCACCTAATGACGTTGGATCACTCAAATTGCGTCAGGATTCAATGCATCGTCCTCCAGCAGACTTGTTTCCATGGGTCTATTGCTGCCTCGGGCACCTTATGGCCGTTCTGCTGAGAGTCAAAGATTTTAGAATCGGACGAAAAACTGATAGTGAATTGTAACATTCAGGGCCACCTAATGACGATGGACCACACAAATTGCGTCCCGATTCAGTACATCGTCCTCCAGCCGTCCTGACTCCATGGGTCTATTGCTGCCTCAGGCACCTTATGGCCGTTCTGCTGTGAGTCTAGAGTATCGAATGGGACGAAAAACTGATAGTGAATTGTAACTTTCAGGGCAACCTAATGACGATGGATCACTCAAATTGCGTCCCGATTCAATACATCGTCCTCCAGCCGACTTGTCTCCATGGGTCAATTGCTGCCTCGGGCACCTTATGGCCGTTCTGCTGTGAATCAAAGATTTTCGAATCGGACGAAAAAGTGATAGTGAATTGTATCGTTCAGGGCCTCCTAATGACGATGGAACACTCAAATTGCGTCCCGATTCAATACATCGTCCTCCAGCAGAATTGTCTCCATGGGTCTATTGCTGCCTCGGGCACCTTATGGCAGGCCTGCTGTGACTCACAGATTTTCGAATCGGACGAAAAACTGATAGTGAATTGTAACATTCAGGGCCATCTAATGACGATGGACCACGCAAATTGCGTCCCGATTCAATACATCGTCCTCCAGCCGAGTTGACTCCATGGGTCTATTGCTGCCTCGGGCACCTTATGGCCGTTCTGCTGTGAATCTAGATTATTGAATGGGACGAAAAACTGATATTGAAATGTAACGTTCAGGGCCACCTAATGACGATGGATCACTCAAATTGCGTCCCGATTCAATACATCGTCCCCAGCCGACTTGACTCCATGGGACTATTGCTGCCTCGGGCACCTTACGGCCGTTCTGCTGTGAGTCTAGATTATCGAATGGGACGAAAAACTGATTGTGAATTGTAACGTTCGGGGCCTCCTAATGACGATGGATCACTCAAATTGCGTCCCGATTCAATACATCGTCCTCCAGCAGACTTGTCTCCATGGGTCGATTGCTGCCTCGGGCACCTAATGGCCGTTCTGCTGTGAGTCAAAGATTTTCGAATCGGACGAAAAACTGATAGTGAATTGTAACATTCAGGGCCACCTAATGACGATGGTCCACGCAAATTGCGTCCCGATTCAATACATCGTCCTCCAGCCGAGTTGACTCCATGGGTCTATTGCTGCCTCGGGCACCTTATGGCCGTTCTGCTGTGAATCTAGATTATCGAATGGGACGAAAAACTGATAGTGAATTGTAACGTTCAGGGCCACATAATGACGATGGATCACTCAAATTGCGTCCCGATTCAATACATCGTCCCCAGCCGACTTGACTCCATGGGACTATTGCTGCCTCGGGCACCTTATGGCCGTTCTGCTGTGAGTCTAGATTATAGAATGGGATGAAAAACTGATGGTAAATTGTAACGTTCAGGGCCACCTAATGACGATGGATCACTCAAATTGCGTCCCGATTCAATACATCGTCCTCCAGCAGACTTGTCCCCATGGGTCTATTGCTGCCTCGGGCACCTTATGGCAGGCCTGCTGTGACTCAAAGATTTTCGAATCGGACGAAAAACTGATAGTGAATTGTAACGTTCAGGGCCTCTTAATGACGATGGAACACTCAAATTGCGTCCCGATTCAATACATCGTCCTCCAGCTGACTTGTCTCCATGGGTCTATTGCTGCCTCGGGCACCTTATTGCCGTTCTGCTGTGAGTCAAAGATTTTCGAATCGGACGAAAAAGTGATAGTGAATTGTATCGTTCAGGGCCTCCTAATGACGATGGAACATTCAAATTGCGTCCCGATTCAATACATCGTCCTCCAGCAGACTTGTCTCGGGCACCTTATGGCAGGCCTGCTGTGACTCAAAGATTTTCGAATCGGACGAAAAACTGATAGTGAATTGTAAGGTTCAGGGCCTTCTAATGACGATGGATCACTCAAATTGCGTCCCGATTCAATACATTGTCCACCAGCAGACTGTCTCCATGGGTCTATTGCAGCCTCGGGCACCTTATGGCCGTTCAGCTGTGACTCAAAGATTTTCGAATCGGACGAAAAAGTGATAGTGAATTGTATCGTTCAGGGCCTCCTAATGACGATGGAACACTCAAATTGCGTCCCGATTCAATACATCGTCCTCCAGCCGACTTGTCTCCATGGGTCTATTGCTGCCTCGGGCACCTTATGGCCGTTCTGCTGTGAGTCTAGATTATCGAATGGGACGAAAAACTGATAGTGAATTGTAACGTTCAGGGCCTCCTAATGACGATGGATCACTCAAATTGCGTCCCGATTCAATACATCGTCCTCCAGCCGACTTGACTCCATGGGTCTATTGCTGCCTCGGGCACCTTATAGCCGTTCTGCTGTGAGTCTAGATTATCGAATGGGACGAAAAACTGATAGTGATTTGTAACGTTCAGGGCCTCCTAATGACGATGGAACACTCAAATTGCGTCCCGATTCAATACATCGTCCTCCGGCAGACTTGTCTCCATGGGTCTATTGCTGCCTCGGGCACCTTATGGCCGTTCTGCTGTGAGTCAAAGATTTTCGAATCGGACGAAAAACTGATAGTGAATTGTAACATTCAGGGCCACCTAATGACGATGGACCCCACAAATTGCGTCCCGATTCAGTACATCGTCCTCCAGCCGACCTGACTCCATGGGTCTATTGCTGCCTCAGGCACCTTATGGCCGTTCTGCTCTGAGTCTAGATTACCGAATGGGACGAAAAACTGATAGTGAATTGTAACGTTCAGGGCCTCCTAATGACGATGGAACACTCAAATTGCGTCCCGATTCAATACATCGTCCTCCGGCAGACTTGTCTCCATGGGTCTATTGCTGCCTCGGGCACCTTATGGCCGTTCTGCTGTGAGTCAAAGATTTTCGAATCGGACGAAAAACTGATAGTGAATTGTAACTTTCAGGGCAACCTAATGACGATGGATCACTCAAATTGCGTCCCGATTCAATACATCGTCCTCCAGCCGACTTGTCTCCATTGGTCTATTGCTGCCTCGGGCACGTAATGGCCGTTCTGCTGTGAGTCAAAGACTTTCGAATCGGACGAAAAACTGATGGTGAATTGTAACATTCAGGGCCACCTAGTGACGATGGACTACGCAAATTGCGTCCCGATTCAATACATCGTCCTCCAGCCGAGTTGACTCCATGGGTCTATTGCTGCCTCGGGCACCTTATGGCCGTTTCGAATCGGACGAAAAACCTGATAGTGATTTGTAACATTCAGGGCCACCTAATGACGATGGACCACACAAATTGCGTCCCGATTCAGTACATCGTCCACTAGCCGACTTGACTCCATGGGACTATTGCTGCCTCGGGCACCTTATGGCCGTTCTGCTGTGAGTCTAGATTATCGAATGGGATGAAAAACCGACAGTGAATTGTAACGTACAGGGCCACCTAATGACGATGGATCACTCAAATTGCGTCCCGATTCAATACATCGTCCTCCAGCAGACTTGTCTCCATGGGTCTATTGCTGCCTCGGGCACCTTATGGCAGTCCAGCTGTGACTCAAAGATTTTCGAATCGGACGAAAAACTGATAGTGAATTGTAACGTTCAGGGCCTCCTAATGACGATGGAACACTCAAATTGCGTCCCGATTCAATACATCGTCCTCCAGCAGACTTGTCTCCATGGGTCTATTGCTGCCTCGGGCACCTTATGGCCGTTCTGCTGAGAGTCTAGATTATCGAATGGGACGAAAAACTGATAGTGAATTGTAACATTCAGGGCCACCTAATGACGATGGACCACACAAATTGCGTCCCGATTCAGTACATCGTCCTCCAGCCGACCTGCCTCCATGGGTCTATTGCTGCCTCGGGCACCATATGGCCGTACTGCTGTGAGTCTAGATTATCGAATGGGACGAAAAACTGATAGTGAATTGTAACGTTCAGGGCCACCTAATGACGATGGATCACTCAAATTGCGTCCCGATTCAATACATCGTCCTCCAGCCGAAATGTCTCCATGGGTCTATTGCTGCCTTGGCACCTTATTGCCGTTCTGCTGTGAGTCAAAGATTTTCGAATCGGACGAAAAAGTGATAGTGAATTGTATCGTTCAGGGCCTCCTAATGACGATGGAACATTCAAATTGCGTCCCGATTCAATACATCGTCCTCCAGCAGACTTGTCTCGGGCACCTTATGGCAGGCCTGCTGTGACTCAAAGATTTTCGAATCGGACGAAAAACTGATAGTGAATTGTAACGTTCAGGGCCTTCTAATGACGATGGATCACTCAAATTGCGTCCCGATTCAATACATTGTCCACCAGCAGACTGTCTCCATGGGTCTATTGCAGCCTCGGGCACCTTATGGCCGTTCAGCTGTGACTCAAAGATTTTCGAATCGGACGAAAAAGTGATAGTGAATTGTATCGTTCAGGGCCTCCTAATGACGATGGAACACTCAAATTGCGTCCCGATTCAATACATCGTCCTCCAGCCGACTTGTCTCCATGGGTCTATTGCTGCCTCGGGCACCTTATGGCCGTTCTGCTGTGAGTCTAGATTATCGAATGGGACGAAAAACTGATAGTGAATTGTAACGTTCAGGGCCTCCTAATGACGATGGATCACTCAAATTGCGTCCCGATTCAATACATCGTCCTCCAGCCGACTTGACTCCATGGGTCTATTGCTGCCTCGGGCACCTTATAGCCGTTCTGCTGTGAGTCTAGATTATCGAATGGGACGAAAAACTGATAGTGATTTGTAACGTTCAGGGCCTCCTAATGACGATGGAACACTCAAATTGCGTCCCGATTCAATACATCGTCCTCCGGCAGACTTGTCTCCATGGGTCTATTGCTGCCTCGGGCACCTTATGGCCGTTCTGCTGTGAGTCAAAGATTTTCGAATCGGACGAAAAACTGATAGTGAATTGTAACATTCAGGGCCACCTAATGACGATGGACCCCACAAATTGCGTCCCGATTCAGTACATCGTCCTCCAGCCGACCTGACTCCATGGGTCTATTGCTGCCTCAGGCACCTTATGGCCGTTCTGCTCTGAGTCTAGATTACCGAATGGGACGAAAAACTGATAGTGAATTGTAACGTTCAGGGCCTCCTAATGACGATGGAACACTCAAATTGCGTCCCGATTCAATACATCGTCCTCCGGCAGACTTGTCTCCATGGGTCTATTGCTGCCTCGGGCACCTTATGGCCGTTCTGCTGTGAGTCAAAGATTTTCGAATCGGACGAAAAACTGATAGTGAATTGTAACTTTCAGGGCAACCTAATGACGATGGATCACTCAAATTGCGTCCCGATTCAATACATCGTCCTCCAGCCGACTTGTCTCCATTGGTCTATTGCTGCCTCGGGCACGTAATGGCCGTTCTGCTGTGAGTCAAAGACTTTCGAATCGGACGAAAAACTGATGGTGAATTGTAACATTCAGGGCCACCTAGTGACGATGGACTACGCAAATTGCGTCCGGATTCAATACATCGTCCTCCAGCCGAGTTGACTCCATGGGTCTATTGCTGCCTCGGGCACCTTATGGCCGTTCTGCTGTGAGTCAAAGATTTTCGAATCGGACGAAAAACCTGATAGTGATTTGTAACATTCAGGGCCACCTAATGACGATGGACCACACAAATTGCGTCCCGATTCAGTACATCGTCCACTAGCCGACTTGACTCCATGGGACTATTGCTGCCTCGGGCACCTTATGGCCGTTCTGCTGTGAGTCTAGATTATCGAATGGGATGAAAAACCGACAGTGAATTGTAACGTACAGGGACACCTAATGACGATGGATCACTCAAATTGCGTCCCGATTCAATACATCGTCCTCCAGCAGACTTGTCTCCATGGGTCTATTGCTGCCTCGGGCACCTTATGGCAGTCCAGCTGTGAGTCAAAGATTTTCGAATCGGACGAAAAACTGATAGTGAATTGTAACGTTCAGGGCCTCCTAATGACGATGGAACACTCAAATTGCGTCCCGATTCAATACATCGTCCTCCAGCAGACTTGTCTCCATGGGTCTATTGCTGCCTCGGGCACCTTATGGCCGTTCTGCTGAGAGTCTAGATTATCGAATGGGACGAAAAACTGATAGTGAATTGTAACATTCAGGGCCACCTAATGACGATGGACCACACAAATTGCGTCCCGATTCAGTACATCGTCCTCCAGCCGACCTGCCTCCATGGGTCTATTGCTGCCTCGGGCACCTTATGGCCGTACTGCTGTGAGTCTAGATTATCGAATGGGACGAAAAACTGATAGTGAATTGTAACGTTCAGGGCCACCTAATGACGTTGGATCACTCAAATTGCGTCCCGATTCAATACATCGCCCTCCAGCAGACTTGTCTCCATGCGTCTATTGCTGCCTCGGGCACCTTATGGCCGTTCCGCTGTGAGTCAAAGATTTTCGAATCGGACGAAAAACTGATAGTGAATTGTAACTTTCAGGGTCTCCTAATGACGATGGAACACTCAAATTGCGTCCCGATTCAATACATCGTCCTCCAGCAGAGTTGTCTCCATGGGTCTATTGCTGCCTCGGGCACCTTATGGCCGTTCTGCTGTGAGTCAAAGATTTTAGAATCGGACGAAAAACTGATAGTGAATTGTAACATTCAGGGCCACCTAATGACGATGGACCACACAAATTGCGTCCCGATTCAGTACATCGTCCTCCAGCCGACCTGACTCCATGGGTCTATTGCTGCCTCAGGCACCTTATGGCCGTTCTGCTGTGAGTCTAGAGTATCGAATGGGACGAAAAACTGATAGTGAATTGTAATTTTCAGGGCAACCTAATGACGATGGATCACTCAAATTGCGTCCCGATTCAATACATCGTCCTCCAGCCGACTTGTCTCCATGGGTCAATTGCTGCCTCGGGCACCTTATGGCCGTTCTGCTGTGAATCAAAGATTTTCGAATCGGACGAAAAACTGATAGTAAATTGGAACGGTCAGGGCCTCCTAATGACGATGGAACACTCAAATTGCGTCCCGATTCAATACATCGTCCTCCAGCAGAGTTGTCTCCATTGGTCTATTGCTGCCTCGGGCACCTTATGGCCGTTCTGCTGTGAGTCAAAGATTTTAGAATCGGACGAAAAACTGATAGTGAATTGTAACGTTCAGGGCTTCCTAATGACGATTGAACAATCAAATTGCGTCCCGATTCAATACATCGTCCTCCAGCAGACTTGTCTGCATGCGTCTATTGCTGCCTCGGGCACCTTATGGCCGTTCCGCTGTGAGTCAAATATTTTCGAATCGGACGAAAAACTGATAGTGAATTGTAACGTTCAGGCCTCCTAATGACGATGGAACACTCAAATTGCGTCCCGATTCAATACATCGTCCTCCAGCAGACTTGTCACCATGGGTCTATTGCTGCCTCGGGCACCTTATGGCCGTTCTGCTGAGAGTCTAGATTATCGAATGGGACGAAATCCCGATGGTGAATTGTAACATTCAGGGCCACCTAATGACGATGGACCACACAAATTGCGTCCCGATTCAGTACATCGTCCTCCAGCCGACCTGACTCCATGGGTCTATTGCTGCCTCGGGCACCTTATGGCCGTACTGCTGTGAGTCTAGATTATCGAATGGGACGAAAAACTGATAGTGAATTGTAACGGTCAGGGCCACCTAATGACGTTGGATCACTCAAATTGCGTCAGGATTCAATGCATCGTCCTCCAGCAGACTTGTTTCCATGGGTCTATTGCTGCCTCGGGCACCTTATGGCCGTTCTGCTGTGAGTCAAAGATTTTAGAATCGGACGAAAAACTGATAGTGAATTGTAACATTCAGGGCCACCTAATGACGATGGACCACACAAATTGCGTCCCGATTCAGTACATCGTCCTCCAGCCGTCCTGACTCCATGGGTCTATTGCTGCCTCAGGCACCTTATGGCCGTTCTGCTGTGAGTCTAGAGTATCGAATGGGACGAAAAACTGATAGTGAATTGTAACTTTCAGGGCAACCTAATGACGATGGATCACTCAAATTGCGTCCCGATTCAATACATCGTCCTCCAGCCGACTTGTCTCCATGGGTCAATTGCTGCCTCGGGCACCTTATGGCCGTTCTGCTGTGAATCAAAGATTTTCGAATCGGACGAAAAAGTGATAGTGAATTGTATCGTTCAGGGCCTCCTAATGACGATGGAACACTCAAATTGCGTCCCGATTCAATACATCGTCCTCCAGCAGAATTGTCTCCATGGGTCTATTGCTGCCTCGGGCACCTTATGGCAGGCCTGCTGTGACTCACAGATTTTCGAATCGGACGAAAAACTGATAGTGAATTGTAACATTCAGGGCCATCTAATGACGATGGACCACGCAAATTGCGTCCCGATTCAATACATCGTCCTCCAGCCGAGTTGACTCCATGGGTCTATTGCTGCCTCGGGCACCTTATGGCCGTTCTGCTGTGAATCTAGATTATTGAATGGGACGAAAAACTGATATTGAAATGTAACGTTCAGGGCCACCTAATGACGATGGATCACTCAAATTGCGTCCCGATTCAATACATCGTCCCCAGCCGACTTGACTCCATGGGACTATTGCTGCCTCGGGCACCTTACGGCCGTTCTGCTGTGAGTCTAGATTATCGAATGGGACGAAAAACTGATTGTGAATTGTAACGTTCGGGGCCTCCTAATGACGATGGATCACTCAAATTGCGTCCCGATTCAATACATCGTCCTCCAGCAGACTTGTCTCCATGGGTCGATTGCTGCCTCGGGCACCTAATGGCCGTTCTGCTGTGAGTCAAAGATTTTCGAATCGGACGAAAAACTGATAGTGAATTGTAACATTCAGGGCCACCTAATGACGATGGTCCACGCAAATTGCGTCCCGATTCAATACATCGTCCTCCAGCCGAGTTGACTCCATGGGTCTATTGCTGCCTCGGGCACCTTATGGCCGTTCTGCTGTGAATCTAGATTATCGAATGGGACGAAAAACTGATAGTGAATTGTAACGTTCAGGGCCACATAATGACGATGGATCACTCAAATTGCGTCCCGATTCAATACATCGTCCCCAGCCGACTTGACTCCATGGGACTATTGCTGCCTCGGGCACCTTATGGCCGTTCTGCTGTGAGTCTAGATTATAGAATGGGATGAAAAACTGATGGTAAATTGTAACGTTCAGGGCCACCTAATGACGATGGATCACTCAAATTGCGTCCCGATTCAATACATCGTCCTCCAGCAGACTTGTCCCCATGGGTCTATTGCTGCCTCGGGCACCTTATGGCAGGCCTGCTGTGACTCAAAGATTTTCGAATCGGACGAAAAACTGATAGTGAATTGTAACGTTCAGGGCCTCTTAATGACGATGGAACACTCAAATTGCGTCCCGATTCAATACATCGTCCTCCAGCTGACTTGTCTCCATGGGTCTATTGCTGCCTCGGGCACCTTATTGCCGTTCTGCTGTGAGTCAAAGATTTTCGAATCGGACGAAAAAGTGATAGTGAATTGTATCGTTCAGGGCCTCCTAATGACGATGGAACATTCAAATTGCGTCCCGATTCAATACATCGTCCTCCAGCAGACTTGTCTCGGGCACCTTATGGCAGGCCTGCTGTGACTCAAAGATTTTCGAATCGGACGAAAAACTGATAGTGAATTGTAACGTTCAGGGCCTTCTAATGACGATGGATCACTCAAATTGCGTCCCGATTCAATACATTGTCCACCAGCAGACTGTCTCCATGGGTCTATTGCAGCCTCGGGCACCTTATGGCCGTTCAGCTGTGACTCAAAGATTTTCGAATCGGACGAAAAAGTGATAGTGAATTGTATCGTTCAGGGCCTCCTAATGACGATGGAACACTCAAATTGCGTCCCGATTCAATACATCGTCCTCCAGCCGACTTGTCTCCATGGGTCTATTGCTGCCTCGGGCACCTTATGGCCGTTCTGCTGTGAGTCTAGATTATCGAATGGGACGAAAAACTGATAGTGAATTGTAACGTTCAGGGCCTCCTAATGACGATGGATCACTCAAATTGCGTCCCGATTCAATACATCGTCCTCCAGCCGACTTGACTCCATGGGTCTATTGCTGCCTCGGGCACCTTATAGCCGTTCTGCTGTGAGTCTAGATTATCGAATGGGACGAAAAACTGATAGTGAATTGTAACGTTCAGAGCCTCCTAATGACGATGGATCACTCAAATTGCGTCCCGATTCAATACATTGTCCTCCAGCAGACTTGTCTCCATGGGT
The DNA here is from genome assembly GCF_023864275.1 of Schistocerca cancellata. Classification (NCBI taxonomy): domain Eukaryota; kingdom Metazoa; phylum Arthropoda; class Insecta; order Orthoptera; family Acrididae; genus Schistocerca; species Schistocerca cancellata. Next base: position 525,588,334 of record NC_064634.1, on the reverse strand, counting down.
CGATTGCTGCCTCGGGCACCTAATGGCCGTTCTGCTGTGAGTCAAAGATTTTCGAATCGGACGAAAAACTGATAGTGAATTATAACATTCAGGGCCCCCTAATGACGATGGACCACGCAAATTGCGTCCCGATTCAATACATCGTCCTCCAGCCGAGTTGACTCCATGGGTCTATTGCTGCCTCGGGCACCTTTTGGCCGTTCTGCTGTGAATCTAGATTATCGAATGGGACGAAAAACTGATAGTGAATTGTAACGTTCAGGGCCACCTAATGCCGATGGATCACTCAAATTGCGTCCCGATTCAATACATCGTCCCCAGCCGACTTGTCTCCATGGGTCTATTGCTGCCTCGGGCACTTTATGGCCGTTCTGCTGTGAGTCAAAGATTTTCGAATCGGACGAAAAACTGATAGTGAATTGTAACTTTCAGGGCCACCTAATGACGATGGATCACTCAAATTGCGTCCCGATTCAATACATCGTCCTCCAGCAGACTTGTCTCCATGGGTCGATTGCTGCCACGGGCACCTTATGGCCGTTCTGCTGTGTGTCTAGATTATCGAATGGGACGAAAAACTGATAGTGAATTGTAACGTTCAGGGCCACCTAATGACGATGGATCACTCAAATTGCGTCCCGATTCAATACATCGTCCTCCAGCCGACTTGACTCCATGGGTCTATTGCTGCCTCGGGCACCTTATGGCCGTTCTGCTGTGAGTCTAGATTATCGAATGGGATGAAAAACTGATAGTGAATTGTAACGTTCAGGGCCACCTAATGACGATGGATCACTCAAATTGCGTCCCGATTCAATACATCGTCCTCCAGCGGACATGTCTCCATGGGTCTATTGCTGCCTTGGCATCTTATGGCCGTTCTGCTGTGAGTCAAAGATTTTCGAATCGGACGAAAAAGTGATAGTGAATTGTATCGTTCAGGGCCTCCTAATGACGATGGAACACTCAAATTGCGTCCCGATTCAATACATCGTCCTCCAGCAGACTTGTCTCCATGGGTCTATTGCTGCCTCGGGCACCTTATGGCAGGCCTGCTGTGACTCACAGATTTTCGAATCGGACGAAAAACTGATAGTGAATTGTAACATTCAGGGCCATCTAATGACGATGGACCACGCAAATTGCGTCCCGATTCAATACATCGTCCTCCAGCCGAGTTGACTCCATGGGTCTATTGCTGCCTCGGGCACCTTATGGCCGTTCTGCTGTGAATCCAGATTATCGAATGGGACGAAAAACTGATAGTGAATTGTAACGTTCAGGGCCTCCTAATGACGATGGATCTCTCAAATTGCGTTCCGATTCAATACATCGTCCTCCAGCCGACTTGACTCCATGGGTCTATTGCTGCCTCGGGCACCTTATGGCCGTTCTGCTGTGAGTCTAGATTATCGAATGGGACGAAAAACTGATAGTGAATTGTAACGTTCAGGGCCTCCTAATGACGATGGATCACTCAAATTGCGTCCCGATTCAATACATCGTCCTCCAGCAGACTTGTCTCCAAGGGTCGATTGCTGCCTCGGGCACCTAATGGCCGTTCTGCTGTGAGTCAAAGTTTTTCGAATCGGACGAAAAACTGATAGTGAATTGTAACATTCAGGGCCACCTAATGACGATGGACCACACAAATTGCGTCCCGATTCAATACATCGTCCTCCAGCCGAGTTGACTCCATGGGTCTATTGCTGCCTCGGGCACCTTATGGCCGTTCTGCTGTGAATCCAGATTATCGAATGGGACGAAAAACTGATAGTGAATTGTAACGTTCAGGGCCTCCTAATGACGATGGATCTCTCAAATTGCGTTCCGATTCAATACATCGTCCTCCAGCCGACTTGACTCCATGGGTCTATTGCTGCCTCGGGCACCTTATGGCCGTTCTGCTGTGAGTCTAGATTATCGAATGGGACGAAAAACTGACAGAGAATTGTAACGTTCATGGCCACCTAATGACGATGGATCACTCAAATTGCGTCCCGATTCAATACATCGTCCCCAGCAGACTTGTCTCCATGGGTCTATTGCTGCCTCGGGCACCTTATGGCCGTTCTGCTGTGAGTCTAGTTTATCGAATGGGACGTAAAACTGATAGTGAATTGTAACGTTCAGGGCCACCTAATGACGATGGATCACTCAAATTGCGTCCTGATTCAATACATCGTCCTCCAGCAGACTTGACTTCTTGGGTCTATTGCTGCCTCGGGCACCTTATGGCCGTTCTGCTGTGAGTCAAAGATTTTCGAATCGGACGAAAAACTGATAGTGAATTGTAACTTTCAGGGCCACCTAATGACGGTGGATCACTCAAATTGCGTCCCGATTCAATACATCGTCCTCCAGCAGACTTGTCTCGGGCACCTTATGGCAGGCCTGCTGTGACTCAAAGATTTTCGAATCGGACGAAAAACTGATAGTGAATTGTAACGTTCAGGGCCTCCTAATGACGATGGATCACTCAAATTGCGTCCCGATTCAATACATTGTCCTCCAGCAGACTGTCTCCATGGGTCTATTGCAGCCTCGGGCACCTTATGGGCGTTCAGCTGTGACTCAAAGATTTTCGAATCGGACGAAAAAGTGATAGTGAATTGTATCGATCAGGGCCTCCTAATGACGATGGAACACTCAAATTGCGTCCCGATTCAATACATCGTCCTCCAGCCGACTTGTCTCCATGGGTCTATTGCTGCCTCGGGCACCTTATGGCCGTTCTGCTGTGAGTCTAGATTATCGAATGGAACGAAAAACTGATAGTGAATTGTAACGTTCAGGGCCTCCTAATGACGATGGATCACTCAAATTGCGTCCCGATTCAATACATCGTCCTCCAGCCGACTTGACTCCATGGGTCTATTGCTGCCTCGGGCACCTTATGGCCGTTCTGCTGTGAGTCTAGATTATCGAATGGGACGAAAAACTGATAGTGAATTGTAACGTTCAGAGCTTCCTAATGACGATGGATCACTCAAATTGCGTCCCGATTCAATACATCGTCCTCCAGCAGACTTGTCTCCATGGGTCGATTGCTGCCTCGGGCACCTAATGGCCGTTCTGCTGTGAGTCAAAGATTTTCGAATCGGACGAAAAACTGATAGTGAATTGTAACATTCAGGGCCCCCTAATGACGATGGACCACGCAAATTGCGTCCCGATTCAATACATCGTCCTCCAGCCGAGTTGACTCCATGTGTCTATTGCTGCCTCGGGCACATTATGGCCGTTCTGCTGTGAATCTAGATTATCGAATGGGACGAAAAACTGATAGTGAATTGTAACGTTCAGGGCCACCTAATGCCGATGGATCACTCAAATTGCGTCCCGATTCAATACATCGTCCCCAGCCGACTTGTCTCCATGGGTCTATTGCTGCCTCGGGCACTTTATGGCCGTTCTGCTGTGAGTCAAAGATTTTCGAATCGGACGAAAAACTGATAGTGAATTGTAACTTTCAGGGCCACCTAATGACGATGGATCACTCAAATTGCGTCCCGATTCAATACATCGTCCTCCAGCAGACTTGTCTCCATGGGTCGATTGCTGCCTCGGGCACCTTACGGCCGTTCTGCTGTGAGTCAAAGATTTTCGAACCGGACGAAAAACTGATAGTGATTTGTAACATTCAGGGCCACCTAATGACGATGGACCACACAAATTGCGTCAGGATCAGTACATCGTCCACTAGCCGACTTGGCTCCATGGGACTATTGCTACCTCGGGCACCTTATGGCCGTTCTGCTGTGAGTCTAGATTATAGAATGGGATGAAAAACTGATAGTGAATTGTAACGTTCAGGGCCACCTAATGACGATGGAACACTCAAATTGCGTCCCGATTCAATACATCGTCCTCCAGCAGACTTGTCTCCAAGGGTCTATTGCTGCCTCGGGCACCTTATGGCAGGCCTGCTGTGACTCTAAGATTTTCGAATCGGACGAAAAACTGATAGTGAATTGTAACGTTCAGGGCCTCCTAATGACGATGGATCACTCAAATTGCGTCCCGATTCAATACATCGTCCTCCAGCCGACTTGACTCCATGGGTCTATTGCTGCCTCGGGCACCTTATGGCCGTTCTGCTGTGAGTCTAGATTATCGAATGGGACGAAAAACTGATAGTGAATTGTAACGTTCAGAGCCTCCTAATGACGATGGATCACTCAAATTGCGTCCCGATTCAATACATCGTCCTCCAGCAGACTTGTCTCCATGGGTCGATTGTTGCCTCGGGCACCTAATGGCCGTTCTGCTGTGAGTCAAAGATTTTCGAATCGGACGAAAAACTGATAGTGAATTGTAACATTCAGGGCCACCTAATGACGATGGACCACGCAAATTGCGTCCCGATTCAATACATCGTCCTCCAGCCGAGTTGACTCCATGGGTCTATTGCTGCCTCGGGCACCTTATGGCCGTTCTGCTGTGAATCTAGATTATCGAATGGGACGAAAAACTGATAGTGAATTGTAACGTTCAGGGCCACCTAATGCCGATGGATCACTCAAATTGCGTCCCGATTCAATACATCGTCCCCAGCCGACTTGTCTCCATGGGTCTATTGCTGCCTCGGGCACTTTATGGCCGTTCTGCTGTGAGTCAAAGATTTTCGAATCGGACGAAAAACTGATAGTGAATTGTAACTTTCAGGGCCACCTAATGACGATGGATCACTCAAATTGCGTCCCGATTCAATACATCGTCCTCCAGCAGACTTGTCTCCATGGGTCGATTGCTGCCACGGGCACCTTATGGCCGTTCTGCTGTGTGTCTAGATTATCGAATGGGACGAAAAACTGATAGTGAATTGTAACGTTCAGGGCCACCTAATGACGATGGATCACTCAAATTGCGTCCCGATTCAATACATCGTCCTCCAGCAGAGTTGTCTCCATGGGTCTATTGCTGCCTCGGGCACCTTATGGCCGTTCTGCTGTGAGTCAAAGATTTTAGAATCGGACGAAAAACTGATAGTGAATTGTAACATTCAGGGCCACCTAATGACGATGGACCACACAAATTGCGTCCCGATTCAGTACATCGTCCTCCAGCCGACCTGACTCCATGGGTCTATTGCTGCCTCAGGCACCTTATGGCAGTTCTGCTGTGAGTCTAGAGTATCGAATGGGACGAAAAACTGATAGTGAATTGTAACTTTCAGGGCAACCTAATGACGATGGATCACTCAAATTGCGTCCCGATTCAATACATCGTCCTCCAGCCGACTTGTCTCCATGGGTCAATTGCTGCCTCGGGCACCTTATGGCCGTTCTGCTGTGAATCAAAGATTTTCGAATCGGACGAAAAATTGATAGTAAATTGGAACGGTCAGGGCCTCCTAATGACGATGGAACACTCAAATTGCGTCCCGATTCAATACATCGTCCTCCAGCCGAGTTGACTCCATGGGTCTATTGCTGCCTCGGGCACCTTATGGCCGTTCTGCTGTGAATCTAGATAATTGAATGGGACGAAAAACTGATATTGAAATGTAACGTTCAGGGCCACCTAATGACGATGGATCACTCAAATTGCGTCCCGATTCAATACATCGTCCCCAGCCGACTTGACTCCATGGGACTATTGCTGCCTCGGGCACCTTACGGCCGTACTGCTGTGAGTCTAGATTATCGAATGGGACGAAAAACTGATTGTGAATTGTAACGTTCGGGGCCTCCTAATGACGATGGATCACTCAAATTGCGTCCCGATTCAATACATCGTCCTCCAGCAGACTTGTCTCCATGGGTCGATTGCTGCCTCGGGCACCTAATGGCCGTTCTGCTGTGAGTCAAAGATTTTCGAATCGGACGAAAAACTGATAGTGAATTGTAACATTCAGGGCCATCTAATGACGATGGACCACGCAAATTGCGTCCCGATTCAATACATCGTCCTCCAGCCGAGTTGACTCCATGGGTCTATTGCTGCCTCGGGCACCTTATGGCCGTTCTGCTGTGAATCCAGATTATCGAATGGGACGAAAAACTGATAGTGAATTGTAACGTTCAGGGCCTCCTAATGACGATGGATCTCTCAAATTGCGTTCCGATTCAATCCATCGTCCTCCAGCCGACTTGACTCCATGGGTCTATTGCTGCCTCGGGCACCTTATGGCCGTTCTGCTGTGAGTCTAGATTATCGAATGGGACGAAAAACTGATAGTGAATTGTAACGTTCAGGGCCTCCTAATGACGATGGATCACTCAAATTGCGTCCCGATTCAATACATCGTCCTCCAGCAGACTTGTCTCCATGGGTCGATTGCTGCCTCGGGCACCTTACGGCCGTTCTGCTGTGAGTCAAAGATTTTCGAACCGGACGAAAAACTGATAGTGATTTGTAACATTCAGGGCCACCTAATGACGATGGACCACACAAATTGCGTCAGGATCAGTACATCGTCCACTAGCCGACTTGGCTCCATGGGACTATTGCTACCTCGGGCACCTTATGGCCGTTCTGCTGTGAGTCTAGATTATAGAATGGGATGAAAAACTGATAGTGAATTGTAACGTTCAGGGCCACCTAATGACGATGGAACACTCAAATTGCGTCCCGATTCAATACATCGTCCTCCAGCAGACTTGTCTCCAAGGGTCTATTGCTGCCTCGGGCACCTTATGGCAGGCCTGCTGTGACTCTAAGATTTTCGAATCGGACGAAAAACTGATAGTGAATTGTAACGTTCAGGGCCTCCTAATGACGATGGATCACTCAAATTGCGTCCCGATTCAATACATCGTCCTCCAGCCGACTTGACTCCATGGGTCTATTGCTGCCTCGGGCACCTTATGGCCGTTCTGCTGTGAGTCTAGATTATCGAATGGGACGAAAAACTGATAGTGAATTGTAACGTTCAGAGCCTCCTAATGACGATGGATCACTCAAATTGCGTCCCGATTCAATACATCGTCCTCCAGCAGACTTGTCTCCATGGGTCGATTGTTGCCTCGGGCACCTAATGGCCGTTCTGCTGTGAGTCAAAGATTTTCGAATCGGACGAAAAACTGATAGTGAATTGTAACATTCAGGGCCACCTAATGACGATGGACCACGCAAATTGCGTCCCGATTCAATACATCGTCCTCCAGCCGAGTTGACTCCATGGGTCTATTGCTGCCTCGGGCACCTTATGGCCGTTCTGCTGTGAATCTAGATTATCGAATGGGACGAAAAACTGATAATGAATTGTAACGTTCAGGGCCACCTAATGCCGATGGATCACTCAAATTGCGTCCCGATTCAATACATCGTCCCCAGCCGACTTGTCTCCATGGGTCTATTGCTGCCTCGGGCACTTTATGGCCGTTCTGCTGTGAGTCAAAGATTTTCGAATCGGACGAAAAACTGATAGTGAATTGTAACTTTCAGGGCCACCTAATGACGATGGATCACTCAAATTGCGTCCCGATTCAATACATCGTCCTCCAGCAGACTTGTCTCCATGGGTCGATTGCTGCCACGGGCACCTTATGGCCGTTCTGCTGTGTGTCTAGATTATCGAATGGGACGAAAAACTGATAGTGAATTGTAACGTTCAGGGCCACCTAATGACGATGGATCACTCAAATTGCGTCCCGATTCAATACATCGTCCTCCAGCAGAGTTGCCTCCATGGGTCTATTGCTGCCTCGGGCACCTTATGGCCGTTCTGCTGTGAGTCAAAGATTTTAGAATCGGACGAAAAACTGATAGTGAATTGTAACATTCAGGGCCACCTAATGACGATGGACCACACAAATTGCGTCCCGATTCAGTACGTCGTCCTCCAGCCGACCTGACTCCATGGGTCTATTGCTGCCTCAGGCACCTTATGGCAGTTCTGCTGTGAGTCTAGAGTATCGAATGGGACGAAAAACTGATAGTGAATTGTAACTTTCAGGGCAACCTAATGACGATGGATCACTCAAATTGCGTCCCGATTCAATACATCGTCCTCCAGCCGACTTGTCTCCATGGGTCAATTGCTGCCTCGGGCACCTTATGGCCGTTCTGCTGTGAATCAAAGATTTTCGAATCGGACGAAAAATTGATAGTAAATTGGAACGGTCAGGGCCTCCTAATGACGATGGAACACTCAAATTGCGTCCCGATTCAATACATCGTCCTCCAGCCGAGTTGACTCCATGGGTCTATTGCTGCCTCGGGCACCTTATGGCCGTTCTGCTGTGAATCTAGATTATTGAATGGGACGAAAAACTGATATTGAAATGTAACGTTCAGGGCCACCTAATGACGATGGATCACTCAAATTGCGTCCCGATTCAATACATCGTCCCCAGCCGACTTGACTCCATGGGACTATTGCTGCCTCGGGCACCTTACGGCCGTACTGCTGTGAGTCTAGATTATCGAATGGGACGAAAAACTGATTGTGAATTGTAACGTTCAGGGCCACCTAATGACGATGGATCACTCAAATTGCGTCCCGATTCAATACATCGTCCTCCAGCAGAGTTGTCTCCATGGGTCTATTGCTGCCTCGGGCACCTTATGGCCGTTCTGCTGTGAGTCAAAGATTTTAGAATCGGACGAAAAACTGATAGTGAATTGTAACATTCAGGGCCACCTAATGACGATGGACCACACAAATTGCGTCCCGATTCAGTACATCGTCCTCCAGCCGACCTGACTCCATGGGTCTATTGCTGCCTCAGGCACCTTATGGCAGTTCTGCTGTGAGTCTAGAGTATCGAATGGGACGAAAAACTGATAGTGAATTGTAACTTTCAGGGCAACCTAATGACGATGGATCACTCAAATTGCGTCCCGATTCAATACATCGTCCTCCAGCCGACTTGTCTCCATGGGTCAATTGCTGCCTCGGGCACCTTATGGCCGTTCTGCTGTGAATCAAAGATTTTCGAATCGGACGAAAAATTGATAGTAAATTGGAACGGTTAGGGCCTCCTAATGACGATGGAACACTCAAATTGCGTCCCGATTCAATACATCGTCCTCCAGCAGACTTTTCTCCATTGGTCTATTGCTGCCTCGGGCACGTAATGGCCGTTCTGCTGTGAGTCAAAGACTTTGGTATCGAACGAAAAACTGATGGTGAATTGTAACATTCAGGGCCACCTAATGACGATGGACCTCGCAAATTGCGTCCCGATTCAATACATCGTCCTCCAGCGGAAATGTCTCCATGGGTCTATTGATGCCTTGGCACCATATGGCCGTTCTGCTGTGAGTCAAAGATTTTCGAATCGGACGAAAAAGTGATAGTGAATTGTATCGTTCAGGGCCTCCTAATGACGATGGAACACTCAAATTGCGTCCCGATTCAATACATCGTCCTCCAGCCGAGTTGACTCCATGGGTCTATTGCTGCCTCGGGCACCTTATGGCCGTTCTGCTGTGAATCTAGATTATTGAATGGGACGAAAAACTGATATTGAAATGTAACGTTCAGGGCCACCTAATGACGATGGATCACTCAAATTGCGTCCCGATTCAATACATCGTCCCCAGCCGACTTGACTCCATGGGACTATTGCTGCCTCGGGCACCTTACGGCCGTACTGCTGTGAGTCTAGATTATCGAATGGGACGAAAAACTGATTGTGAATTGTAACGTTCGGGGCCTCCTAATGACGATGGATCACTCAAATTGCGTCCCGATTCAATACATCGTCCTCCAGCAGACTTGTCTCCATGGGTCGATTGCTGCCTCGGGCACCTAATGGCCGTTCTGCTGTGAGTCAAAGATTTTCGAATCGGACGAAAAACTGATAGTGAATTGTAACATTCAGGGCCACCTAATGACGATGGTCCACGCAAATTGCGTCCCGATTCAATACATCGTCCTCCAGCCGAGTTGACTCCATGGGTCTATTGCTGCCTCGGGCACCTTATGGCCGTTCTGCTGTGAATCTAGATTATCGAATGGGACGAAAAACTGATAGTGAATTGTAACGTTCAGGGCCACATAATGACGATGGATCACTCAAATTGCGTCCCGATTCAATACATCGTCCGCAGCCGACTTGACTCCATGGGACTATTGCTGCCTCGGGCACCTTATGGCCGTTCTGCTGTGAGTCTAGATTATAGAATGGGATGAAAAACTGATGGTAAATTGTAACGTTCAGGGCCACCTAATGACGATGGATCACTCAAATTGCGTCCCGATTCAATACATCGTCCCCAGCAGACTTGTCTCCATGGGTCTATTGCTGCCTCGGGCACCTTATGGCCGTTCTGCTGTGAGTCTAGTTTATCGAATGGGACGAAAAACTGATAGTGAATTGTAACGTTCAGGGCCACCTAATGACGATGGATCACTCAAATTGCGTCCTGATTCAATACATCGTCCTCCAGCAGACTTGACTTCTTGGGTCTATTGCTGCCTCGGGCACCTTATGGCCGTTCTGCTGTGAGTCAAAGATTTTCGAATCGGACGAAAAACTGATAGTGAATTGTAACTTTCAGGGCCACCTAATGACGGTGGATCACTCAAATTGCGTCCCGATTCAATACATCGTCCTCCAGCAGGCTTGTCTCGGGCACCTTATGGCAGGCCTGCTGTGACTCAAAGATTTTCGAATCGGACGAAAAACTGATAGTGAATTGTAACGTTCAGGGCCTCCTAATGACGATGGATCACTCAAATTGCGTCCCGATTCAATACATTGTCCTCCAGCAGACTGTCTCCATGGGTCTATTGCAGCCTCGGGCACCTTATGGCCGTTCAGCTGTGACTCAAAGATTTTCGAATCGGACGAAAAAGTGATAGTGAATTGTATCGTTCAGGGCCTCCTAATGACGATGGAACACTCAAATTGCGTCCCGATTCAATACATCGTCCTCCAGCCGACTTGTCTCCATGGGTCTATTGCTGCCTCGGGCACCTTATGGCCGTTCTGCTGTGAGTCTAGATTATCGAATGGGACGAAAAACTGATAGTGAATTGTAACGTTCAGAGCCTCCTAATGACGATGGATCACTCAAATTGCGTCCCGATTCAATACATCGTCCTCCAGCAGACTTGTCTCCATGGGTCGATTGCTGCCTCGGGCACCTAATGGCCGTTCTGCTGTGAGTCAAAGATTTTCGAATCGGACGAAAAACTGATAGTGAATTGTAACATTCAGGGCCCCCTAATGACGATGGACCACGCAAATTGCGTCCCGATTCAATACATCGTCCTCCAGCCGAGTTGACTCCATGGGTCTATTGCTGCTTCGGGCACCTTATGGCCGTTCTGCTGTGAATCTAGATTATCGAATGGGACGAAAAACTGATAGTGAATTGTAACGTTCAGGGCCACCTAATGCCGATGGATCACTCAAATTGCGTCCCGATTCAATACATCGTCCTCCAGCCGAGTTGACTCCATGGGTCTATTGCTGCCTCGGGCACCTTATGGCCGTTCTGCTGTGAATCTAGATTATCGAATGGGACGAAAAACTGATAGTGAATTGTAACGTTCAGGGCCACATAATGACGATGGATCACTCAAATTGCGTCCCGATTCAATACATCGTCCGCAGCCGACTTGACTCCATGGGACTATTGCTGCCTCGGGCACCTTATGGCCGTTCTGCTGTGAGTCTAGATTATAGAATGGGATGAAAAACTGATGGTAAATTGTAACGTTCAGGGCCACCTAATGACGATGGATCACTCAAATTGCGTCCCGATTCAATACATCGTCCCCAGCAGACTTGTCTCCATGGGTCTATTGCTGCCTCGGGCACCTTATGGCCGTTCTGCTGTGAGTCTAGTTTATCGAATGGGACGAAAAACTGATAGTGAATTGTAACGTTCAGGGCCACCTAATGACGATGGATCACTCAAATTGCGTCCTGATTCAATACATCGTCCTCCAGCAGACTTGACTTCTTGGGTCTATTGCTGCCTCGGGCACCTTATGGCCGTTCTGCTGTGAGTCAAAGATTTTCGAATCGGACGAAAAACTGATAGTGAATTGTAACTTTCAGGGCCACCTAATGACGGTGGATCACTCAAATTGCGTCCCGATTCAATACATCGTCCTCCAGCAGGCTTGTCTCGGGCACCTTATGGCAGGCCTGCTGTGACTCAAAGATTTTCGAATCGGACGAAAAACTGATAGTGAATTGTAACGTTCAGGGCCTCCTAATGACGATGGATCACTCAAATTGCGTCCCGATTCAATACATTGTCCTCCAGCAGACTGTCTCCATGGGTCTATTGCAGCCTCGGGCACCTTATGGCCGTTCAGCTGTGACTCAAAGATTTTCGAATCGGACGAAAAAGTGATAGTGAATTGTATCGGTCAGGGCCTCCTAATGACGATGGAACACTCAAATTGCGTCCCGATTCAATACATCGTCCTCCAGCCGACTTGTCTCCATGGGTCTATTGCTGCCTCGGGCACCTTATGGCCGTTCTGCTGTGAGTCTAGATTATCGAATGGGACGAAAAACTGATAGTGAATTGTAACGTTCAGAGCCTCCTAATGACGATGGATCACTCAAATTGCGTCCCGATTCAATACATCGTCCTCCAGCAGACTTGTCTCCATGGGTCGATTGCTGCCTCGGGCACCTAATGGCCGTTCTGCTGTGAGTCAAAGATTTTCGAATCGGACGAAAAACTGATAGTGAATTGTAACATTCAGGGCCCCCTAATGACGATGGACCACGCAAATTGCGTCCCGATTCAATACATCGTCCTCCAGCCGAGTTGACTCCATGGGTCTATTGCTGCTTCGGGCACCTTATGGCCGTTCTGCTGTGAATCTAGATTATCGAATGGGACGAAAAACTGATAGTGAATTGTAACGTTCAGGGCCACCTAATGCCGATGGATCACTCAAATTGCGTCCCGATTCAATACATCGTCCCCAGCCGACTTGTCTCCATGGGTCTATTGCTGCCTCGGGCACTTTATGGCCGTTCTGCTGTGAGTCAAAGATTTTCGAATCGGACGAAAAACTGATAGTGAATTGTAACTTTCAGGGCCACCTAATGACGATGGATCACTCAAATTGCGTCCCGATTCAAAACATCGTCCTCCAGCAGACTTGTCTCCATGGGTCGATTGCTGCCACGGGCACCTTATGGCCGTTCTGCTGTGTGTCTAGATTATCGAATGGGACGAAAAACTGATAGTGAATTGTAACGTTCAGGGCCACCTAATGACGATGGATCACTCAAATTGCGTCCCGATTCAATACATCGTCCTCCAGCCGACTTGACTCCATGGGTCTATTGCTGCCTCGGGCACCTTATGGCCGTTCTGCTGTGAGTCTAGATTATCGAATGGGATGAAAAACTGATAGTGAATTGTAACGTTCAGGGCCACCTAATGACGATGGATCACTCAAATTGCGTCCCGATTCAATACATCGTCCTCCAGCGGACATGTCTCCATGGGTCTATTGCTGCCTTGGAATCTTATGGCCGTTCTGCTGTGAGTCAAAGATTTTCGAATCGGACGAAAAAGTGATAGTGAATTGTATCGTTCAGGGCCTCCTAATGACGATGGAACACTCAAATTGCGTCCCGATTCAATACATCGTCCTCCAGCAGACTTGTCTCCATGGGTCTATTGCTGCCTCGGGCACCTTATGGCAGGCCTGCTGTGACTCACAGATTTTCGAATCGGACGAAAAACTGATAGTGAATTGTAACATTCAGGGCCATCTAATGACGATGGACCACGCAAATTGCGTCCCGATTCAATACATCGTCCTCCAGCCGAGTTGACTCCATGGGTCTATTGCTGCCTCGGGCACCTTATGGCCGTTCTGCTGTGAATCCAGATTATCGAATGGGACGAAAAACTGATAGTGAATTGTAACGTTCAGGGCCTCCTAATGACGATGGATCTCTCAAATTGCGTTCCGATTCAATACATCGTCCTCCAGCCGACTTGACTCCATGGGTCTATTGCTGCCTCGGGCTCCTTATGGCCGTTCTGCTGTGAGTCTAGATTATCGAATGGGACGAAAAACTGATAGTGAATTGTAACGTTCAGGGCCTCCTAATGACGATGGATCACTCAAATTGCGTCCCGATTCAATACATCGTCCTCCAGCAGACTTGTCTCCAAGGGTCGATTGCTGCCTCGGGCACCTAATGGCCGTTCTGCTGTGAGTCAAAGATTTTCGAATCGGACGAAAAACTGATAGTGAATTGTAACATTCAGGGCCACCTAATGACGATGGACCACGCAAATTGCGTCCCGATTCAATACATCGTCCTCCAGCCGAGTTGACTCCATGGGTCTATTGCTGCCTCGGGCACCTTATGGCTGTTCTGCTGTGAATCTAGATTATAGAATGGGATGAAAAACTGATAGTGAATTGTAACGTTCAGGGCCACCTAATGACGATGGATCACTCAAATTGCGTCCCGATTCAATACATCGTCCTCCAGCAGACTTGTCTCCATGGGTCTATTGCTGCCTCGGGCACCTTATGGCAGGCCTGCTGTGACTCTAAGATTTTCGAATCGGACGAAAAACTGATAGTGAATTGTAACGTTCAGGGCCTCCTAATGACGATGGATCACTCAAATTGCGTCCCGATTCAATACATCGTCCTCCAGCCGACTTGACTCCATGGGTCTATTGCTGCCTCGGGCACCTTATGGCCGTTCTGCTGTGAGTCTAGATTATCGAATGGGACGAAAAACTGATAGTGAATTGTAACGTTCAGAGCCTCCTAATGACGATGGATCACTCAAATTGCGTCCCGATTCAATACATCATCCTCCAGCAGACTTGTCTCCATGGGTCGATTGCTGCCTCGGGCACCTAATGGCCGATCTGCTGTGAGTCAAAGATTTTCGAATCGGACGAAAAACTGATAGTGAATTGTAACATTCAGGGCCACCTAATGACGATGGACCACGCAAATTGCGTCCCGATTCAATACATCGTCCTCCAGCCGAGTTGACTCCATGGGTCTATTGCTGCCTCGGGCACCTTATGGCAGGCCTGCTGTGACTCTAAGATTTTCGAATCGGACGAAAAACTGATAGTGAATTGTAACATTCAGGGCCATCTAATGACGATGGACCACGCAAATTGCGTCCCGATTCAATACATCGTCCTCCAGCCGAGTTGACTCCATGGGTCTATTGCTGCCTCGGGCATCTTATGGCCGTTCTGCTGTGAATCCAGATTATCGAATGGGACGAAAAACTGATAGTGAATTGTAACGTTCAGGGCCTCCTAATGACGATGGATCTCTCAAATTGCGTTCCGATTCAATACATCGTCCTCCAGCCGACTTGACTCCATGGGTCTATTGCTGCCTCTGGCACCTTATGGCCGTTCTGCTGTGAGTCTAGATTATCGAATGGGACGAAAAACTGATAGTGAATTGTAACGTTCAGGGCCTCCTAATGACGATGGATCACTCAAATTGCGTCCCGATTCAATACATCGTCCTCCAGCAGACTTGTCTCCAAGGGTCTATTGCTGCCTCGGCACCTAATGGCCGTTCTGCTGTGAGTCAAAGATTTTTGAATCGGACGAGAAACTGATAGTGAATTGTAACATTCAGGGCCACCTAATGACGATGGACCACGCAAATTGCGTCCCGATTCAATACATCGTCCTCCAGCCGAGTTGACTCCATGGGTCTATTGCTGCCTCGGGCACCTTATGGCTGTTCTGCTGTGAATCTAGATTATCGAATGGGACGAAAAACTGATAGTGAATTGTAACGTTCATGGCCACCTAATGACGATGGATCACTCAAATTGCGTCCCGATTCAATACACCGTCCCCAGCAGACTTGTCTCCATGGGTCTATTGCTGCCTCGGGCACCTTATGGCCGTTCTGCTGTGAGTCTAGTTTATCGAATGGGACGAAAAACTGATAGTGAATTGTAACGTTCAGGGCCACCTAATGACGATGGATCACTCAAATTGCGTCCTGATTCAATACATCGTCCTCCAGGAGACTTGACTTCTTGGGTCTATTGCTGCCTCGGGCACCTTATGGCCGTTCTGCTGTGAGTCAAAGATTTTCGAATCGGACGAAAAACTGATAGTGAATTGTAACTTTCAGGGCCACCTAATGACGGTGGATCACTCAAATTGCGTCCCGATTCAATACATCGTCCTCCAGCAGACTTGTCTCCATGGGTCGATTGCTGCCTCGGGCACCATAGGGCCGTTCTGCTGTGAGTCAAAGATTTTCGAACCGGACGAAAAACTGATAGTGAATTGCAACATTCAGGGCCACCTAATGACGATGGACCACGCAAATTGCGTCCCGATTCAATACATCGTCCTCCAGCCGAGTTGACTCCATGGGTCTATTGCTGCCTCGGGCACCTTATGGCCGTTCTGCTGTGAGTCTAGATTTTCGAATCGGACGAAAAACTGATAGTGAATTGTAACGTTCAGGGCCACCTAATGACGATGGATCACTCAAATTGCGTCCCGATTCAATACATCGTCCCCAGCAGACTTGTCTCCATGGGACTATTGCTGCCTCGGGCACCTTATGGCCGTTCTGCTGTGAGTCTAGATTATCGAATGGGACGAAAAACTGATAGTGAATTGTAACGTTCAGGGCCTCCTAATGACGATGGATCACTCAAATTGCGTCCCGATTCAATACATCGTCCTCCAGCAGACTTGTCTCCAAGGGTCGATTGCTGCCTCGGGCACCTAATGGCCGTTCTTCTGTGGGTCAAAGATTTTTGAATCGGACGAGAAACTGATAGTGAATTGTAACATTCAGGGCCACCTAATGACGATGGACCACGCAAATTGCGTCCCGATTCAATACATCGTCCTCCAGCCGAGTTGACTCCATGGGTCTATTGCTGCCTCGGGCACCTTATGGCTGTTCTGCTGTGAATCTAGATTATCGAATGGGACTTAAAACTGATAGTGAATTGTAACGTTCATGGCCACCTAATGACGATGGATCACTCAAATTGCGTCCCGATTCAATACACCGTCCCCAGCAGACTTGTCTCCATGGGTCTATTGCTGCCTCGGGCACCTTATGGCCGTTCTGCTGTGAGTCTAGTTTATCGAATGGGACGAAAAACTGATAGTGAATTGTAACGTTCAGGGCCACCTAATGACGATGGATCACTCAAATTGCGTCCTGATTCAATACATCGTCCTCCAGCAGACTTGACTTCTTGGGTCTATTGCTGCCTCGGGCACCTTATGGCCGTTCTGCTGTGAGTCAAAGATTTTCGCATCGGACGAAAAACTGATATTGAATTGTAACTTTCAGGGCCACCTAATGACGGTGGATCACTCAAATTGCGTCCCGATTCAATACATCGTCCTCCAGCAGACTTGTCTCCATGGTCGATTGCTGCCTCGGGCACCTTACGGCCGTTCTGCTGTGAGTCAAAGATTTTCGAACCGGACGAAAAACTGATAGTGAATTGTAACGTTCAGGGCCTCCTAATGACGATGGATCACTCAAATTGCGTCCCGATTCAATACATCGTCCTCCAGCCGACTTGACTCCATGGGTCTATTGCTGCCTCGGGCACCTTATGGCCGTTCTGCTGTGAGTCTAGATTATCGAATGGGACGAAAAACTGATAGTGAATTGTAACGTTCAGAGCCTCCTAATGACGATGGATCACTCAAATTGCGTCCCGATTCAATACATCGTCCTCCAGCAGACTTGTCTCCATGGGTCGATTGCTGCCTCGGGCACCTAATGGCCGATCTGCTGTGGGTCAAAGATTTTCGAATCGGACGAAAAACTGATAGTGAATTGTAACATTCAGGGCCACCTAATGACGATGGACCACGCAAATTGCGTCCCGATTCAATACATCGCCCTCCAGCCGAGTTGACTCCATGGGTCTATTGCTGCCTCGGGCACCTTATGGCCGTTCTGCTGTGAGTCTAGATTATCGAATGGGACGAAAAACTGATAGTGAATTGTAACGTTCAGGCCTCCTACTGACGATGGATCACTCAAATTGCGTCCCGATTCAATACATCGTCCTCCAGCAGACTTGTCTCCATGGGTCGATTGCTGCCTCGGCACCTTATGGCCGTTCTGCTGTGAATCTAGATTATCGAATGGGACGAAAAACTGATAGTGAATTATAACGTTCAGGGCCACCTAATGACGATGGATCACTCAAATTGCGTCCTGATTTAATACATCGTCCTCCAGCAGACTTGACTCCATGGGTCTATTGCTGCCTCGGGCACCTTATGGCCGTTCTGCTGTGAGTCAAAGATTTTCGAATCGGACGAAAAACTGATAGTGAATTGTAACGTTCAGGGCCACCTAATGACGATGGATCACTCAAATAGCGTCCCGATTCAATACATCGTACCCAGCAGACCTGTCTCCATGGGACTATTGCTGCCTCGGGCACCTTATGGCCGTTCTGCTGTGAGTCTAGATTATAGAATGGGATGAAAAACTGATAGTGAATTGTAACGTTCAGGGCCACCTAATGACGATAGATCACTCAAATTGCGTCCCGATTCAATACATCGTCCTCCAGCCGACTTGTCTCCATGGGTCTATTGCTGCCTCGGGCACCTTATGGCAGGCCTGCTGTCACTCAAAGATTTTCGAATCGGACGAAAAACTGCTAGTGAATTGTAACGTTCAGGGCCTCCTAATGACGATGGATCACTCAAATTGCGTCCCGATTCAATACATCGTCCTCCAGCCGACTTGACTCCATGGGTCTATTGCTGCCTCGGGCACCTTATGGCCGTTCTGCTGTGAGTCTAGATTATCGAATGGGACGAAAAACTGATAGTTAATTGTAACGTTCAGGGCCTCCTAATGACGATGGATCACTCAAATTGCGTCCCAATTCGATACATCGTCCTCCAGCAGACTTGTCTCCATGGGTCGATTGCTGCCTCGGGCACCTAATGGCCGATCTGCTGTGAGTCAAAGATTTTCGAATCGGACGAAAAACTGATAGGGAATTGTAACATTCAGGGCCACCTAATGACGATGGACCACGCAAATTGCGTCCCGATTCAATACATCGTCCTCCAGCCGAGTTGACTCCATGGGTCTATTGCTGCCTCGGGCACATTATGGCCGTTCTGCTGTGAATCTAGATTATCGAAAGGGACGAAAAACTGATATTGAATTGTAACGTTCAGGGCCACCTAATGACGATGGATCACTCAAATTGCGTCCCGATTCAATACATCGTCCCCAGCCGACTTGACTCCATGGGACTATTGCTGCCTCGGGCACCTTATGGCCGTTCTGCTGTGAGTCTAGATTATAGAATGGGATGAAAAACTGATAGTGAATTGTATCGTTCAGGGCCACCTAATGACGATAGATCACTCAAATTGCGTCTCGATTCAATACATCGTCCTCCAGCAGACTTGTCTCCATGGGTCTATTGCTGCCTCTGGCACCTTATGGCAGGCCTGCTGTGACTCAAAGATTTTCGAATCGGACGAAAAACTGATGGTGAATTGTAACGTTCAGGGCCACGTAATGACGATGGATCACTCAAATTGCGTCCCGATTCAATACATCGTCCTCCAGCAGACTTGTCTCAATGGGTCGATTGCTGAGACGGGCACCTTATGGCCGTTCTGCTGTGAGTCTAGATTATCGAATGGGACGAAAAACTGATAGTGAATTGTAACGTTCAGCGGCACCTAATGACGATGGATCACTCAAATTGCGTCCCGATTCAATACATCGTCCTCCAGCAGACTTGACTCCATGGGTCTATTGCTGCCTCGGGCACCTTATGGCCGTTCTGCTGTGAGTCTAGATTATCGAATGGGACGAAATACTGATAGTGAATTGTAACGTTCAGGGCCTCCTAATGACGATGGATCACTCAAATTGCGTCCCGATTCAATACATCGTCCTCCAGCCGACTTGACTCCATGGGTCTATTGCTGCCTCGGGCACCTTATGGCCGTTCTGCTGTGAGTCTAGATTATCGAATGGGACGAAAAACTGATAGTGAATTGTAACGTTCAGGGCCTCCTAATGACGATGGATCACTCAAATTGCGTCCCGATTCAATACATCGTCCTCCAGCAGACTTGTCTCCATGGGTCTATTGCTGCCTCGGGCACCTAATGGCCGTTCTGCAGTGAGTCAAAGATTTTCGAATCGGACGAAAAACTGATAGTGAATTGTAACATTCAGGGCCACCTAATGACGATGGACCACACAAATTGCGTCCCGATTCAGTACATCGTCCACTAGCCGACTTGGCTCCATGGGACTATTGCTACCTCGGGCACCTTATGGCCGTTCTGCTGTGAGTCTAGATTATAGAATGGGATGAAAAACTGATAGTGAATTGTAACGTTCAGGGCCACCTAATGACGATGGATCACTCAAATTGCGTCCCGATTCAATACATCGTCCTCCAGCAGACTTGTCTCCATGGGTCTATTGCTGCCTCGGGCACCTTATGGCAGGCCTGCTGTGACTCTAAGATTTTCGAATCGGACGAAAAACTGATAGTGAATTGTAACGTTCAGGGCCTCCTAATGACGATGGATCACTCAAATTGCGTCCCGATTCAATACATCGTCCTCCAGCCGACTTGACTCCTAGGGTCTATTGCTGCCTCGGGCACCTTATGGCCGTTCTGCTGTGAGTCTAGATTATCGAATGGGACGAAAAACTGATAGTGAATTGTAACGTTCAGAGCCTCCTAATGACGATGGATCACTCAAATTGCGTCGCGATTCAATACATCGTCCTCCAGCAGACTTGTCTCCATGGGTCGATTGCTGCCTCGGGCACTTTATGGCCGTTCTGCTGTGAGTCAAAGATTTTCGAATCGGACGAAAAACTGATAGTGAATTGTAACTTTCAGGGCCACCTAATGACGATGGATCACTCAAATTGCGTCCCGATTCAATACCTCGTCCTCCAGCAGACTTGTCTCCATGGGTCGATTGCTGCCACGGGCACCTTATGGCCGTTCTGCTGTGTGTCTAGATTATCGAATGGGACGAAAAACTGATAGTGAATTGTAACGTTCAGGGCCACCTAATGACGATGGATCACTCAAATTGCGTCCCGATTCAATACATCGTCCTCCAGCCGACTTGTCTCCATGGGTCTATTGCTGCCTCGGGCACCTTATGGCCGTTCTGCTGTGAGTCTAGATTATCGAATGGGATGAAAAACTGATAGTGAATTGAACGTTCAGGGCCACCTAATGACGATGGATCACTCAAATTGCGTCCCGATTCAATACATCGTCCTCCAGCGGACATGTCTCCATGGGTCTATTGCTGCCTTGGCATCTTATGGCCGTTCTGCTGTGAGTCAATGATTTTCGAATCGGACGAAAAAGTGATAGTGAATTGTATCGTTCAGGGCCTCCTAATGACGATGGAACACTCAAATTGCGTCCCGATTCAATACATCGTCCTCCAGCAGACTTGTCTCCATGGGTCTATTGCTGCCTCGGGCACCTTATGGCAGGCCTGCTGTGACTCACAGATTTTCGAATCGGACGAAAAACTGATAGTGAATTGTAACATTCAGGGCCATCTAATGACGATGGACCACGCAAATTGCGTCCCGATTCAATACATCGTCCTCCAGCCGAGTTGACTCCATGGGTCTATTGCTGCCTCGGGCACCTTATGGCCGTTCTGCTGTGAATCCAGATTATCGAATGGGACGAAAAACTGATAGTGAATTGTAACGTTCAGGGCCTCCTAATGACGATGGATCTCTCAAATTGCGTTCCGATTCAATACATCGTCCTCCAGCCGACTTGACTCCATGGGTCTATTGCTGCCTCTGGCACCTTATGGCCGTTCTGCTGTGAGTCTAGATTATCGAATGGGACGAAAAACTGATAGTGAATTGTAACGTTCAGGGCCTCCTAATGACGATGGATCACTCAAATTGCGTCCCGATTCAATACATCGTCCTCCAGCAGACTTGTCTCCAAGGGTCGATTGCTGCCTCGGCACCTAATGGCCGTTCTGCTGTGAGTCAAAGATTTTTGAATCGGACGAGAAACTGATAGTGAATTGTAACATTCAGGGCCACCTAATGACGATGGACCACGCAAATTGCGTCCCGATTCAATACATCGTCCTCCAGCCGAGTTGACTCCATGGGTCTATTGCTGCCTCGGGCACCTTATGGCTGTTCTGCTGTGAATCTAGATTATCGAATGGGACGAAAAACTGATAGTGAATTGTAACGTTCATGGCCACCTAATGACGATGGATCACTCAAATTGCGTCCCGATTCAATACACCGTCCCCAGCAGACTTGTCTCCATGGGTCTATTGCTGCCTCGGGCACCTTATGGCCGTTCTGCTGTGAGTCTAGTTTATCGAATGGGACGAAAAACTGATAGTGAATTGTAACGTTCAGGGCCACCTAATGACGATGGATCACTCAAATTGCGTCCTGATTCAATACATCGTCCTCCAGCAGACTTGACTTCTTGGGTCTAATGCTGCCTCGGGCACCTTATGGCCGTTCTGCTGTGAGTCAAAGATTTTCGAATCGGACGAAAAACTGATAGTGAATTGTAACTTTCAGGGCCACCTAATGACGGTGGATCACTCAAATTGCGTCCCGATTCAATACATCGTCCTCCAGCAGACTTGTCTCCATGGGTCGATTGCTGCCTCGGGCACCTTACGGCCGTTCTGCTGTGAGTCAAAGATTTTCGAACCGGACGAAAAACTGATAGTGAATTGTAACGTTCAGGGCCTCCTAATGACGATGGATCACTCAAATTGCGTCCCGATTCAATACATCGTCCTCCAGCCGACTTGACTCCATGGGTCTATTGCTGCCTCGGGCACCTTATGGCCGTTCTGCTGTGAGTCTAGATTATCGAATGGGACGAAAAACTGATAGTGAATTGTAACGTTCAGAGCCTCCTAATGACGATGGATCACTCAAATTGCGTCCCGATTCAATACATCGTCCTCCAGCAGACTTGTCTCCATGGGTCGATTGCTGCCTCGGGCACCTAATGGCCGATCTGCTGTGAGTCAAAGATTTTCGAATCGGACGAAAAACTGATAGTGAATTGTAACATTCAGGGCCACCTAATGACGATGGATCACGCAAATTGCGTCCCGATTCAATACATCGTCCTCCAGCCGAGTTGACTCCATGGGTCTATTGCTGCCTCGGGCACCTTATGGCCGTTCTGCTGTGAGTCTAGATTTTCGAATCGGACGAAAAACTGATAGTGAATTGTAACGTTCAGGGCCTCCTAATGACGATGGATCACTCAAATTGCGTCCCGATTCAATACATCGTCCCCAGCAGACTTGTCTCCAAGGGTCGATTGCTGCCTCGGGCACCTAATGGCCGTTCTGCTGTGAGTCAAAGATTTTTGAATCGGACGAGAAACTGATAGTGAATTGTAACATTCAGGGCCACCTAATGACGATGGACCACGCAAATTGCGTCCCGATTCAATACATCGTCCTCCAGCCGAGTTGACTCCATGGGTCTATTGCTGCCTCGGGCACCTTATGGCCGTTCTGCTGTGTGTCTAGATTATCGAATGGGACGAAAAACTGATAGTGAATTGTAACGTTCAGGCCTCCTACTGACGATGGATCACTCAAATTGCGTCCCGATTCAATACATCGTCCTCCAGCAGACTTGTCTCCATGGGTCGATTGCTGCCTCGGCACCTTATGGCCGTTCTGCTGTGAATCTAGATTATCGAATGGGACGAAAAACTGATAGTGAATTATAACGTTCAGGGCCACCTAATGACGATGGATCACTCAAATTGCGTCCTGATTCAATACATCGTCCTCCAGCAGACTTGACTCCATGGGTCTATTGCTGCCTCGGACACCTTATGGCCGTTCTGCTGTGAGTCAAAGATTTTCGAATCGGACGAAAAACTGATAGTGAATTGTAACGTTCAGGGCCACCTAATGACGATGGATCACTCTAATTGCGTCCCGATTCAATACATCGTCCCCAGCAGACCTGTCTCCATGGGACTATTGCTGCCTCGGGCACCTTATGGCCGTTCTGCTGTGAGTCTAGATTATAGAATGGGATGAAAAACTGATAGTGAATTGTAACGTTCAGGGCCACCTAATGACGATAGATCACTCAAATTGCGTCCCGATTCAATACATCGTCCTCCAGCCGACTTGTCTCCATGGGTCTATTGCTGCCTCGGGCACCTTATGGCAGGCCTGCTGTCA
This sequence comes from Schistocerca cancellata, assembly GCF_023864275.1. Taxonomy (NCBI): domain Eukaryota; kingdom Metazoa; phylum Arthropoda; class Insecta; order Orthoptera; family Acrididae; genus Schistocerca; species Schistocerca cancellata. The sequence goes on along the minus strand of NC_064634.1, from coordinate 525,564,187 downwards.
CTCAAAGATTTTCGAATCGGACGAAAAACTGCTAGTGAATTGTAACGTTCAGGGCCTCCTAATGACGATGGATCACTCAAATTGCGTCCCGATTCAATACATCGTCCTCCAGCCGACTTGACTCCATGGGTCTATTGCTGCCTCGGGCACCTTATGGCCGTTCTGCTGTGAGTCTAGATTATCGAATGGGACGAAAAACTGATAGTTAATTGTAACGTTCAGGGCCTCCTAATGACGATGGATCACTCAAATTGCGTCCCAATTCGATACATCGTCCTCCAGCAGACTTGTCTCCATGGGTCGATTGCTGCCTCGGGCACCTAATGGCCGATCTGCTGTGAGTCAAAGATTTTCGAATCGGACGAAAAACTGATAGTGAATTGTAACATTTAGGGCCACCTAATGACGATGGACCACGCAAATTGCGTCCCGATTCAATACATCGTCCTCCAGCCGAGTTGACTCCATGGGTCTATTGCTGCCTCGGGCACCTTATGGCCGTTCTGCTGTGTGTCTAGATTATCGAATGGGACGAAAAACTGATAGTGAATTGTAACGTTCAGGCCTCCTACTGACGATGGATCACTCAAATTGCGTCCCGATTCAATACATCGTCCTCCAGCAGACTTGTCTCCATGGGTCGATTGCTGCCTCGGCACCTTATGGCCGTTCTGCTGTGAATCTAGATTATCGAATGGGACGAAAAACTGATAGTGAATTATAACGTTCAGGGCCACCTAATGACGATGGATCACTCAAATTGCGTCCTGATTCAATACATCGTCCTCCAGCAGACTTGACTCCATGGGTCTATTGCTGCCTCGGACACCTTATGGCCGTTCTGCTGTGAGTCAAAGATTTTCGAATCGGACGAAAAACTGATAGTGAATTGTAACGTTCAGGGCCACCTAATGACGATGGATCACTCAAATTGCGTCCCGATTCAATACATCGTCCCCAGCAGACCTGTCTCCATGGGTCGATTGCTGCCTCGGGCACCTTACGGCCGTTCTGCTGTGAGTCAAAGATTTTCGAACCGGACGAAAAACTGATAGTGAATTGTAACGTTCAGGGCCTCCTAATGACGATGGATCACTCAAATTGCGTCCCGATTCAATACATCGTCCTCCAGCCGACTTGACTCCATGGGTCTATTGCTGCCTCGGGCACCTTATGGCCGTTCTGCTGTGAGTCTAGATTATCGAATGGGACGAAAAACTGATAGTGAATTGTAACGTTCAGAGCCTCCTAATGACGATGGATCACTCAAATTGCGTCCCGATTCAATACATCGTCCTCCAGCAGACTTGTCTCCATGGGTCGATTGCTGCCTCGGGCACCTAATGGCCGATCTGCTGTGAGTCAAAGATTTTCGAATCGGACGAAAAACTGATAGTGAATTGTAACATTCAGGGCCACCTAATGACGATGGATCACGCAAATTGCGTCCCGATTCAATACATCGTCCTCCAGCCGAGTTGACTCCATGGGTCTATTGCTGCCTCGGGCACCTTATGGCCGTTCTGCTGTGAGTCTAGATTTTCGAATCGGACGAAAAACTGATAGTGAATTGTAACGTTCAGGGCCTCCTAATGACGATGGATCACTCAAATTGCGTCCCGATTCAATACATCGTCCCCAGCAGACTTGTCTCCAAGGGTCGATTGCTGCCTCGGGCACCTAATGGCCGTTCTGCTGTGAGTCAAAGATTTTTGAATCGGACGAGAAACTGATAGTGAATTGTAACATTCAGGGCCACCTAATGACGATGGACCACGCAAATTGCGTCCCGATTCAATACATCGTCCTCCAGCCGAGTTGACTCCATGGGTCTATTGCTGCCTCGGGCACCTTATGGCTGTTCTGCTGTGAATCTAGATTATCGAATGGGACGAAAAACTGATAGTGAATTGTAACGTTCATGGCCACCTAATGACGATGGATCACTCAAATTGCGTCCCGATTCAATACACCGTCCCCAGCAGACTTGTCTCCATGGGTCTATTGCTGCCTCGGGCACCTTATGGCCGTTCTGCTGTGAGTCTAGTTTATCGAATGGGACGAAAAACTGATAGTGAATTATAACGTTCAGGGCCACCTAATGACGATGGATCACTCAAATTGCGTCCTGATTCAATACATCGTCATCCAGCAGACTTGACTTCTTGGGTCTATTGCTGCCTCGGGCACCTTATGGCCGTTCTGCTGTGAGTCAAAGATTTTCGAATCGGACGAAAAACTGATAGTGAATTGTAACTTTCAGGGCCACCTAATGACGGTGGATCACTCAAATTGCGTCCCGATTCAATACATCGTCCTCCAGCAGACTTGTCTCCATGGTCGATTGCTGCCTCGGGCACCTTACGGCCGTTCTGCTGTGAGTCAAAGATTTTCGAACCGGACGAAAAACTGATAGTGAATTGTAACGTTCAGGGCCTCCTAATGACGATGGATCACTCAAATTGCGTCCCGATTCAATACATCGTCCTCCAGCCGACTTGACTCCATGGGTCTATTGCTGCCTCGGGCACCTTATGGCCGTTCTGCTGTGAGTCTAGATTATCGAATGGGACGAAAAACTGATAGTGAATTGTAACGTTCAGAGCCTCCTAATGACGATGGATCACTCAAATTGCGTCCCGATTCAATACATCGTCCTCCAGCAGACTTGTCTCCATGGGTCGATTGCTGCCTCGGGCACCTAATGGCCGATCTGCTGTGAGTCAAAGATTTTCGAATCGGACGAAAAACTGATAGTGAATTGTAACATTCAGGGCCACCTAATGACGATGGACCACGCAAATTGCGTCCCGATTCAATACATCGTCCTCCAGCCGAGTTGACTCCATGGGTCTATTGCTGCCTCGGGCACCTTATGGCCGTTCTGCTGTGTGTCTAGATTATCGAATGGGACGAAAAACTGATAGTGAATTGTAACGTTCAGGCCTCCTACTGACGATGGATCACTCAAATTGCGTCCCGATTCAATACATCGTCCTCCAGCAGACTTGTCTCCATGGGTCGATTGCTGCCTCGGCACCTTATGGCCGTTCTGCTGTGAATCTAGATTATCGAATGGGACGAAAAACAGATAGTGAATTATAACGTTCAGGGCCACCTAATGACGATGGATCACTCAAATTGCGTCCTGATTCAATACATCGTCCTCCAGCAGACTTGACTCCATGGGTCTATTGCTGCCTCGGACACCTTATGGCCGTTCTGCTGTGAGTCAAAGATTTTCGAATCGGACGAAAAACTGATAGTGAATTGTAACGTTCAGGGCCACCTAATGACGATGGATCACTCAAATTGCGTCCCGATTCAATACATCGTCCCCAGCAGACCTGTCTCCATGGGACTATTGCTGCCTCGGGCACCTTATGGCCGTTCTGCTGTGAGTCTAGATTATAGAATGGGATGAAAAACTGATAGTGAATTGTAACGTTCAGGGCCACCTAATGACGATAGATCACTCAAATTGCGTCCCGATTCAATACATCGTCCTCCAGCCGACTTGTCTCCATGGGTCTATTGCTGCCACGGGCACCTTATGGCAGGCCTGCTGTCACTCAAAGATTTTCGAATCGGACGAAAAACTGCTAGTGAATTGTAACGTTCAGGGCCTCCTAATGACGATGGATCACTCAAATTGCGTCCCGATTCAATACATCGTCCTCCAGCCGACTTGACTCCATGGGTCTATTGCTGCCTCGGGCACCTTATGGCCGTTCTGCTGTGAGTCTAGATTATCGAATGGGACGAAAAACTGATAGTTAATTGTAACGTTCAGGGCCTCCTAATGACGATGGATCACTCAAATTGCGTCCCAATTCGATACATCGTCCTCCAGCAGACTTGTCTCCATGGGTCGATTGCTGCCTCGGGCACCTAATGGCCGATCTGCTGTGAGTCAAAGATTTTCGAATCGGACGAAAAACTGATAGTGAATTGTAACATTCAGGGCCACCTAATGGTATGGATCACTCAAATTGCGCCCTGATTCAATACATCGTCCTCCAGCAGACTTGACTTCTTGGGTCTATTGCTGCCTCGGGCACCTTATGGCCGTTCTGCTGTGAGTCAAAGATTTTCGAATCGGACGAAAAACTAATAGTGAATTGTAACTTTCAGGGCCACCTAATGACGGTGGATCACTCAAATTGCGTCCCGATTCAATACATCGTCCTCCAGCAGACTTGTCTCCATGGTCGATTGCTGCCTCGGGCACCTTATGGCCGTTCTGCTGTGAGTCAAAGATTTTCGAATCGGACGAAAAACTGATAGTGAATTGTAACGTTCAGGGCCACCTAATGACGATGGATCACTCAAATTGCGTCCCGATTCAATACATCGTCCCCAGCAGACCTGTCTCCATGGGTCGATTGCTGCCTCGGGCACCTTACGGCCGTTCTGCTGTGAGTCAAAGATTTTCGAACCGGACGAAAAACTGATAGTGAATTGTAACGTTCAGGGCCTCCTAATGACGATGGATCACTCAAATTGCGTCCCGATTCAATACATCGTCCTCCAGCCGACTTGACTCCATGGGTCTATTGCTGCCTCGGGCACCTTATGGCCGTTCTGCTGTGAGTCTAGATTATCGAATGGGACGAAAAACTGATAGTGAATTGTAACGTTCAGAGCCTCCTAATGACGATGGATCACTCAAATTGCGTCCCGATTCAATACATCGTCCTCCAGCAGACTTGTCTCCATGGGTCGATTGCTGCCTCGGGCACCTAATGGCCGATCTGCTGTGAGTCAAAGATTTTCGAATCGGACGAAAAACTGATAGTGAATTGTAACATTCAGGGCCACCTAATGACGATGGATCACGCAAATTGCGTCCCGATTCAATACATCGTCCTCCAGCCGAGTTGACTCCATGGGTCTATTGCTGCCTCGGGCACCTTATGGCCGTTCTGCTGTGAGTCTAGATTTTCGAATCGGACGAAAAACTGATAGTGAATTGTAACGTTCAGGGCCTCCTAATGACGATGGATCACTCAAATTGCGTCCCGATTCAATACATCGTCCCCAGCAGACTTGTCTCCAAGGGTCGATTGCTGCCTCGGGCACCTAATGGCCGTTCTGCTGTGAGTCAAAGATTTTTGAATCGGACGAGAAACTGATAGTGAATTGTAACATTCAGGGCCACCTAATGACGATGGACCACGCAAATTGCGTCCCGATTCAATACATCGTCCTCCAGCCGAGTTGACTCCATGGGTCTATTGCTGCCTCGGGCACCTTATGGCCGTTCTGCTGTGTGTCTAGATTATCGAATGGGACGAAAAACTGATAGTGAATTGTAACGTTCAGGCCTCCTACTGACGATGGATCACTCAAATTGCGTCCCGATTCAATACATCGTCCTCCAGCAGACTTGTCTCCATGGGTCGATTGCTGCCTCGGCACCTTATGGCCGTTCTGCTGTGAATCTAGATTATCGAATGGGACGAAAAACTGATAGTGAATTATAACGTTCAGGGCCACCTAATGACGATGGATCACTCAAATTGCGTCCTGATTCAATACATCGTCCTCCAGCAGACTTGACTCCATGGGTCTATTGCTGCCTCGGACACCTTATGGCCGTTCTGCTGTGAGTCAAAGATTTTCGAATCGGACGAAAAACTGATAGTGAATTGTAACGTTCAGGGCCACCTAATGACGATGGATCACTCAAATTGCGTCCCGATTCAATACATCGTCCCCAGCAGACCTGTCTCCATGGGACTATTGCTGCCTCGGGCACCTTATGGCCGTTCTGCTGTGAGTCTAGATTATAGAATGGGATGAAAAACTGATAGTGAATTGTAACGTTCAGGGCCACCTAATGACGATAGATCACTCAAATTGCGTCCCGATTCAATACATCGTCCTCCAGCCGACTTGTCTCCATGGGTCTATTGCTGCCTCGGGCACCTTATGGCAGGCCTGCTGTCACTCAAAGATTTTCGAATCGGACGAAAAACTGCTAGTGAATTGTAACGTTCAGGGCCTCCTAATGACGATGGATCACTCAAATTGCGTCCCGATTCAATACATCGTCCTCCAGCCGACTTGACTCCATGGGTCTATTGCTGCCTCGGGCACCTTATGGCCGTTCTGCTGTGAGTCTAGATTATCGAATGGGACGAAAAACTGATAGTTAATTGTAACGTTCAGGGCCTCCTAATGACGATGGATCACTCAAATTGCGTCCCAATTCGATACATCGTCCTCCAGCAGACTTGTCTCCATGGGTCGATTGCTGCCTCGGGCACCTAATGGCCGATCTGCTGTGAGTCAAAGATTTTCGAATCGGACGAAAAACTGATAGTGAATTGTAACATTTAGGGCCACCTAATGACGATGGACCACGCAAATTGCGTCCCGATTCAATACATCGTCCTCCAGCCGAGTTGACTCCATGGGTCTATTGCTGCCTCGGGCACCTTATGGCCGTTCTGCTGTGTGTCTAGATTATCGAATGGGACGAAAAACTGATAGTGAATTGTAACGTTCAGGCCTCCTACTGACGATGGATCACTCAAATTGCGTCCCGATACAATACATCGTCCTCCAGCAGACTTGTCTCCATGGGTCGATTGCTGCCTCGGCACCTTATGGCCGTTCTGCTGTGAATCTAGATTATCGAATGGGACGAAAAACTGATAGTGAATTATAACGTTCAGGGCCACCTAATGACGATGGATCACTCAAATTGCGTCCTGATTCAATACATCGTCCTCCAGCAGACTTGACTCCATGGGTCTATTGCTGCCTCGGACACCTTATGGCCGTTCTGCTGTGAGTCAAAGATTTTCGAATCGGACGAAAAACTGATAGTGAATTGTAACGTTCAGGGCCACCTAATGACGATGGATCACTCAAATTGCGTCCCGATTCAATACATCGTCCCCAGCAGACCTGTCTCCATGGGTCGATTGCTGCCTCGGGCACCTTACGGCCGTTCTGCTGTGAGTCAAAGATTTTCGAACCGGACGAAAAACTGATAGTGAATTGTAACGTTCAGGGCCTCCTAATGACGATGGATCACTCAAATTGCGTCCCGATTCAATACATCGTCCTCCAGCCGACTTGACTCCATGGGTCTATTGCTGCCTCGGGCACCTTATGGCCGTTCTGCTGTGAGTCTAGATTATCGAATGGGACGAAAAACTGATAGTGAATTGTAACGTTCAGAGCCTCCTAATGACGATGGATCACTCAAATTGCGTCCCGATTCAATACATCGTCCTCCAGCAGACTTGTCTCCATGGGTCGATTGCTGCCTCGGGCACCTAATGGCCGATCTGCTGTGAGTCAAAGATTTTCGAATCGGACGAAAAACTGATAGTGAATTGTAACATTCAGGGCCACCTAATGACGATGGATCACGCAAATTGCGTCCCGATTCAATACATCGTCCTCCAGCCGAGTTGACTCCATGGGTCTATTGCTGCCTCGGGCACCTTATGGCCGTTCTGCTGTGAGTCTAGATTTTCGAATCGGACGAAAAACTGATAGTGAATTGTAACGTTCAGGGCCTCCTAATGACGATGGATCACTCAAATTGCGTCCCGATTCAATACATCGTCCCCAGCAGACTTGTCTCCAAGGGTCGATTGCTGCCTCGGGCACCTAATGGCCGTTCTGCTGTGAGTCAAAGATTTTTGAATCGGACGAGAAACTGATAGTGAATTGTAACATTCAGGGCCACCTAATGACGATGGACCACGCAAATTGCGTCCCGATTCAATACATCGTCCTCCAGCCGAGTTGACTCCATGGGTCTATTGCTGCCTCGGGCACCTTATGGCTGTTCTGCTGTGAATCTAGATTATCGAATGGGACGAAAAACTGATAGTGAATTGTAACGTTCATGGCCACCTAATGACGATGGATCACTCAAATTGCGTCCCGATTCAATACACCGTCCCCAGCAGACTTGTCTCCATGGGTCTATTGCTGCCTCGGGCACCTTATGGCCGTTCTGCTGTGAGTCTAGTTTATCGAATGGGACGAAAAACTGATAGTGAATTATAACGTTCAGGGCCACCTAATGACGATGGATCACTCAAATTGCGTCCTGATTCAATACATCGTCATCCAGCAGACTTGACTTCTTGGGTCTATTGCTGCCTCGGGCACCTTATGGCCGTTCTGCTGTGAGTCAAAGATTTTCGAATCGGACGAAAAACTGATAGTGAATTGTAACTTTCAGGGCCACCTAATGACGGTGGATCACTCAAATTGCGTCCCGATTCAATACATCGTCCTCCAGCAGACTTGTCTCCATGGTCGATTGCTGCCTCGGGCACCTTACGGCCGTTCTGCTGTGAGTCAAAGATTTTCGAACCGGACGAAAAACTGATAGTGAATTGTAACGTTCAGGGCCTCCTAATGACGATGGATCACTCAAATTGCGTCCCGATTCAATACATCGTCCTCCAGCCGACTTGACTCCATGGGTCTATTGCTGCCTCGGGCACCTTATGGCCGTTCTGCTGTGAGTCTAGATTATCGAATGGGACGAAAAACTGATAGTGAATTGTAACGTTCAGAGCCTCCTAATGACGATGGATCACTCAAATTGCGTCCCGATTCAATACATCGTCCTCCAGCAGACTTGTCTCCATGGGTCGATTGCTGCCTCGGGCACCTAATGGCCGATCTGCTGTGAGTCAAAGATTTTCGAATCGGACGAAAAACTGATAGTGAATTGTAACATTCAGGGCCACCTAATGACGATGGACCACGCAAATTGCGTCCCGATTCAATACATCGTCCTCCAGCCGAGTTGACTCCATGGGTCTATTGCTGCCTCGGGCACCTTATGGCCGTTCTGCTGTGTGTCTAGATTATCGAATGGGACGAAAAACTGATAGTGAATTGTAACGTTCAGGCCTCCTACTGACGATGGATCACTCAAATTGCGTCCCGATTCAATACATCGTCCTCCAGCAGACTTGTCTCCATGGGTCGATTGCTGCCTCGGCACCTTATGGCCGTTCTGCTGTGAATCTAGATTATCGAATGGGACGAAAAACAGATAGTGAATTATAACGTTCAGGGCCACCTAATGACGATGGATCACTCAAATTGCGTCCTGATTCAATACATCGTCCTCCAGCAGACTTGACTCCATGGGTCTATTGCTGCCTCGGACACCTTATGGCCGTTCTGCTGTGAGTCAAAGATTTTCGAATCGGACGAAAAACTGATAGTGAATTGTAACGTTCAGGGCCACCTAATGACGATGGATCACTCAAATTGCGTCCCGATTCAATACATCGTCCCCAGCAGACCTGTCTCCATGGGACTATTGCTGCCTCGGGCACCTTATGGCCGTTCTGCTGTGAGTCTAGATTATAGAATGGGATGAAAAACTGATAGTGAATTGTAACGTTCAGGGCCACCTAATGACGATAGATCACTCAAATTGCGTCCCGATTCAATACATCGTCCTCCAGCCGACTTGTCTCCATGGGTCTATTGCTGCCACGGGCACCTTATGGCAGGCCTGCTGTCACTCAAAGATTTTCGAATCGGACGAAAAACTGCTAGTGAATTGTAACGTTCAGGGCCTCCTAATGACGATGGATCACTCAAATTGCGTCCCGATTCAATACATCGTCCTCCAGCCGACTTGACTCCATGGGTCTATTGCTGCCTCGGGCACCTTATGGCCGTTCTGCTGTGAGTCTAGATTATCGAATGGGACGAAAAACTGATAGTTAATTGTAACGTTCAGGGCCTCCTAATGACGATGGATCACTCAAATTGCGTCCCAATTCGATACATCGTCCTCCAGCAGACTTGTCTCCATGGGTCGATTGCTGCCTCGGGCACCTAATGGCCGATCTGCTGTGAGTCAAAGATTTTCGAATCGGACGAAAAACTGATAGTGAATTGTAACATTCAGGGCCACCTAATGGTATGGATCACTCAAATTGCGCCCTGATTCAATACATCGTCCTCCAGCAGACTTGACTTCTTGGGTCTATTGCTGCCTCGGGCACCTTATGGCCGTTCTGCTGTGAGTCAAAGATTTTCGAATCGGACGAAAAACTAATAGTGAATTGTAACTTTCAGGGCCACCTAATGACGGTGGATCACTCAAATTGCGTCCCGATTCAATACATCGTCCTCCAGCAGACTTGTCTCCATGGTCGATTGCTGCCTCGGGCACCTTATGGCCGTTCTGCTGTGAGTCAAAGATTTTCGAATCGGACGAAAAACTGATAGTGAATTGTAACGTTCAGGGCCACCTAATGACGATGGATCACTCAAATTGCGTCCCGATTCAATACATCGTCCCCAGCAGACCTGTCTCCATGGGTCGATTGCTGCCTCGGGCACCTTACGGCCGTTCTGCTGTGAGTCAAAGATTTTCGAACCGGACGAAAAACTGATAGTGAATTGTAACGTTCAGGGCCTCCTAATGACGATGGATCACTCAAATTGCGTCCCGATTCAATACATCGTCCTCCAGCCGACTTGACTCCATGGGTCTATTGCTGCCTCGGGCACCTTATGGCCGTTCTGCTGTGAGTCTAGATTATCGAATGGGACGAAAAACTGATAGTGAATTGTAACGTTCAGAGCCTCCTAATGACGATGGATCACTCAAATTGCGTCCCGATTCAATACATCGTCCTCCAGCAGACTTGTCTCCATGGGTCGATTGCTGCCTCGGTCACCTAATGTCCGATCTGCTGTGAGTCAAAGATTTTCGAATCGGACGAAAAACTGATAGTGAATTGTAACATTCAGGGCCACCTAATGACGATGGACCACGCAAATTGCGTCCCGATTCAATACATCGTCCTCCAGCCGAGTTGACTCCATGGGTCTATTGCTGCCTCGGGCACCTTATGGCCGTTCTGCTGTGAGTCAAAGATTTTTGAATCGGACGAGAAACTGATAGTGAATTGTAACATTCAGGGCCACCTATTGACGATGGACCACGCAAATTGCGTCCCGATTCAATACATCGTCCTCCAGCCGAGTTGACTCCATGGGTCTATTGCTGCCTCGGGCACCTTATGGCTGTTCTGCTGTGAATCTAGATTATCGAATGGGACGAAAAACTGATAGTGAATTGTAACGTTCATGGCCACCTAATGACGATGGATCACTCAAATTGCGTCCCGATTCAATACACCGTCCCCAGCAGACTTGTCTCCATGGGTCTATTGCTGCCTCGGGCACCTTATGGCCGTTCTGCTGTGAGTCTAGTTTATCGAATGGGACGAAAAACTGATAGTGAATTATAACGTTCAGGGCCACCTAATGACGATGGATCACTCAAATTGCGTCCTGATTCAATACATCGTCCTCCAGCAGACTTGACTTCTTGGGTCTATTGCTGCCTCGGGCACCTTATGGCCGTTCTGCTGTGAGTCAAAGATTTTCGAATCGGACGAAAAACTGATAGTGAATTGTAACTTTCAGGGCCACCTAATGACGGTGGATCACTCAAATTGCGTCCCGATTCAATACATCGTCCTCCAGCAGACTTGTCTCCATGGTCGATTGCTGCCTCGGGCACCTTACGGCCGTTCTGCTGTGAGTCAAAGATTTTCGAACCGGACGAAAAACTGATAGTGAATTGTAACGTTCAGGGCCTCCTAATGACGATGGATCACTCAAATTGCGTCCCGATTCAATACATCGTCCTCCAGCCGACTTGACTCCATGGGTCTATTGCTGCCTCGGGCACCTTATGGCCGTTCTGCTGTGAGTCTAGATTATCGAATGGGACGAAAAACTGATAGTGAATTGTAACGTTCAGAGCCTCCTAATGACGATGGATCACTCAAATTGCGTCCCGATTCAATACATCGTCCTCCAGCAGACTTGTCTCCATGGGTCGATTGCTGCCTCGGGCACCTAATGGCCGATCTGCTGTGAGTCAAAGATTTTCGAATCGGACGAAAAACTGATAGTGAATTGTAACATTCAGGGCCACCTAATGACGATGGACCACGCAAATTGCGTCCCGATTCAATACATCGTCCTCCAGCCGAGTTGACTCCATGGGTCTATTGCTGCCTCGGGCACCTTATGGCCGTTCTGCTGTGTGTCTAGATTATCGAATGGGACGAAAAACTGATAGTGAATTGTAACGTTCAGGCCTCCTACTGACGATGGATCACTCAAATTGCGTCCCGATTCAATACATCGTCCTCCAGCAGACTTGTCTCCATGGGTCGATTGCTGCCTCGGCACCTTATGGCCGTTCTGCTGTGAATCTAGATTATCGAATGGGACGAAAAACTGATAGTGAATTGTAACGTTCAGGGCCACCTAATGACGATAGATCACTCAAATTGCGTCCCGATTCAATACATCGTCCTCCAGCCGACTTGTCTCCATGGGTCTATTGCTGCCTCGGGCACCTTATGGCAGGCCTGCTGTCACTCAAAGATTTTCGAATCGGACGAAAAACTGCTAGTGAATTGTAACGTTCAGGGCCTCCTAATGACGATGGAACACTCAAATTGCGTCCCGATTCAATACATCGTCCTCCAGCAGACTTGTCTCTATGCGTCTATTGCTGCCTCGGGCACCTTATGGCCGTTCTGCTGTGTGTCTAGATTATCGAATGGGACGAAAAACTGATAGTGAATTGTAACGTTCAGACCTCCTACTGACGATGGATCACTCAAATTGCGTCCCGATTCAATACATCGTCCTCCAGCAGACTTGTCTCCATGGGTCGATTGCTGCCTCGGCACCTTATGGCCGTTCTGCTGTGAATCTAGATTATCGAATGGGACGAAAAACAGATAGTGAATTATAACGTTCAGGGCCACCTAATGACGATGGATCACTCAAATTGCGTCCTGATTCAATACATCGTCCTCCAGCAGACTTGACTCCATGGGTCTATTGCTGCCTCGGACACCTTATGGCCGTTCTGCTGTGAGTCAAAGATTTTCGAATCGGACGAAAAACTGATAGTGAATTGTAACGTTCAGGGCCACCTAATGACGATGGATCACTCAAATTGCGTCCCGATTCAATACATCGTCCCCAGCAGACCTGTCTCCATGGGACTATTGCTGCCTCGGGCACCTTATGGCCGTTCTGCTGTGAGTCTAGATTATAGAATGGGATGAAAAACTGATAGTGAATTGTAACGTTCAAGGCCACCTAATGACGATAGATCACTCAAATTGCGTCCCGATTCAATACATCGTCCTCCAGCCGACTTGTCTCCATGGGTCTATTGCTGCCTCGGGCACCTTATGGCAGGCCTGCTGTCACTCAAAGATTTTCGAATCGGACGAAAAACTGCTAGTGAATTGTAACGTTCAGGGCCTCCTAATGACGATGGATCACTCAAATTGCGTCCCGATTCAATACATCGTCCTCCAGCCGACTTGACTCCATGGGTCTATTGCTGCCTCGGGCACCTTATCGCCGTTCTGCTGTGAGTCTAGATTTTCGAATGGGACGAAAAACTGATAGTTAATTGTAACGTTCAGGGCCTCCTAATGACGATGGATCACTCAAATTGCGTCCCAATTCGATACATCGTCCTCCAGCAGACTTGTCTCCATGGGTCGATTGCTGCCTCGGGCACCTAATGGCCGATCTGCTGTGAGTCAAAGATTTTCGAATCGGACGAAAAACTGATAGTGAATTGTAACATTCAGGGCCACCTAATGGTATGGATCACTCAAATTGCGTCCTGATTCAATACATCGTCCTCCAGCAGACTTGACTTCTTGGGTCTATTGCTGCCTCGGGCACCTTATGGCCGTTCTGCTGTGAGTCAAAGATTTTCGAATCGGACGAAAAACTAATAGTGAATTGTAACTTTCAGGGCCACCTAATGACGGTGGATCACTCAAATTGCGTCCCGATTCAATACATCGTCCTCCAGCAGACTGTCTCCATGGTCGATTGCTGCCTCGGGCACCTTATGGCCGTTCTGCTGTGAGTCAAAGATTTTCGAATCGGACGAAAAACTGATAGTGAATTGTAACGTTCAGGGCCACCTAATGACGATGGATCACTCAAATTGCGTCCCGATTCAATACATCGTCCCCAGCAGACCTGTCTCCATGGGTCGATTGCTGCCTCGGGCACCTTACGGCCGTTCTGCTGTGAGTCAAAGATTTTCGAACCGGACGAAAAACTGATAGTGAATTGTAACGTTCAGGGCCTCCTAATGACGATGGATCACTCAAATTGCGTCCCGATTCAATACATCGTCCTCCAGCCGACTTGACTCCATGGGTCTATTGCTGCCTCGGGCACCTTATGGCCGTTCTGCTGTGAGTCTAGATTATCGAATGGGACGAAAAACTGATAGTGAATTGTAACGTTCAGAGCCTCCTAATGACGATGGATCACTCAAATTGCGTCCCGATTCAATACATCGTCCTCCAGCAGACTTGTCTCCATGGGTCGATTGCTGCCTCGGGCACCTAATGTCCGATCTGCTGTGAGTCAAAGATTTTCGAATCGGACGAAAAACTGATAGTGAATTGTAACATTCAGGGCCACCTAATGACGATGGACCACGCAAATTGCGTCCCGATTCAATACATCGTCCTCCAGCCGAGTTGACTCCATGGGTCTATTGCTGCCTCGGGCACCTTATGGCCGTTCTGCTGTGAGTCAAAGATTTTCGAATCGGACGAAAAACTGATAGTGAATTGTAACATTCAGGGCCACCTAATGACGATGGACCACGCAAATTGCGTCCCGATTCAATACATCGTCCTCCAGCCGAGTTGACTCCATGGGTCTATTGCTGCCTCGGGCACCTTATGGCCGTTCTGCTGTGTGTCTAGATTATCGAATGGGACGAAAAACTGATAGTGAATTGTAACGTTCAGGCCTCCTACTGACGATGGATCACTCAAATTGCGTCCCGATTCAATACATCGTCCTCCAGCAGACTTGTCTCCATGGGTCGATTGCTGCCTCGGCACCTTATGGCCGTTCTGCTGTGAATCTAGATTATCGAATGGGACGAAAAACTGATAGTGAATTGTAACGTTCAGGGCCACCTAATGACGATAGATCACTCAAATTGCGTCCCGATTCAATACATCGTCCTCCAGCCGACTTGTCTCCATGGGTCTATTGCTGCCTCGGGCACCTTATGGCAGGCCTGCTGTCACTCAAAGATTTTCGAATCGGACGAAAAACTGCTAGTGAATTGTAACGTTCAGGGCCTCCTAATGACGATGGATCACTCAAATTGCGTCCCGATTCAATACATCGTCCTCCAGCCGACTTGACTCCATGGGTCTATTGCTGCCTCGGGCACCTTATGGCCGTTCTGCTGTGAGTCTAGATTATCGAATGGGACGAAAAACTGATAGTTAATTGTAACGTTCAGGGCCTCCTAATGACGATGGATCACTCAAATTGCGTCCCAATTCGATACATCGTCCTCCAGCAGACTTGTCTCCATGGGTCGATTGCTGCCTCGGGCACCTAAAGGCCGATCTGCTGTGAGTCAAAGATTTTCGAATCGGACGAAAAACTGATAGTGAATTGTAACATTCAGGGCCACCTAATGACGATGGACCACGCAAATTGCGTCCCGATTCAATACATCGTCCTCCAGCCGAGTTGACTCCATGGGTCTATTGCTGCCTCGGGCACATTATGGCCGTTCTGCTGTGAATCTAGATTATCGAAAGGGACGAAAAACTGATATTGAATTGTAACGTTCAGGGCCACCTAATGACGATGGATCACTCAAATTGCGTCCCGATTCAATACATCGTCCCCAGCCGACTTGACTCCATGGGACTATTGCTGCCTCGGGCACCTTATGGCCGTTCTGCTGTGAGTCTAGATTATAGAATGGGATGAAAAACTGATAGTGAATTGTATCGTTCAGGGCCACCTAATGACGATAGATCACTCAAATTGCGTCTCGATTCAATACATCGTCCTCCAGCAGACTTGTCTCCATGGGTCTATTGCTGCCTCTGGCACCTTACGGCAGGCCTGCTGTGACTCAAAGATTTTCGAATCGGACGAAAAACTGATGGTGAATTGTAACGTTCAGGGCCTCCTAATGACGATGGAACACTCAAATTGCGTCCCGATTCAATACATCGTCCTCCAGCAGACTTGTCTCTATGCGTCTATTGCTGCCTCGGGCACCTTATGGCCGTTCTGCTGTGAGTCAAAGATTTTCGAATCGGACGAAAAACTGATAGTGAATTGTAACGTTCAGGGCCACGTAATGACGATGGATCACTCAAATTGCGTCCCGATTCAATACATCGTCCTCCAGCAGACTTGTCTCCATGGGTCGATTGCTGAGACGGGCACCTTATGGCCGTTCTGCTGTGAGTCTAGATTATCGAATGGGACGAAAAACTGATAGTGAATTGTAACGTTCAGGGGCACCTAATGACGATGGATCACTCAAATTGCGTCCCGATTCAATACATCGTCCTCCAGCAGACTTGACTCCATGGGTCTATTGCTGCCTCGGGCACCTTATGGCCGTTCTGCTGTGAGTCTAGATTATCGAATGGGACGAAATACTGATAGTGAATTGTAACGTTCAGGGCCTCCTAATGACGATGGATCACTCAAATTGCGTCCCGATTCAATACATCGTCCTCCAGCCGACTTGACTCCATGGGTCTATTGCTGCCTCGGGCACCTTATGGCCGTTCTGCTGTGAGTCTAGATTATCGAATGGGACGAAAAACTGATAGTGAATTGTAACGTTCAGGGCCTCCTAATGACGATGGATCACTCAAATTGCGTCCCGATTCAATACATCGTCCTCCAGCCGACTTGACTCCATGGGTCTATTGCTGCCTCGGGCACCTTATGGCCGTTCTGCTGTGAGTCAAAGATTTTCGAATCGGACGAAAAACTGATAGTGAATTGTAACGTTCAGGGCCTCCTAATGACGATGGAACACTCAAATTGCGTCCCGATTCAATACATCGTCCTCCAGCAGACTTGTCTCTATGCGTCTATTGCTGCCTCGGGCACCTTATGGCCGTTCTGCTGTGAGTCAAAGATTTTCGAATCGGACGAAAAACTGATAGTGAATTGTAACGTTCAGGGCCACGTAATGACGATGGATCACTCAAATTGGGTCCCGATTCAATACATCGTCCCCAGCAGACTTGTCTCCATGGGACTATTGCTGCCTCGGGCACCTTATGGCCGTTCTGCTGTGAGTCTAGATTATAGAATGGGATGAAAAACTGATAGTGAATTGTAACGTTCAGGGCCACCTAATGACGATAGATCACTCAAATTGCGTCCCGATTCAATACATCGTCCTCCAGCCGACTTGTCTCCATGGGTCTATTGCTGCCTCGGGCACCTTATGGCAGGCCTGCTGTGACTCAAAGATTTTCGAATCGGACGAAAAACTGATAGTGAATTGTAACGTTCAGGGCCTCCTAATGACGATGGATCACTCAAATTGCGTCCCGATTCAATACATCGTCCTCCAGCCGACTTGACTCCATGGGTCTATTGCTGCCTCGGGCACCTTATGGCCGTTCTGCTGTGAGTCTAGATTATCGAATGGGACGAAAAACTGATAGTTAATTGTAACGTTCAGGGCCTCCTAATGACGATGGATCACTCAAATTGCGTCCCAATTCAATACATCGTCCTCCAGCAGACTTGTCTCCATGGGTCGATTGCTGCCTCGGGCACCTAATGGCCGATCTTCTGTGAGTCAAAGATTTTCGAATCGGACGAAAAACTGATAGTGAATTGTAACATTCAGGGCCACCTAATGACGATGGACCACGCAAATTGCGTCCCGATTCAATACATCGTCCTCCAGCCGAGTTGACTCCATGGGTCTATTGCTGCCTCGGGCACATTATGGCCGTTCTGCTGTGAATCTAGATTATCGAATGGGACAAAAAACTGATATTGAATTGTAACGTTCAGGGCCACCTAATGACGATGGATCACTCAAATTGCGTCCCGATTCAATACATCGTCCTCCAGCAGACTTGTCTCTATGCGTCTATTGCTGCCTCGGGCACCTTATGGCCGTTCTGCTGTGAGTCAAAGATTTTCGAATCGGACGAAAAACTGATAGTGAATTGTAACGTTCAGGGCCACCTAATGACGATGGATCACTCAAATTGCGTCCCGATTCAATACATCGTCCCCAGCAGACTTGTCTCCATGGGACTATTGCTGCCTCGGGCACCTTATGGCCGTTCTGCTGTGAGTCTAGATAATAGAATGGGATGAAAAACTGATAGTGAATTGTAACGTTCAGGGCCACCTAATGACGATAGATCACTCAAATTGCGTCCCGATTCAATACATCGTCCTCCAGCCGACTTGACTCCATGGGTCTATTGCTGCCTCGGGCACCTTATGGCCGTTCTGCTGTGAGTCTAGATTATCGAATGGGACGAAAAACTGATAGTTAATTGTAACGTTCAGGGCCTCCTAATGACGATGGATCACTCAAATTGCGTCCCAATTCGATACATCGTCCTCCAGCAGACTTGTCTCCTTGGGTCGATTGCTGCCTCGGGCACCTAATGGCCGATCTGCTGTGAGTCAAAGATTTTCGAATCGGACGAAAAACTGATAGTGAATTGTAACATTCAGGGCCACCTAATGACGATGGACCACGCAAATTGCGTCCCGATTCAATACATCGTCCTCCAGCCGAGTTGACTCCATGGGTCTATTGCTGCCTCGGGCACATTATGGCCGTTCTGCTGTGAATCTAGATTATCGAAAGGGACGAAAAACTGATATTGAATTGTAACGTTCAGGGCCACCTAATGACGATGGATCACTCAAATTGCGTCCCGATTCAATACATCGTCCCCAGCCGACTTGACTCCATGGGACTATTGCTGCCTCGGGCACCTTATGGCCGTTCTGCTGTGAGTCTAGATTAAAGAATGGGATGAAAAACTGATAGTGAATTGTATCGTTCAGGGCCACCTAATGACGATAGATCACTCAAATTGCGTCTCGATTCAATACATCGTCCTCCAGCAGACTTGTCTCCATGGGTCTATTGCTGCCTCTGGCACCTTATGGCAGGCCTGCTGTGACTCAAAGATTTTCGAATCGGACGAAAACCTGATGGTGAATTGTAACGTTCAGGGCCTCCTAATGACGATGGAACACTCAAATTGCGTCCCGATTCAATACATCGTCCTCCAGCAGACTTGTCTCTATGCGTCTATTGCTGCCTCGGGCACCTTATGGCCGTTCTGCTGTGAGTCAAAGATTTTCGAATCGGACGAAAACCTGATAGTGAATTGTAACGTTCAGGGCCACCTAATGACGATGGATCACTCAAATTGCGTCCCGATTCAATACATCGTCCCCAGCCGACTTGACTCCATGGGACTATTGCGGCCTCGGGCACCTTATGGCCGTTCTGCTGTGAGTCTAGATTATAGAGTGGGATGAAAAACTGATTGTGAATTGTAACGTTTAGGGCCACCTAATGACGATAGATCACTCAAATTGCGTCCCGATTCAATACATCGTCCTCCTGCAGACTTGTCTCCATGGGTCTATTCCTGCCTCGGTTACCTTATGGCAGGCCTGCTGTGACTCAAAGATTTTCGAATCGGACGAAAAACTGATAGTGAATTGTAACGTTCAGGGCCTCCTAATGACGATGGAACACTCAAATTGCGTCCCGATTCAATACATCGTCCTCCAGCAGACTTGTCTCTATGCGTCTATTGCTGCCTCGGGCACCTTATGGCCGTTCTGCTGTGAGTCAAAGATTTTCGAATCGGACGAAAAACTGATAGTGAATTGTAACGTTCAGGGCCACGTAATGACGATGGATCACTCAAATTGCGTCCCGATTCAATACATCGTCCCCAGCAGACTTGTCTCCATGGGACTATTGCTGCCTCGGGCACCTTATGGCCGTTCTGCTGTGAGTCTAGATTATAGAATGGGATGAAAAACTGATAGTGAATTGTAACGTTCAGGGCCACCTAATGACGATAGATCACTCAAATTGCGTCCCGATTCAATACATCGTCCTCCAGCCGACTTGTCTCCATGGGTCTATTGCTGCCTCGGGCACCTTATGGCAGGCCTGCTGTGACTCAAAGAATTTCGAATCGGACGAAAAACTGATAGTGAATTGTAACGTTCAGGGCCTCCTAATGACGATGGATCACTCAAATTGCGTCCCGATTCAATACATCGTCCTCCAGCCGACTTGACTCCATGGGTCTATTGCTGCCTCGGGCACCTTATGGCCGTTCTGCTGTGAGTCTAGATTATCGATAGGGACGAAAAACTGATAGTTAATTGTAACGTTCAGGGCCACCTAATGACGATGGATCACTCAAATTGCGTCCCAATTCAATACATCGTCCTCCAGCAGACTTGTCTCCATGGGTCGATTGCTGCCTCGGGCACCTAATGGCCGATCTTCTGTGAGTCAAAGATTTTCGAATCGGACGAAAAACTGATAGTGAATTGTAACATTCAGGGCCACCTAATGACGATGGACCACGCAAATTGCGTCCCGATTCAATACATCGTCCTCCAGCCGAGTTGACTATATGGGTCTATTGCTGCCTCGGGCACATTATGGCCGTTCTGCTGTGAATCTAGATTATCGAATGGGACAAAAAACTGATATTGAATTGTAACGTTCAGGGCCACCTAATGACGATGGATCACTCAAATTGCGTCCCGATTCAATACATCGTCCCCAGCCGACTTGACTCCATGGGACTATTGCTGCCTCGGGCACCTTATGGCCGTTCTGCTGTGAGTCTAGATTATAGAATGGGATGAAAAACTGATAGTGAATTGTATCGTTCAGGGCCACCTAATGACGATAGATCACTCAAATTGCGTCTCGATTCAATACATCGTCCTCCAGCAGACTTGTCTCCATGGGTCTATTGCTGCCTCTGGCACCTTATGGCAGGCCTGCTGTGACTCAAAGATTTTCGAATCGGACGAAAAACTGATGGTGAATTGTAACGTTCAGGGCCTCCTAATGACGGTGGAACACTCAAATTGCGTCCCGATTCAATACATCGTCCTCCAGCAGACTTGTCTCTATGCGTCTATTGCTGCCTCGGGCACCTTATGGCCGTTCTGCTGTGAGTCAAAGATTTTCGAATCGGACGAAAAACTGATAGTGAATTGTAACGTTCAGGGCCACGTAATGACGATGGATCACTCAAATTGCGTCCCGATTCAATACATCGTCCTCCAGCAGACTTGTCTCCATGGGTCGATTGCTGCCACGGGCACCTTATGGCCGTTCTGCTGTGAGTCTAGATTATCGAATGGGACGAAAAACTGATAGTGAATTGTAACGTTCAGGGCCTCCTAATGACGATGGATCACTCAAATTGCGTCCCGATTCAATACATCGACCTCCAGCCTACTTGACTCCATGGGTCTATTGCTGCCTCGGGCACCTTATGGCCGTTCTGCTGTGAGTCTAGATTATCGAATGGGACGAAAAACTGATAGTGAATTGTAACGTTCAGGGCCTCCTAATGACGATGGATCACTCAAATTGCGTCCCGATTCAATACATCGTCCTCCAGCAGACTTGTCTCCATGGGTCTATTGCTGCCTCGGGCACCTAATGGCCGTTCTGCAGTGAGTCAAATATTTTCGAATCGGACGAAAAACTGATAGTGAATTGTAACGTTCAGGGCCACCTAATGACGATGGATCACTCAAATTGCGTCCCGATTCAATACATCGTCCCCAGCCGACTTGACTCCATGGGACTATTGCGGCCTCGGGCACCTTATGGCCGTTCTGCTGTGAGTCTAGATTATAGAATGGGATGAAAAACTGATAGTGAATTGTAACGTTTAGGGCCACCTAATGACGATAGATCACTCAAATTGCGTCCCGATTCAATACATCGTCCTCCAGCAGACTTGTCTCCATGGGTCTATTGCTGCCTCGGGCACCTTATGGCCGTTCTGCTGTGAGTCTAGATTATCGAATGGGACGAAAAACTGATAGTGAATTGTAACGTTCAGGGCCTCCTAATGACGATGGATCACTCAAATTGCGTCCCGATTCAATACATCGTCCTCCAGCAGACTTGTCTCCATGGGTCTATTGCTGCCTCGGGCACCTAATGGCCGTTCTGCAGTGAGTCAAATATTTTCGAATCGGACGAAAAACTGATAGTGAATTGTAACGTTCAGGGCCACCTAATGACGATGGATCACTCAAATTGCGTCCCGATTCAATACATCGTCCCCAGCCGACTTGACTCCATGGGACTATTGCGGCCTCGGGCACCTTATGGCCGTTCTGCTGTGAGTCTAGATTATAGAATGGGATGAAAAACTGATAGTGAATTGTAACGTTTAGGGCCACCTAATGACGATAGATCACTCAAATTGCGTCCCGATTCAATACATCGTCCTCCAGCAGACTTGTCTCCATGGGTCTATTCCTGCCTCGGTTACCTTATGGCAGGCCTGCTGTGACTCAAAGATTTTCGAATCGGACGAAAAACTGATAGTGAATTGTAACGTTCAGGGCCTCCTAATGACGATGGACCACGCAAATTGCGTCCCGATTCAATACATCGTCCTCCAGCAGACTTGTCTCTATGTGTCTATTGCTGCCTCGGGTACCTTATGGCCGTTCTGCTGTGAGTCAAAGATTTTCGAATCGGACGAAAAACTGATAGTGAATTGTAACGTTCAGGGCCACCTAATGACGATGGATCACTCAAATTGCGTCCCGATTCAATACATCGTCCTCCAGCCGACTTGACTCCATGGGTCTATTGCTGCCTCGGGCACCTTATGGCCGTTCTGCTGTGAGTCAAAGATTTTCGAATCGGACGAAAAACTGATAGTGAATTGTAACATTCAGGGCCACCTAATGACGATGGATCACTCAAATTGCGTCCCGATTCAATACATCGTCCTCCAGCCGAGTTGACTCCATGGGTCTATTGCTGCCTCGGGCACCTTATGGCCGTTCTGCTGTGAATCTAGATTATCGAATGGGACGAAAAACTGATAGTGAATTGTAACGTTCAGGGCCACCTAATGACGATGGATCACTCAAATTGCGTCCCGATTCAGTACATCGTCCCCAGCCGACTTGTCTCCGTGGGTCTATTGCTGCCTCGGGCACCTTATGGCAGGCCTGCTGTGACTCAAAGATTTTCGAATCGGACGAAAAACTGATAGTGAATTGTAACGTTCAGGGCCTCCTAAAGACGATGGAACACTCAAATTGCGTCCCGATTCAATACATCGTCCTCCAGCAGACTTGTCTCTATGCGTCTATTGCTGCCTCGGGCACCTTATGGCCGTTCTGCTGTGAGTCTAGTTTATCGAATGGGACGAAAAACTCATAGTGAATTGTAACGTTCAGGGCCACCTAATGACGATGGATCACTCAAATTGCGTCCCGATTCAATACATCGTCCCCAGCCGACTTGACTCCATGGGACTATTGCTGCCTCGGACACCTTATGGCCGTTCTGCTGTGAGTCTAGATTATAGAATGGGATGAAAAACTGATAGTGAATTGTAACGTTTAGGGCCACCTAATGACGATAGATCACTCAAATTGCGTCCCGATTCAATACATCGTCCTCCGGCAGACTTGTCTCCATGCGTCTATTGCTGCCTCGGGCACCTTATGGCAGGCCTGCTGTGACTCAAAGATTTTCGAATCGGACGAAAAACTGAAAGTGAATTGTAACGTTCAGGGCCTCCTAATGACGATGGAACACTCAAATTGCGTCCCGATTCAATACATCGTCCTCCAGCCGAGTTGACTCCATGGGTCTATTGCTGCCTCGGGCACCTTATGGCCGTTCTGCTGTGAATCTAGATTATCGAATGGGACGAAATACTGATATTGAATTGTAACGTTCAGGGCCACCTAATGACGATGGACCACTCAAATTGCGTCCCGATTCAATACATCGTCCCCAGCCGACTTGACTCCATGGGACTATTGCTGCCTCGGGCACCTTATGGCCGTTCTGCTGTGAGTCTAGATTATAGAATGGGATGAAATACTGATAGTGAATTGTAACGTTTAGGGCCACCTAATGACGATAGATCACTCAAATTGCGTCCCGATTCAATACATCGTCCTCCAGCAGACTTGTCTCCATGGCACTATTGCTGCCTCGGGCACCTTATGGCAGGCCTGCTGTGACTCAAAGATTTTCGAATCGGACGAAAAACTGATAGTGAATTGTAACGTTCAGGGCCTCCTAATGACGATGGAACACTCAAATTGCGTCCCGATTCAATACATCGTCCTCCAGCAGACTTGTCTCTATGCGTCTATTGCTGCCTCGGGCACCTTATGGCCGTTCTGCTGTGAGTCAAAGATTTTCGAATCGGACGAAAAACTGATAGTGAATTGTAACGTTCAGGGCCACCTAATGACGATGGATCACTCAAATTGCGTCCCGATTCAATACATCGTCCTCCAGCCGACTTGACTCCATGGATCTATTGCTGCCTCGGGCACCTTATGGCCGTTGTGCTGTGAGTCAAAGATTTTCGAATCGGACGAAAAACTGATAGTGAATTGTAACGTTCAGGGCCACCTAATGACGATGGATCACTCAAATTGCGTCCCGATACAATACATCGTCCTCCAGCCGACTTGACTCCATGGGTCTATTGCTGCCTCGGGCACCTTATGGCCGTTCTGCTGTGAGTCTAGATTATCGAATGGGACGAAAAACTGATAGTGAATTGTAACGTTCAGGGCCTCCTAATGACGATGGATCACTCAAATTGCGTCCCGATTCAATACATCGTCCTCCAGCAGACTTGTCTCCATGGGTCTATTGCTGCCTCGGGCACCTAATGGCCGTTCTGCTGTGAGTCAAAGATTTTCGAATCGGACGAAAAACTGATAGTGAATTGTAACATTCAGGGCCACCTAATGACGATGGATCACTCAAATTGCGTCCCGATTCAATACATCGTCCTCCAGCCGACTTGACTCCATGGGTCTATTGCTGCCTCGGGCACCTTATGGCCGTTCTGCTGTGAGTCAAAGATTTTCGAATCGGACGAGAAACTGATAGTGAATTGTAACATTCAGGGCCACCTAATGACGATGGACCATGCAAATTGCGTCCCGATTCAATACATCGTCCTCCAGCCGAGTTGACTCCATGGGTCTATTGCTGCCACGGGTACCTTGTGGCCGTTCTGCTGTGAATCTAGATTATCGAATGGGACGAAAAACTGATAGTGAATTGTAACGTTCAGGGCCACCTAATGACGATGGATCACTCAAATTGCGTCCCGATTCAATTCATCGTCCCCAGCCGACTTGTCTCCATGGGTCTATTGCTGCCTCGGGCACCTTATGGCAGGCCTGCTGTGACTCAAAGATTTTCGAATCGGACGAAAAACTGATAGTGAATTGTAACGTTCAGGGCCTCCTAATGACGATGGAACACTCAAATTCCGTCCCGATTCAATACATCGTCCTCCAGCAGACTTGTCTCTATGCGTCTATTGCTGCCTCGGGGACCTTATGGCCGTTCTGCTGTGAGTCAAAGATTTTCGAATCGGACGAAAAACTGATAGTGAATTGTAACGTTCAGGGCCACCTAATGACGATGGATCACTCAAATTGCGTCCCGATTAAATACATCGTCCTCCAGCCGTCTTGACTCCATGGGTCTATTGCTGCCTCGGGCACCTTATGGCCGTTCTGCTGTGAGTCAAAGATTTTCGAATCGGACGAAAAACTGATAGTGAATTGTAACATTCAGGGCCACCTAATGACGATGGACCACGCGAATTGCGTCCCGATTCAATACATCGTCCTCCAGCCGAGTTGACTCCATGGGTCTATTGCTGCCTCGGGCACCTTATGGCCGTTCTGCTGTGAGTCTAGATTATCGATTGGGACGAAACACTGATAGTGAATTGTATCGTTCAGGGCCTCCTAATGACGATGGATCACTCAAATTGCGTCCCGATTCAATACATCGTCCTCCAGCCGACTTGACTCCATGGGTCTATTGCTGCCTTGGGCACCTTATGGCCGTTCTGCTGTGAGTCTAGATTATCGAATGGGACGAAATACTGATAGTGAATTGTAACGTTCAGGGCCTCCTAATGACGATGGATCACTCAAATTGCGTCCCGATTCAATACATCGTCCTCCAGCCGACTTGACTCCATGGGTCTATTGCTGCCTCGGGCACCTTATGGCCGTTCTGCTGTGAGTCTAGATTATCGAATGGGACGAAAAACTGATAGTGAATTGTAACGTTCAGGGCCTCCTAATGACGATGGATCACTCAAATTGCGTCCCGATTCAATACATCGTCCTCCAGCAGACTTGTCTCCATGGGTTGTTTGCTGCCTCGGGCACCTAATGGCCGTTCTGCTTTGAGTCAAAGATTTACGAATCGGACGAAAAACTGATAGTGAATTGTAACATTCAGGGCCACCTAATGACGATGGACCACGCAAATTGCGTCCCGATTCAATACATCGTCCTCCAGCCGAGTTGACTCCATGGGTCTATTGCTGCCTCGGGCACCTTATGGCCGTTCTGCTGTGAATCTAGATTATCGAATGGGACGAAAAACTGATAGTGAATTGTAACGTTCAGGGCCTCCTAATGACGATGGATCACTCAAATTGCGTCCCGATTCAATACATCCTCCCCAGCCGACTTGTCTCCGTGGGTCTATTGCTGCCTCGGGCACCTTATGGCCGTTCTGCTGTGAGTCTAGATTATCGAATGGGACGAAAAACTGATAGTGAATTGTAACGTTCAGGGCCACCTAATGACGATGGATCACTCAAATTGCGTCCTGATTCAATACATCGTCCTCCAGCAGACTTGACTTCATGGGTCTATTGCTGCCTCGGGCACCTTATGGCCGTTCTGCTGTGAGTCAAAGATTTTCGAATCGGACGAAAAACTGATAGTGAATTGTAACGTTCAGGGCCTCCTAATGACGATGGATCACTCAAATTGCGGCCCGATTCAATACATCGTCCTTTAGCCGAGTTGACTCCATGGGTCTATTGCTGCCTCGGGCACCTTATGGCCGTTCTGCTGTGAATCTAGATTATCGAATATGACGAAAAACTGATAGTGAATTGTAACATTCAGGGCCACCTAATGACGATGGACCACGCAAATTGCGTCCTGATTCAATACATCGTCCTCCAGCAGACTTGACTTCATGGGTCTATTGCTGCCTCGGGCACCTTATGGCCGTACTGCTGTGAGTCAAAGATTTTCGAATCGGACGAAAAACTGGTAGTGAATTGTAACGTTCAGGCCCACCTAATGACGATGGATCACTCAAATTGCGTCCCGATTCAATACGTCGTCCTCCAGCCGACTTGACTCCATGGGTCTATTGCTGCCTCGGGCACCTTATGGCCGTTCTGCAGTGAGTCTAGATTATCGAATGGGACGAAAAACTGATAGTGAATTGTAACGTTCAGGGCCTCCTAATGACGATGGATCACTCAAATTGCGTCCCGATTCAATACATCGTCCTCCAGCCGTCTTGACTCCATGGGTCTATTGCTGCCTCGGGTACCTTATGGCCGTTCTGCTGTGAGTCTAGATTATCGAATGGGACGAAAAACTGATAGTGAATTGTAACGTTCAGGGCCTCCTAATGACGATGGATCACTCAAATTGCGTCCCGATTCAATACATCGTCCTCCAGCAGACTTGTCTCCATGGGTCGATTGCTGCCTCGGGCACCTAATGGCCGTTCTGCTGTGAGTCAAAGATTTTCGAATCGGACGAAAAACTGATAGTGAATTGTAACATTCAGGGCCACCTAATGACGATGGACCACGCAAATTGCGTCCCGATTCAATACATCGTCCTTTAGCCGAGTTGACTCCATGGGTCTATTGCTGCCTCGGGCACCTTATGGCCGTTCTGCTGTGAATCTAGATTATCGAATATGACGAAAAACTGATAGTGAATTGTAACGTTCAGGGCCACCTAATGACGATGGATCACTCAAATTGCGTCCCGATTCAATACATCGTCCCCAGCCGACTTGTCTCCATGGGTCTATTGCTGCCTCGGGCACCTTATGGCCGTTCTGCTGTGAGTCTAGATTATCGAATGGGATGAAAAACTGATAGTGAATTGTAACGTTCAGGGCCACCTAATGACGATGGATCACTCAAAGTGCGTCCTGATTCAATACATCGTCCTCCAGCAGACTTGACTTCATGGGTCTATTGCTGCCTCGGGCACCTTATGGCCGTTCTGCTGTGAGTCAAAGATTTTCGAATCGGACGAAAAACTGATAGTGAATTGTAACGTTCAGGCCCACCTAATGACGATGGATCACTCAAATTGCGTCCCGATTCAATACATCGTCCTCCAGCCGACTTGACTCCATGGGTCTATTGCTGCCTCGGGCACCTTATGGCCGTTCTGCAGTGAGTCTAGATTATCGAATGGGACGAAAAACTGATAGTGAATTGTAACGTTCAGGGCCTCCTAATGACGATGGATCACTCAAATTGCGTCCCGATTCAATACATCGTCCTCCAGCCGACTTGACTCCATGGGTCTATTGCTGCCTCGGGCACCTTATGGCCGTTCTGCTGTGAATCTAGATTATCGAATGGGACGAAATACTGATATTGAATTGTAACGTTCAGGGCCATCTAATGACGATGGACCACTCAAATTGCGTCCCGATTCAATACATCGTCCCCAGCCGACTTGACTCCATGGGACTATTGCTGCCTCGGGCACCTTATGGCCGTTCTGCTGTGAGTCTAGATTATAGAATGGGATGAAATACTGATAGTGAATTGTAACGTTTAGGGCCACCTAATGACGATAGATCACTCAAATTGCGTCCCGATTCAATACATCGTCCTCCAGCAGACTTGTCTCCATGGCACTATTGCTGCCTCGGGCACCTTATGGCAGGCCTGCTGTGACTCAAAGATTTTCGAATCGGACGAAAAACTGATAGTGAATTGTAACGTTCAGGGCCTCCTAATGACGATGGAACACTCAAATTGCGTCCCGATTCAATACATCGTCCTCCAGCAGACTTGTCTCTATGCGTCTATTGCTGCCTCGGGCACCTTATGGCCGTTCTGCTGTGAGTCAAAGATTTTCGAATCGGACGAAAAACTGATAGTGAATTGTAACGTTCAGGGCCACCTAATGACGATGGATCACTCAAATTGCGTCCCGATTCAATACATCGTCCTCCAGCCGACTTGACTCCATGGGTCTATTGCTGCCTCGGGCACCTTATGGCCGTTGTGCTGTGAGTCAAAGATTTTCGAATCGGACGAAAAACTGATAGTGAATTGTAACGTTCAGGGCCACCTAATGACGATGGATCACTCAAATTGCGTCCCGATACAATACATCGTCCTCCAGCCGACTTGACTCCATGGGTCTATTGCTGCCTCGGGCACCTTATGGCCGTTCTGCTGTGAGTCTAGATTATCGAATGGGACGAAAAACTGATAGTGAATTGTAACGTTCAGGGCCTCCTAATGACGATGGATCACTCAAATTGCGTCCCGATTCAATACATCGTCCTCCAGCAGACTTGTCTCCATGGGTCTATTGCTGCCTCGGGCACCTAATGGCCGTTCTGCTGTGAGTCAAAGATTTTCGAATCGGACGAAAAACTGATAGTGAATTGTAACATTCAGGGCCACCTAATGACGATGGATCACTCAAATTGCGTCCCGATTCAATACATCGTCCTCCAGCCGACTTGACTCCATGGGTCTATTGCTGCCTCGGGCACCTTATGGCCGTTCTGCTGTGAGTCAAAGATTTTCGAATCGGACGAGAAACTGATAGTGAATTGTAACGTTCAGGGCCACCTAATGACGATGGATCACTCAAATTGCGTCCCGATTCAATACATCGTCCCCAGCCGACTTGTCTCCATGGGTCTATTGCTGCCTCGGGCACCTTATGGCAGGCCTGCTGTGACTCAAAGATTTTCGAATCGGACGAAAAACTGATAGTGAATTGTAACGTTCAGGGCCTCCTAATGACGATGGAACACTCAAATTCCGTCCCGATTCAATACATCGTCCTCCAGCAGACTTGTCTCTATGCGTCTATTGCTGCCTCGGGGACCTTATGGCCGTTCTGCTGTGAGTCAAAGATTTACGAATCGGACGAAAAACTGATAGTGAATTGTAACGTTCAGGGCCACCTAATGACGATGGATCACTCAAATTGCGTCCCGATTAAATACATCGTCCTCCAGCCGTCTTGACTCCATGGGTCTATTGCTGCCTCGGGCACCTTATGGCCGTTCTGCTGTGAGTCAAAGATTTTCGAATCGGACGAAAAACTGATAGTGAATTGTAACATTCAGGGCCACCTAATGACGATGGACCACGCGAATTGCGTCCCGATTCAATACATCGTCCTCCAGCCGAGTTGACTCCATGGGTCTATTGCTGCCTCGGGCACCTTATGGCCGTTCTGCTGTGAGTCTAGATTATCGATTGGGACGAAACACTGATAGTGAATTGTATCGTTCAGGGCCTCCTAATGACGATGGATCACTCAAATTGCGTCCCGATTCAATACATCGTCCTCCAGCCGACTTGACTCCATGGGTCTATTGCTGCCTTGGGCACCTTATGGCCGTTCTGCTGTGAGTCTAGATTATCGAATGGGACGAAATACTGATAGTGAATTGTAACGTTCAGGGCCTCCTAATGACGATGGATCACTCAAATTGCGTCCCGATTCAATACATCGTCCTCCAGCCGACTTGACTCCATGGGTCTATTGCTGCCTCGGGCACCTTATGGCCGTTCTGCTGTGAGTCTAGATTATCGAATGGGACGAAAAACTGATAGTGAATTGTAACGTTCAGGGCCTCCTAATGACGATGGATCACTCAAATTGCGTCCCGATTCAATACATCGTCCTCCAGCAGACTTGTCTCCATGGGTTGATTGCTGCCTCGGGCACCTAATGGCCGTTCTGCTTTGAGTCAAAGATTTACGAATCGGACGAAAAACTGATAGTGAATTGTAACATTCAGGGCCACCTAATGACGATGGACCACGCAAATTGCGTCCCGATTCAATACATCGTCCTCCAGCCGAGTTGACTCCATGGGTCTATTGCTGCCTCGGGCACCTTATGGCCGTTCTGCTGTGAATCTAGATTATCGAATGGGACGAAAAACTGATAGTGAATTGTAACGTTCAGGGCCTCCTAATGACGATGGATCACTCAAATTGCGTCCCGATTCAATACATCGTCCCCAGCCGACTTGTCTCCGTGGGTCTATTGCTGCCTCGGGCACCTTATGGCCGTTCTGCTGTGAGTCTAGATTATCGAATGGGACGAAAAACTGATAGTGAATTGTAACGTTCAGGGCCACCTAATGACGATGGATCACTCAAATTGCGTCCTGATTCAATACATCGTCCTCCAGCAGACTTGACTTCATGGGTCTATTGCTGCCTCGGGCACCTTATGGCCGTTCTGCTGTGAGTCAAAGATTTTCGAATCGGACGAAAAACTGATAGTGAATTGTAACGTTCAGGGCCTCCTAATGACGATGGATCACTCAAATTGCGGCCCGATTCAATACATCGTCCTTTAGCCGAGTTGACTCCATGGGTCTATTGCTGCCTCGGGCACCTTATGGCCGTTCTGCTGTGAATCTAGATTATCGAATATGACGAAAAACTGATAGTGAATTGTAACATTCAGGGCCACGTAATGACGATGGACCACGCAAATTGCGTCCTGATTCAATACATCGTCCTCCAGCAGACTTGACTTCATGGGTCTATTGCTGCCTCGGGCACCTTATGGCCGTACTGCTGTGAGTCAAAGATTTTCGAATCGGACGAAAAACTGGTAGTGAATTGTAACGTTCAGGCCCACCTAATGACGATGGATCACTCAAATTGCGTCCCGATTCAATACGTCGTCCTCCAGCCGACTTGACTCCATGGGTCTATTGCTGCCTCGGGCACCTTATGGCCGTTCTGCAGTGAGTCTAGATTATCGAATGGGACGAAAAACTGATAGTGAATTGTAACGTTCAGGGCCTCCTAATGACGATGGATCACTCAAATTGCGTCCCGATTCAATACATCGTCCTCCAGCCGTCTTGACTCCATGGGTCTATTGCTGCCTCGGGTACCTTATGGCCGTTCTGCTGTGAGTCTAGATTATCGAATGGGACGAAAAACTGATAGTGAATTGTAACGTTCAGGGCCTCCTAATGACGATGGATCACTCAAATTGCGTCCCGATTCAATACATCGTCCTCCAGCAGACTTGTCTCCATGGGTCGATTGCTGCCTCGGGCACCTAATGGCCGTTCTGCTGTGAGTCAAAGATTTTCGAATCGGACGAAAAACTGATAGTGAATTGTAACATTCAGGGCCACCTAATGACGATGGACCACGCAAATTGCGTCCCGATTCAATACATCGTCCTTTAGCCGAGTTGACTCCATGGGTCTATTGCTGCCTCGGGCACCTTATGGCCGTTCTGCTGTGAATCTAGATTATCGAATATGACGAAAAACTGATAGTGAATTGTAACGTTCAGGGCCACCTAATGACGATGGATCACTCAAATTGCGTCCCGATTCAATACATCGTCCCCAGCCGACTTGTCTCCATGGGTCTATTGCTGCCTCGGGCACCTTATGGCCGTTCTGCTGTGAGTCTAGATTATCGAATGGGATGAAAAACTGATAGTGAATTGTAACGTTCAGGGCCACCTAATGACGATGGATCACTCAAAGTGCGTCCTGATTCAATACATCGTCCTCCAGCAGACTTGACTTCATGGGTCTATTGCTGCCTCGGGCACCTTATGGCCGTTCTGCTGTGAGTCAAAGATTTTCGAATCGGACGAAAAACTGATAGTGAATTGTAACGTTCAGGCCCACCTAATGACGATGGATCACTCAAATTGCGTCCCGATTCAATACATCGTCCTCCAGCCGACTTGACTCCATGGGTCTATTGCTGCCTCGGGCACCTTATGGCCGTTCTGCAGTGAGTCTAGATTATCGAATGGGACGAAAAACTGATAGTGAATTGTAACGTTCAGGGCCTCCTAATGACGATGGATCACTCAAATTGCGTCCCGATTCAATACATCGTCCTCCAGCCGACTTGACTCCATGGGTCTATTGCTGCCTCGGGCACCTTATGGCCGTTCTGCTGTGAGTCTAGATTATCGAATGGGACGAAAAACTGATAGAGAATTGTAACGTTCAGGGCCTCTTAATGACGATGGATCACTCAAATTGCGTCACGATTCAATACATCGTCCTCCAGCAGACTTGTCTCCATGGGTCGATTGCTGCCTCGGGCACCTAATGGCCGTTCTGCTGTGAGTCAATGATTTTCGAATCGGACGAAAAACTGATAGTGAATTGTAACATTCAGGGCCACCTAATGACGATGGACCACGCAAATTGCGTCCCGATTCAATACATTGTCCTTTAGCCGAGTTGACTCCATGGGTCGATTGCTGCCTCGGGCACGTTATGGCCGTTCTGCTGTGAATCTAGATTATCGAATGGGACGAAAAACTGATAGTGAATTGTAACGTTCAGGGCCACCTAATGACGATGGATCACTCAAATTGCGTCCTGATTCAATACATCGTCCTCCAGCAGACTTGACTTCATGGGTCTATTGCTGCCTCGGGACCTTATGGCCGTTCTGCTGTGAGTCAAAGATTTTCGAATCGGACGAAAAACTGATAGTGAATTGTAACGTTCAGGGCCACCTAATGACGATGAATCACTCAAATTGCGTCCCGATTCAATACATCGTCCTCCAGCAGAATTGTCTCCATGGGTCTATTGCTGCCTCGGGCACCTTATGGCAGGCCTGCTGTGACTCAAAGGTTTTCGAATCGGACGAAAAACTGATAGTGAATTGTAACGTTCAGGGCCTCCTAATGACGATGGATCACTCAAATTGCGTCCCGATTCAATACATCGTCCTTTAGCCGACTTGACTCCATGGGTCTATTGCTGCCTCGGGCACCTTATGGCCGTTCTGCTGTTAGTGTAGATTATCGAATGGGACGAAAAACTGATAGTGAATTGTAACGTTCAGGCCCTCCTAATGACGATGGATCACTCAAATTGCGTCCCGATTCAATACATCGTCCTCCAGCAGACTTGTCTCCATGGGTCGATTGCTGCCTCGGGCACCTAATGGCCGTTCTGCTGTGAGTCAAAGATTTTCGAATCGGACGAAAAACTGATAGTGAATTGTAACATTCAGGGCCACCTAATGACGATGGACCACGCAAATTGCGTCCCGATTCAATACATCGTCCTTTAGCCGAGTTGACTCCATGGGTCGATTGCTGCCTCGGGCACCTTATGGCCGTTCTGCTGTGAATCTAGATTATCGAATGGGACGAAAAACTGATAGTGAATTGTAACGTTCAGGGCCACCTAATGACGATGGATCACTCAAATTGCGTCCCGATTCAATACATCGTCCCCAGCCGACTTGTCTCCATGGGTCTATTGCTGCCTCGGGCACCTTATGGCCGTTCTGCTGTGAGTCTAGATTATCGAATGGGACGAAAAACTGATAGTGAATTGTAACGCTCAGGGCCACCTAATGACGATGAATCACTCAAATTGCGTCCCGATTCAATACATCGTCCTCCAGCAGAATTGTCTCCTTGGGTCTATTGCTGCCTCGGGCACCTTATGGCAGGCCTGCTGTGACTCAAAGATTTTCGAATCGGACGAAAAACTGATAGTGAATTGTAACGTTCAGGGCCTCCTAATGACGATGGATCACTCAAATTGCGTCCCGATTCAATACATCGTCCTTTAGCCGACTTGACTCCATGGGTCTATTGCTGCCTCGGGCACCTTATGGCCGTTCTGCTGTGAGTCTAGATTATCGAATGGGACGAAATACTGATAGTGAATTGTAACGTTCAGGGCCTGCTAATGACGATGGAACACTCAAATTGTGTCCCGATTCAATACATCGTCCTCCAGCCGACTTGACTCCATGGGTCTATTGCTGCCTCGGGCACCTTATGGCCGTTCTGCTGTGAGTCTAGATTATCGAATGGGACGAAAAACTGATAGTGAATTGTAACGTTCAGGCCCTCCTAATGACGATGGATCACTCAAATTGCGTCCCGATTCAATACATCGTCCTCCAGCAGACTTGTCTCCATGGGTCGATTGCTGCCTCGGGCACCTAATGGCCCTCCTGCTGTGAGTCAAAGATTTTCGAATCGGACGAAAAACTGATAGTGAATTGTAACATTCAGGGCCACCTAATGACGATGGACCACGCAAATTGCGTCCCGATTCAATACATCGTCCTCCAGCCGAGTTGACTCCATGGGTCTATTGCTGCCTCGGGCACCTTATGGCCGTTCTGCTGTGAGTCTAGATTATCGAATGGGACGAAATACTGATAGTGAATTGTATCGTTCAGGGCCTCCTAATGACGATGGATCACTCAAATTGCGTCCCGATTCAATACATCGTCCTCCAGCCGACTTGACTCCATGGGTCTATTGCTGCCTCGGGCACCTTATGGCCGTTCTGCTGTGAGTCTAGATTATCGAATTGGACGAAAAACTGATAGTGAATTGTAACGTTCAGGGCCTCCTAATGACGATGGATCACTCAAATTGCGTCCCGATTCAATACATCGTCCTCCAGCAGACTTGTCTCCATGGGTCGATTGCTGCCTCGGGCACCTAATGGGCGTTCTGCTGTGAGTCAAAGATTTTCGAATCGGACGAAAAACTGATAGTGAATTGTAACATTCAGGGCCACCTAATGACGATGGACCACGCAAATTGCGTCCCGATTCAATAC
Organism: Schistocerca cancellata; assembly: GCF_023864275.1. Lineage (NCBI taxonomy): Eukaryota > Metazoa > Arthropoda > Insecta > Orthoptera > Acrididae > Schistocerca > Schistocerca cancellata. Next base: position 525,528,345 of record NC_064634.1, on the reverse strand, counting down.
ATCGTCCTTTAGCCGAGTTGACTCCATGGGTCTATTGCTGCCTCGGGCACCTTATGGCCGTTCTGCTGTGAATCTAGATTATCGAATATGACGAAAAACTGATAGTGAATTGTAACGTTCAGGGCCACCTAATGACGATGGATCACTCAAATTGCGTCCCGATTCAATACATCGTCCTCCAGCCGACTTGACTCCATGGGTCTATTGCTGCCTCGGGCACCTTATGGCCGTTCTGCTGTGAGTCTAGATTATCGAATGGGACGAAAAACTGATAGTGAATTGTAACGTTCAGGGCCTCCTAATGACGATGGATCACTCAAATTGCGTCCCGATTCAATACATCGTCCTCCAGCAGACTTGTCTCCATGGGTCGATTGCTGCCTCGGGCACCTAATGGCCGTTCTGCTGTGAGTCAATGATTTTCGAATCGGACGAAAAACTGATAGTGAATTGTAACATTCAGGGCCACCTAATGACGATGGACCACGCAAATTGCGTCCCGATTCAATACATTGTCCTTTAGCCGAGTTGACTCCATGGGTCGATTGCTGCCTCGGGCACGATATGGCCGTTCTGCTGTGAATCTAGATTATCGAATGGGACGAAAAACTGATAGTGAATTGTAACGTTCAGGGCCACCTAATGACGATGGATCACTCAAATTGCGTCCCGATTCAATACATCGTCCCCAGCCGACTTGTCTCCATGGGTCTATTGCTGCCTCGGGCACCTTATGGCCGTTCTGCTGTGAGTCTAGATTATCGAATGGGACGAAAAACTGATAGTGAATTGTAACGTTCAGGGCCACCTAATGACGATGGATCACTCAAATTGCGTCCTGATTCAATACATCGTCCTCCAGCAGACTTGACTTCATGGGTCTATTGCTGCCTCGGGACCTTATGGCCGTTCTGCTGTGAGTCAAAGATTTTCGAATCGGACGAAAAACTGATAGTGAATTGTAACGTTCAGGGCCACCTAATGACGATGAATCACTCAAATTGCGTCCCGATTCAATACATCGTCCTCCAGCAGAATTGTCTCCATGGGTCTATTGCTGCCTCGGGCACCTTATGGCAGGCCTGCTGTGACTCAAAGATTTTCGAATCGGACGAAAAACTGATAGTGAATTGTAACGTTCAGGGCCTCCTAATGACGATGGATCACTCAAATTGCGTCCCGATTCAATACATCGTCCTTTAGCCGACTTGACTCCATGGGTCTATTGCTGCCTCGGGCACCTTATGGCCGTTCTGCTGTTAGTGTAGATTATCGAATGGGACGAAAAACTGATAGTGAATTGTAACGTTCAGGCCCTCCTAATGACGATGGATCACTCAAATTGCGTCCCGATTCAATACATCGTCCTCCAGCAGACTTGTCTCCATGGGTCGATTGCTGCCTCGGGCACCTAATGGCCGTTCTGCTGTGAGTCAAAGATTTTCGAATCGGACGAAAAACTGATAGTGAATTGTAACATTCAGGCCACCTAATGACGATGGACCACGCAAATTGCGTCCCGATTCAATACATCGTCCTTTAGCCGAGTTGACTCCATGGGTCGATTGCTGCCTCGGGCACCTTATGGCCGTTCTGCTGTGAATCTAGATTATCGAATGGGACGAAAAACTGATAGTGAATTGTAACGTTCAGGCCCTCCTAATGACGATGGATCACTCAAATTGCGTCCCGATTCAATACATCGTCCCCAGCCGACTTGTCTCCATGGGTCTATTGCTGCCTCGGGCACCTTATGGCCGTTCTGCTGTGAGTCTAGATTATCGAATGGGACGAAAAACTGATAGTGAATTGTAACGTTCAGGGCCACCTAATGACGATGAATCACTCAAATTGCGTCCCGATTCAATACATCGTCCTCCAGCAGAATTGTCTCCATGGGTCTATTGCTGCCTCGGGCACCTTATGGCAGGCCTGCTGTGACTCAAAGATTTTCGAATCGGACGAAAAACTGATAGTGAATTGTAACGTTCAGGGCCTCCTAATGACGATGGATCACTCAAATTGCGTCCCGATTCAATACATCGTCCTTTAGCCGACTTGACTCCATGGGTCTATTGCTGCCTCGGGCACCTTATGGCCGTTCTGCTGTGAGTCTAGATTATCGAATGGGACGAAATACTGATAGTGAATTGTAACGTTCAGGGCCTCCTAATGACGATGGAACACTCAAATTGTGTCCCGATTCAATACATCGTCCTCCAGCCGACTTGACTCCATGGGTCTATTGCTGCCTCGGGCACCCTATGGCCGTTCTGCTGTGAGTCTAGATTATCGAATGGGACGAAAAACTGATAGTGAATTGTAACGTTCAGGGCCTCCTAATGACGATGGACCACTCAAATTGCGTCCCGATTCAATACATCGTCCTCCAGCCGACTTGACTCCATGGGTCTATTGCTGCCTCGGGCACCTTATGGCCGTTCTGCTGTGAGTCTAGATTATCGAATGGGACGAAAAACTGATAGTGAATTGTAACGTTCAGGCCCTCCTAATGACGATGGATCACTCAAATTGCGTCCCGATTCAATACATCGTCCTCCAGCAGACTTGTCTCCATGGGTCGATTGCTGCCTCGGGCACCTAATGGCCCTCCTGCTGTGAGTCAAAGATTTTCGAATCGGACGAAAAACTGATAGTGAATTGTAACATTCAGGGCCACCTAATGACGATGGACCACGCAAATTGCGTCCCGATTCAATACATCGTCCTCCAGCCGAGTTGACTCCATGGGTCTATTGCTGCCTCGGGCACCTTATGGCCGTTCTGCTGTGAGTCTAGATTATCGAATGGGACGAAATACTGATAGTGAATTGTATCGTTCAGGGCCTCCTAATGACGATGGATCACTCAAATTGCGTCCCGATTCAATACATCGTCCTCCAGCCGACTTGACTCCATGGGTCTATTGCTGCCTCGGGCACCTTATGGCCGTTCTGCTGTGAGTCTAGATTATCGAATGGGACGAAAAACTGATAGTGAATTGTAACGTTCAGGGCCTCCTAATGACGATGGATCACTCAAATTGCGTCCCGATTCAATACATCGTCCTCCAGCAGACTTGTCTCCATGGGTCGATTGCTGCCTCGGGCACCTAATGGGCGTTCTGCTGTGAGTCAAAGATTTTCGAATCGGACGAAAAACTGATAGTGAATTGTAACATTCAGGGCCACCTAATGACGATGGACCACGCAAATTGCGTCCCGATTCAATACATCGTCCTCCAGCCGAGTTGACTCCATGGGTCTATTGCTGCCTCGGGCACCTTATGGCCGTTCCGCTGTGAATCTAGATTATCGAATGGGACGAAAAACTGATAGTGGTTTGTAACGTTCAGGGCCATCTAATGACGATGGATCACTCAAATTGCGTCCCGATTCAATACATCGTCTCCAGCCGACTTGTCTCCATGGGTCTATTGCTGCCTCGGGCACCTTATGGCCGTTCTGCTGTGAGTCTAGATTATCGAATGGGACGACAAACTGATAGTGAATTGTAACCTTCAGGGCCACCTAATGACGATGGATCACTCAAATTGCGTCCTGATTCAATACATCGTCCTCCAGCAGACTTGACTTCATGGGTCTATTGCTGCCTCGGGCACCTTATGGCCGTTCTGCTGTGAGTCAAAGATTTTCGAATCGGATGAAAAACTGATAGTGAATTGTAACGTTCAGGCCCACCTAATGACGATGGATCACTCAAATTGCGTCCCGATTCAATACATCGTCCTCCAGCCGAGGTGACTCCATGGGTCTATTGCTGCCTCGGGCACCTTATGGCCGTTCTGCAGTGAGTCTAGATTATCGAATGGGACGAAAAACTGATAGTGAATTGTAACGTTCAGGGCCTCCTAATGACGATGGATCACTCAAATTGCGTCCCGATTCAATACATCGTCCTCCAGCCGACTTGACTCCATGGGTCTATTGCTGCCTCGGGCACCTTATGGCCATTCTGCTGTGAGTCTAGATTATCGAATGGGACGAAAAACTGATAGTGAATTGTAACGTTCAGGGCCTCCTAATGACGATGGATCACTCAAATTGCGTCCCGACTCAATACATCGTCCTCCAGCAGACTTGTCTCCATGGGTCGATTGCTACCTCGGGCACCTAATGGCCGTTCTGCTGTGAGTCAAAGATTTTCGAATCGGACGAAAAACTGATAGTGAATTGTAACATTCAGGGCCACCTAATGACGATGGACCACGCAAATTGCGTCCCGATTCAATACATCGTCCTCCAGCCGAGTTGACTCCATGGGTCTATTGCTGCCTCGGGCACCTTATGGCCGTTCTGCTGTGAGTCTAGATAATCGAATGGGACGAAAGACTGATAGTGAATTGTAACGTTCAGGGCCACCTAATGACGATGGATCACTCAAATTGCGTCCTGATTCAATACATCGTCCTCCAGCAGACTTGACTTCATGGGTCTATTGCTGCCTCGGGACCTTATGGCCGTTCTGCTGTGAGTCAAAGATTTTCGAATCGGACGAAAAACTGATAGTGAATTGTAACGTTCAGGGCCACCTAATGACGATGAATCACTCAAATTGCGTCCCGATTCAATACATCGTCCTCCAGCAGACTTGTCTATATGGGTCTATTGCTGCCTCGGGCACCTTATGGCAGGCCTGCTGTGAGTCAAAGATTTTCGAATCGGACGAAAAACTGATAGTGAATTGTAACATTCATTGCCACCTAATGACGATGGATCACGCAAATTGCGTCCCGATTCAATACATCGTCCTCCAGCCGAGTTGACTCCATGGGTCTATTGCTGCCTCGGGCACCTTATGGCCGTTCTGCTGTGAATCTAGATTATCGAATGGGACGAAAAACTGATAGTGAATTGTAACGTTCAGGGCCACCTAATGACGATGGATCACTCAAATTGCGTCCCGATTCAATACATCGTCCCCAGCCGACTTGTCTCCATGGGTCTATTGCTGCCTCGGGCACCTTATGGCCGTTCTGCTGTGAGTCTAGATTATCGAATGGGACGAAAAACTGATAGTGAATTGTAACGTTCAGGGCCACCTAATGACGATGGATCACTCAAATTGCGTTCTGATTCAATACATCGTCCTCCAGCAGACTTGACTTCATGGGTCTATTGCTGCCTCGGGTACCTTATGGCCGTTCTGCTGTGAGTCAAAGATTTTCGAATCGGACGAAAAACTGATAGTGAATTGTAACGTTCAGGGCCTCCTAATGACGATGGATCACTCAAATTGCGTCCCGATTCAATACATCGTCCTCCAGCCGACTTGACTCCATGGGTCAATTGCTGCCTCGGGCACCTTATGGCCGTTCTGCTGTGAGTCTAGATTATCGAATGGGACGAAAAACTGATAGTGAATTGTAACGTTCAGGGCCTCCTAATGACGATCGATCACTCAAATTGCGTCCCGATTCAATACATCGTCCTTTAGCAGACTTGTCTCCATGGGTCGATTGCTGCCTCGGGCACCTAATGGCCGTCCTGCTGTGAGTCAAAGAGTTTCGAATCGGACGAAAAACTGATAGTGAATTGTAACATTCAGGGCCACCTAATAACGATGGACCACGCAAATTGCGTCCCGATTCAATACATCGTCCTCCAGCCGAGTTGACTCCATGGGTCTATTGCTGCCTCGGGCACCTTATGGCCGTTCTGCTGTGAATCTAGATGATCGAATGGGACGAAAAACTGATAGTGAATTGTAACGTTCAGGGCCACCTAATGACGATGGATCACTCAAATTGCGGCCCGATTCAATACATCGTCCTCCAGCCGACTTGACTCCATGGGACTATTGCTGCCTCGGGCACCTGATGGCCGTTCTGCTGTGAGTCTAGATTATAGAATGGGATGAAAAACTGATAGTGAATTGTAACGTTCAGGGCCACCTAATGACGATAGATCACTCAAATTGCGTCCCGATTCAATACATCGTCCTCCAGCCGACTTGTCTCCATGGGTCGATTGCTGCCTCGGGCACCTAATGGCCGTCCTGCTGTGAGTCAAAGATTTTCGAATCGGACGAAAAACTGATAGTGAATTGTAACATTCAGGGCCACCTAATGACGATGGACCACGCAAATTGCATCCCGATTCAATACATCGTCCTCCAGCCGAGTTGACTCCATGGGTCTATTGCTGCCTCGGGCACCTTATGGCCGTTCTGCTGTGAGTCTAGATTATCGAATGGGACGAAATACTGATAGTGAATTGTAACGTTCAGGGCCTCCTAATGACGATGGATCACTCAAATTGCGTCCCGATTCAATACATCGTCCTCCAGCCGACTTGGCTCCATGGGTCTATTGCTGCCTCGGGCACCTTATGGCCGTTCTGCTGTGAGTCTAGATTATCGAATGGGACGAAAAACTGATAGTGAATTGTAACGTTCAGGGCCTCCTAATGACGATGGATCACTCAAATTGCGTCCCGATTCAATACATCGTTCTCCAGCAGACTTGTCTCCATGGGTCGATTGCTGCCTCGGGCACCTAATGGCCGTTCTGCTGTGAGTCAAAGATTTACGAATCGGACGAAAAACTGATAGTGAATTGTAACATTCAGGGCCACCTAATGACGATGGACCACGCAAATTGCGTCCTGATTCAATACATCGTCCTCCAGCAGACTTGACTTCATGGGTCTATTGCAGCCTCGGGCACCTTATGGCCGTTCTGCTGTGAGTCAAAGATTTTCGAATCGGACGAAAAACTGGTAGTGAATTGTAACGTTCAGGCCCACCTAATGACGATGGATCACTCAAATTACGTCCCGATTCAATACGTCGTCCTCCAGCCGACTTGACTCCATGGGTCTATTGCTGCCTCGGGCACCTTATGGCCGTTCTGCAGTGAGTCTAGATTATCGAATGGGACGAAAAACTGATAGTGAATTGTAACGTTCAGGGCCACCTAATGACGATGGATCACTCAAATTGCGTTCTGATTCAATACATCGTCCTCCAGCAGACTTGACTTCATGGGTCTATTGCTGCCTCGGGTACCTTATGGCCGTTCTGCTGTGAGTCAAAGATTTTCGAATCGGACGAAAAACTGATAGTGAATTGTAACATTCAGGGCCACCTAATGACGATGGACCACACAAATTGCGTCCCGATTCAGTACATCGTCCACTAGCCGACTTGACTCCATGGGACTATTGCTGCCTCGGGCACCTTATGGCCGTTCTTCTGTGAGTCTAGATTATAGAATGGGATGAAAAATTGATAGTGAATTGTAACGTTCAGGGCCACCTAATGACGATGGATCACTCAAATTGCGTCCCGATTCAATACATCGTCCTCCAGCAGTCTTGTCTCCACGGGTCTTTTGCTGCCTCGGACACCTTATGGCAGGCCTGCTGTGACTCAAAGATTTTCGAATCGGACGAAAAACTGATAGTGAATTGTAACGTTCAGGGCCTCCTAATGACGATGGATCACTCAAATTGCGTCCCGATTCAATACATCGTCCTCCAGCCGACTTGACTCCATGGGTCTATTGCTGCCTCGGGCACCTTATGGCCGTTCTGCTGTGAGTCTAGATTATCGAATGGGACGAAAAACTGATAGTGAATTGTAACGTTCAGGGCCTCCTAATGACGATCGATCACTCAAATTGCGTCCCGATTCAATACATCGTCCTTTAGCAGACTTGTCTCCATGGGTCGATTGCTGCCTCGGGCACCTAATGGCCGTCCTGCTGTGAGTCAAAGAGTTTCGAATCGGACGAAAAACTGATAGTGAATTGTAACATTCAGGGCCACCTAATAACGATGGACCACGCAAATTGCGTCCCGATTCAATACATCGTCCTCCAGCCGAGTTGACTCCATGGGTCTATTGCTGCCTCGGGCACCTTATGGCCGTTCTGCTGTGAATCTAGATGATCGAATGGGACGAAAAACTGATAGTGAATTGTAACGTTCAGGGCCACCTAATGACGATGGATCACTCAAATTGCGTCCCGATTCAATACATCGTCCTCCAGCCGACTTGACTCCATGGGACTATTGCTGCCTCGGGCACCTGATGGCCATTCTGCTGTGAGTCTAGATTATAGAATGGGATGAAAAACTGATAGTGAATTGTAACGTTCAGGGCCACCTAATGACGATAGATCACTCAAATTGCGTCCCGATTCAATACATCGTCCTCCAGCCGACTTGTCTCCATGGGTCGATTGCTGCCTCGGGCACCTAATGGCCGTCCTGCTGTGAGTCAAAGATTTTCGAATCGGTCGAAAAACTGATAGTGAATTGTAACATTCAGGGTCACCTAATGACGATGGACCACGCAAATTGCATCCCGATTCAATACATCGTCCTCCAGCCGAGTTGACTCCATGGGTCGATTGCTGCCTCGGGCACCTTATGGCCGTTCTGCTGTGAGTCTAGATTATCGAATGGGACGAAATACTGATAGTGAATTGTAACGTTCAGGGCCTCCTAATGACGATGGATCACTCAAATTGCGTCCCGATTCAATACATCGTCCTCCAGCCGACTTGACTCCATGGGTCTATTGCTGCCACGGGCACCTTATGGCCGTTCTGCTGTGAGTCTAGATTATCGAATGGGACGAAAAACTGATAGTGAATTGTAACGTTCAGGGCCTCCTAATGACGATGGATCACTCAAATTGCGTCCCGATTCAATACATCGTCCTCCAGCAGACTTGTCTCCATGGGTCGATTGCTGCCTCGGGCACCTAATGGCCGTTCTGCTGTGAGTCAAAGATTTACGAATCGGACGAAAAACTGATAGTGAATTGTAACATTCAGGGCCACCTAATGACGATGGACCACGCAAATTGCGTCCTGATTCAATACATCGTCCTCCAGCAGGCTTGACTTCATGGGTCTATTGCTGCCTCGGGCACCTTATGGCCGTTCTGCTGTGAGTCAAAGATTTTCGAATCGGACGAAAAACTGGTAGTGAATTGTAACGTTCAGGCCCACCTAATGACGATGGATCACTCAAATTGCGTCCCGATTCAATACGTCGTCCTCCAGCCGACTTGACTCCATGGGTTTATTGCTGCCTCGGGCACCTTATGGCCGTTCTGCAGTGAGTCTAGATTATCGAATGGGACGAAAAACTGATAGTGAATTGTAACGTTCAGGGCCTCCTAATGACGATGGATCACTCAAATTGCGTCCCGATTCAATACATCGTCCTCCAGCCGAGTTGACTCCATGGGTCGATTGCTGCCTCGGGCACCTTATGGCCGTTCTGCTGTGAATCTAGATGATCGAATGGGACGAAAAACTGATAGTGAATTGTAACGTTCAGGGCCACCTAATGACGATGGATCACTCAAATTGCGTCCCGATTCAATACATCGTCCTCCAGCCGACTTGACTCCATGGGACTATTGCTGCCTCGGGCACCTGATGGCCATTCTGCTGTGAGTCTAGATTATGGAATGGGATGAAAAACTGATAGTGAATTGTAACGTTCAGGGCCACCTAATGACGATAGATCACTCAAATTGCGTCCCGATTCAATACATCGTCCTCCAGCCGACTTGTCTCCATGGGTCGATTGCTGCCTCGGGCACCTAATGGCCGTCCTGCTGTGAGTCAAAGATTTTCGAATCGGTCGAAAAACTGATAGTGAATTGTAACATTCAGGGTCACCTAATGACGATGGACCACGCAAATTGCATCCCGATTCAATACATCGTCCTCCAGCCGAGTTGACTCCATGGGTCGATTGCTGCCTCGGGCACCTTATGGCCGTTCTGCTGTGAGTCTAGATTATCGAATGGGACGAAATACTGATAGTGAATTGTAACGTTCAGGGCCTCCTAATGACGATGGATCACTCAAATTGCGTCCCGATTCAATACATCGTCCTCCAGCCGACTTGACTCCATGGGTCTATTGCTGCCTCGGGCACCTTATGGCCGTTCTGCTGTGAGTCTAGATTATCGAATGGGACGAAAAACTGATAGTGAATTGTAACGTTCAGGGCCTCCTAATGACGATGGATCACTCAAATTGCGTCCCGATTCAATACATCGTCCTCCAGCAGACTTGTCTCCATGGGTCGATTGCTGCCTCGGGCACCTAATGGCCGTTCTGCTGTGAGTCAAAGATTTACGAATCGGACGAAAAACTGATAGTGAATTGTAACATTCAGGGCCACCTAATGACGATGGACCACGCAAATTGCGTCCTGATTCAATACATCGTCCTCCAGCAGGCTTGACTTCATGGGTCTATTGCTGCCTCGGGCACCTTATGGCCGTTCTGCTGTGAGTCAAAGATTTTCGAATCGGACGAAAAACTGGTAGTGAATTGTAACGTTCAGGCCCACCTAATGACGATGGATCACTCAAATTGCGTCCCGATTCAATACGTCGTCCTCCAGCCGACTTGACTCCATGGGTTTATTGCTGCCTCGGGCACCTTATTGCCGTTCTGCAGTGAGTCTAGATTATCGAATGGGACGAAAAACTGATAGTGAATTGTAACGTTCAGGCCCTCCTAATGACGATGGATCACTCAAATTGCGTCCCGATTCAATACATCGTCCTCCAGCAGACTTGTCTCCATGGGTCGATTGCTGCCTCGGGCACCTAATGGCCGTCCTGCTGTGAGTCAAAGATTTTCGAATCGGACGAAAAACTGATAGTGAATTGTAACATTCAGGGCAACCTAATGACGATGGACCACGCAAATTGCGTCCCGATTCAATACATCGTCCTCCAGCCGAGTTGACTCCATGGGTCTATTGCTGCCTCGGGCACCTTATGGCCGTTCTGCTGTGAGTCTAGATTATCGAATGGGACGAAATACTGATAGTGAATTGTATCGTTCAGGGCCTCCTAATGACGATGGATCACTCAAATTGCGTCCCGATTCAATACATCGTCCTCCAGCCGACTTGACTCCATGGGTCTATTGCTGCCTCGGGCACCTTATGGCCGTTCTGCTGTGAGTCTAGATTATCGAATGGGACGAAAAACTGATAGTGAATTGTAACGTTCAGGGCCTCCTAATGACGATGGATCACTCAAATTGCGTCCCGATTCCATACATCGTCCTCCAGCAGACTTGTCTCCATGGGTCGATTGCTGCCTCGGGCACCTAATGGCCGTTCTGCTGTGAGTCAAAGATTTTCGAATCGGACGAAAAACTGATAGTGAATTGTAACATTCAGGGCCACCTAATGACGATGGACCACGCAAATTGCGTCCCGATTCAATACATCGTCCTCCAGCCGAGTTGACTCCATGGGTCTATTGCTGCCTCGGGCACCTTATGGCCGTTCTGCTGTGAATCTAGATTATCGAATGGGACGAAAAACTGATAGTGAATTGTAACGTTCAGGGCCATCTAATGACGATGGATCACTCAAATTGCGTCCCGATTCAATACATCGTCCCCAGCCGACTTGTCTCCATGGGTCTATTGCTGCCTCGGGCACCTTATGGCCGTTCTGCTGTGAGTCTAGATTATCGAATGGGACGAAAAACTGATAGTGAATTGTAACCTTCAGGGCCACCTAATGACGATGGATCACTCAAATTGCGTCCTGATTCAATACATCGTCCTCCAGCAGACTTGACTTCATGGGTCTATTGCTGCCTCGGGCACCTTATGGCCGTTCTGCTGTGAGTCAAAGATTTTCTAATCGGATGAAAAACTGATAGTGAATTGTAACGTTCAGGCCCACCTAATGACGATGGATCACTCAAATTGCGTCCCGATTCAATAGATCGTCCTCCAGCCGACTTGACTCCATGCGTCTATTGCTGCCTCGGGCACCTTATGGCCGTTCTGCAGTGAGTCTAGATTATCGAATGGGACGAAAAACTGATAGTGAATTGTAACGTTCAGGGCCTCCTAATGACGATGGATCACTCAAATTGCGTCCCGATTCAATACATCGTCCTCCAGCCGACTTGACTCCATGGGTCTATTGCTGCCTCGGGCACCTTATGGCCGTTCTGCTGTGAGTCTAGATTATCGAATGGGACGAAAAACTGATAGTGAATTGTAACGTTCAGGGCCTCCTAATGACGATGGATCACTCAAATTGCGTCCCGATTCAATACATCGTCCTCCAGCAGACTTGTCTCCATGGGTCGATTGCTACCTCGGGCACCTAATGGCCGTTCTGCTGTGAGTCAAAGTTTTTCGAATCGGACGAAAAACTGATAGTGAATTGTAACATTCAGGGCCACCTAATGACGATGGACCACGCAAATTGCGTCCCGATTCAATACATCGTCCTTTAGCCGAGTTGACTCCATGGCTCTATTGCTGCATCGGGCACCTTATGGCCGTTCTGCTGTGAATCTAGATTATCGAATGGGACGAAAAACTGATAGTGAATTGTAACGTTCAGGGCCACCTAATGACGATGGATCACTCAAATTGCGTCCCGATGCAATACATCGTCCCCAGCCGACTTGTCTCCATGGGTCTATTGCTGCCTCGGGTACCTTATGGCCGTTCTGCTGTGAGTCTAGATTATCGAATGGGACGAAAGACTGATAGTGAATTGTAACGTTCAGGGCCACCTAATGACGATGGATCACTCAAATTGCGTCCTGATTCAATACATCGTCCTCCAGCAGACTTGACTTCATGGGTCTATTGCTGCCTCGGGACCTTATGGCCGTTCTGCTGTGAGTCAAAGATTTTCGAATCGGACGAAAAACTGATAGTGAATTGTAACGTTCAGGGCCACCTAATGACGATGAATCACTCATATTGCGTCCCGATTCAATACATCGTCCTCCAGCAGACTTGTCTATATGGGTCTATTGCTGCCTCGGGCACCTTATGGCAGGCCTGCTGTGAGTCAAAGTTTTCGAATCGGACGAAAAACTGATAGTGAATTGTAACATTCATTGCCACCTAATGACGATGGACCACGCAAATTGCGTCCCGATTCAATACATCGTCCTCCAGCCGAGTTGACTCCATGGGTCTATTGCTGCCTCGGGCACCTTATGGCCGTTCTGCTGTGAATCTAGATTATCGAATGGGACGAAAAACTGATAGTGAATTCTAACGTTCAGGGCCACCTAATGACGATGGATCACTCAAATTGCGTCCCGATTCAATACATCGTCCCCAGCCGACTTGTCTCCATGGGTCTATTGCTGCCTCGGGCACCTTATGGCCGTTCTGCTGTGAGTCTAGTTTATAGAATGGGATGAAAAACTGATAGTGAATTGTAACGTTCAGGGCCACCTAATGACGATGGATCACTCAAATTGCGTCCTGATTCAATACATCGTCCTCCAGCAGACTTGACTTCATGGGTCTATTGCTGCCTCGGGTACCTTATGGCCGTTCTGCTGTGAGTCAAAGATTTTCGAATCGGACGAAAAACTGATAGTGAATTGTAACATTCAGGGCCACCTAATGACGATGGACCACACAAATTGCGTCCCGATTCAGTACATCGTCCACTAGCCGACTTGACTCCATGGGACTATTGCTGCCTCGGGCACCTTATGGCCGTTCTTCTGTGAGTCTAGATTATAGAATGGGATGAAAAATTGATAGTGAATTGTAACGTTCAGGGCCACCTAATGACGATGGATCACTCAAATTGCGTCCCGATTCAATACATCGTCCTCCAGCAGTCTTGTCTCCACGGGTCTTTTGCTGCCTCGGACACCTTATGGCAGGCCTGCTGTGACTCAAAGATTTTCGAATCGGACGAAAAACTGATAGTGAATTGTAACGTTCAGGGCCTCCTAATCACGATGGATCACTCAAATTGCGTCCCGATTCAATACATCGTCCTCCAGCCGACTTGACTCCATGGGTCTATTGCTGCCTCGGGCACCTTATGGCCGTTCTGCTGTGAGTCTAGATTATCGAATGGGACGAAAAACTGATAGTGAATTGTAACGTTCAGGGCCTCCTAATGACGATCGATCACTCAAATTGCGTCCCGATTCAATACATCGTCCTTTAGCAGACTTGTCTCCATGGGTCGATTGCTGCCTCGGGCACCTAATGGCCGTCCTGCTGTGAGTCAAAGAGTTTCGAATCGGACGAAAAACTGATAGTGAATTGTAACATTCAGGGCCACCTAATAACGATGGACCACGCAAATTGCGTCCCGATTCAATACATCGTCCTCCAGCCGAGTTGACTCCATGGGTCTATTGCTGCCTCGGGCACCTTATGGCCGTTCTGCTGTGAATCTAGATGATCGAATGGGACGAAAAACTGATAGTGAATTGTAACGTTCAGGGCCACCTAATGACGATGGATCACTCAAATTGCGTCCCGATTCAATACATCGTCCTCCAGCCGACTTGACTCCATGGGACTATTGCTGCCTCGGGCACCTGATGGCCATTCTGCTGTGAGTCTAGATTATAGAATGGGATGAAAAACTGATAGTGAATTGTAACGTTCAGGGCCACCTAATGACGATAGATCACTCAAATTGCGTCCCGATTCAATACATCGTCCTCCAGCCGACTTGTCTCCATGGGTCGATTGCTGCCTCGGGCACCTAATGGCCGTCCTGCTGTGAGTCAAAGATTTTCGAATCGGTCGAAAAACTGATAGTGAATTGTAACATTCAGGGTCACCTAATGACGATGGACCACGCAAATTGCATCCCGATTCAATACATCGTCCTCCAGCCGAGTTGACTCCATGGGTCGATTGCTGCCTCGGGCACCTTATGGCCGTTCTGCTGTGAGTCTAGATTATCGAATGGGACGAAATACTGATAGTTAATTGTAACGTTCAGGGCCTCCTAATGACGATGGATCACTCAAATTGCGTCCCGATTCAATACATCGTCCTCCAGCCGACTTGACTCCATGGGTCTATTGCTGCCTCGGGCACCTTATGGCCGTTCTGCTGTGAGTCTAGATTATCGAATGGGACGAAAAACTGATAGTGAATTGTAACGTTCAGGGCCTCCTAATGACGATGGATCACTCAAATTGCGTCCCGATTCAATACATCGTCCTCCAGCAGACTTGTCTCCATGGGTCGATTGCTGCCTCGGGCACCTAATGGCCGTTCTGCTGTGAGTCAAAGATTTACGAATCGGACGAAAAACTGATAGTGAATTGTAACATTCAGGGCCACCTAATGACGATGGACCACGCAAATTGCGTCCTGATTCAATACATCGTCCTCCAGCAGACTTGACTTCATGGGTCTATTGCTGCCTCGGGCACCTTATGGCCGTTCTGCTGTGAGTCAAAGATTTTCGAATCGGACGAAAAACTGGTAGTGAATTGTAACGTTCAGGCCCACCTAATGACGATGGATCACTCAAATTGCGTCCCGATTCAATACGTCGTCCTCCAGCCGACTTGACTCCATGGGTTTATTGCTGCCTCGGGCACCTTATGGCCGTTCTGCAGTGAGTCTAGATTATCGAATGGGACGAAAAACTGATAGTGAATTGTAACGTTCAGGGCCTCCTAATGACGATGGATCACTCAAATTGCGTCCCGATTCAATACATCGTCCTCCAGCCGACTTGACTCCATGGGTCTATTGCTGCCTCGGGTACCTTATGGCCGTTCTGCTGTGAGTCTAGATTATCGAATGGGACGAAAAACTGATAGTGAATTGTAACGTTCAGGGCCTCCTAATGACGATGGATCACTCAAATTGCGTCCCGATTCAATACATCGTCCTCCAGCAGACTTGTCTCCATGGGTCGATTGCTGCCTCGGGCACCTAATGGCCGTTCTGCTGTGAGTCAAAGATTTTCGAATCGGACGAAAAACTGATAGTGAATTGTAACATTCAGGGCCACCTAATGACGATAGACCACGCAAATTGCGTCCCGATTCAATACATCGTCCTTTAGCCGAGTTGACTCCATGGGTCTATTGCTGCCTCGGGCACCTAATGGCCGTTCTGCTGTGAATCTAGATTATCGAATGGGACGAAAAACTGATAGTGAATTGTAACGTTCAGGGCCACCTAATGACGATGGATCACTCAAATTGCGTCCCGATTCAATACATCGTCCCCAGCCGACTTGTCTCCATGGGTCTATTGCTGCCTCGGTCACCTTATGGCCGTTCTGCTGTGAGTCTAGATTATCGAATGGGACGAAAAACTGATAGTGAATTGTAACGTTCAGGGCCACCTAATGACGATGGATCACTCAAAGTGCGTCCTGATTCAATACATCGTCCTCCAGCAGACTTGACTTCATGGGTCTATTGCTGCCTCGGGCACCTTATGGCCGTTCTGTTGTGAGTCAAAGATTTTCGAATCGGACGAAAAACTGATAGTGAATTGTAACGTTCAGGCCCACCTAATGACGATGGATCACTCAAATTGCGTCCCGATTCAATACATCGTCCTCCAGCCGACTTGACTCCATGGGTCTATTGCTGCCTCGGGCACGTTATGGCCGTTCTGCTGTGAATCTAGATTATCGAATGGGACGAAAAACTGATAGTGAATTGTAACGTTCAGGGCCACCTAATGACGATGGATCACTCAAATTGCGTCCCGATTCAATACATCGTCCCCAGCCGACTTGTCTCCATGGGTCTATTGCTGCCTCGGGCACCTTATGGCCGTTCTGCTGTGAGTCTAGATTATCGAATGGGACGAAAAACTGATAGTGAATTGTAACGTTCAGGCCCTCCTAATGACGATGGATCACTCAAATTGCGTCCCGATTCAATACATCGTCCTCCAGCAGACTTGTCTCCATGGGTCGATTGCTGCCTCGGGCACCTAATGGCCGTCCTGCTGTGAGTCAAAGATTTTCGAATCGGACGAAAAACTGATAGTGAATTGTAACATTCAGGGCAACCTAATGACGATGGACCACGCAAATTGCGTCCCGATTCAATACATCGTCCTCCAGCCGAGTTGACTCCATGGGTCTATTGCTGCCTCGGGCACCTTATGGCCGTTCTGCTGTGAGTCTAGATTATCGAATGGGACGAAATACTGATAGTGAATTGTATCGTTCAGGGCCTCCTAATGACGATGGATCACTCAAATTGCGTCCCGATTCAATACATCGTCCTCCAGCCGACTTGACTCCATGGGTCTATTGCTGCCTCGGGCACCTTATGGCCGTTCTGCTGTGAGTCTAGATTATCGAATGGGACGAAAAACTGATAGTGAATTGTAACGTTCAGGGCCTCCTAATGACGATGGATCACTCAAATTGCGTCCCGATTCAATACATCGTCCTCCAGCAGACTTGTCTCCATGGGTCGATTGCTGCCTCGGGCACCTAATGGCCGTTCTGCTGTGAGTCAAAGATTTTCGAATCGGACGAAAAACTGATAGTGAATTGTAACATTCAGGGCCACCTAATGACGATGGACCACGCAAATTGCGTCCCGATTCAATACATCGTCCTCCAGCCGAGTTGACTCCATGGGTCTATTGCTGCCTCGGGCACCTTATGGCCGTTCTGCTGTGAATCTAGATTATCGAATGGGACGAAAAACTGATAGTGAATTGTAACGTTCAGGGCCATCTAATGACGATGGATCACTCAAATTGCGTCCCGATTCAATACATCGTCCCCAGCCGACTTGTCTCCATGGGTCTATTGCTGCCTCGGGCACCTTATGGCCGTTCTGCTGTGAGTCTAGATTATCGAATGGGACGAAAAACTGATAGTGAATTGTAACCTTCAGGGCCACCTAATGACGATGGATCACTCAAATTGCGTCCTGATTCAATACATCGTCCACCAGCAGACTTGACTTCATGGGTCTATTGCTGCCTCGGGCACCTTATGGCCGTTCTGCTGTGAGTCAAAGATTTTCGAATCGGATGAAAAACTGATAGTGAATTGTAACGTTCAGGCCCACCTAATGACGATGGATCACTCAAATTGCGTCCCGATTCAATAGATCGTCCTCCAGCCGACTTGACTCCATGGGTCTATTGCTGCCTCGGGCACCTTATGGCCGTTCTGCTGTGAGTCTAGATTATCGAATGGGACGAAAAACTGATAGTGAATTGTAACGTTCAGGGCCTCCTAATGACGATGGATCACTCAAATTGCGTCCCGATTCAATACATCGTCCTCCAGCCGACTTGACTCCATGGGTCTATTGCTGCCTCGGGCACCTTATGGCCGTTCTGCTGTGAGTCTAGATTATCGAATGGGACGAAAAACTGATAGTGAATTGTAACGTTCAGGGCCTCCTAATGACGATGGATCACTCAAATTGCGTCCCGATTCAATACATCGTCCTCCAGCAGACTTGTCTCCATGGGTCGATTGCTACCTCGGGCACCTAATGGCCGTTCTGCTGTGAGTCAAAGTTTTTCGAATCGGACGAAAAACTGATAGTGAATTGTAACATTCAGGGCCACCTAATGACGATGGACCACGCAAATTGCGTCCCGATTCAATACATCGTCCTTTAGCCGAGTTGACTCCATGGCTCTATTGCTGCATCGGGCACCTTATGGCCGTTCTGCTGTGAATCTAGATTACCGAATGGGACGAAAAACTGATAGTGAATTGTAACGTTCAGGGCCACCTAATGACGATGGATCACTCAAATTGCGTCCCGATGCAATACATCGTCCCCAGCCGACTTGTCTCCATGGGTCTATTGCTGCCTCGGGTACCTTATGGCCGTTCTGCTGTGAGTCTAGATTATCGAATGGGACGAAAGACTGATAGTGAATTGTAACGTTCAGGGCCACCTAATGACGATGGATTACTCAAATTGCGTCCTGATTCAATACATCGTCCTCCAGCAGACTTGACTTCATGGGTCTATTGCTGCCTCGGGACCTTATGGCCGTTCTGCTGTGAGTCAAAGATTTTCGAATCGGACGAAAAACTGATAGTGAATTGTAACATTCATTGCCACCTAATGACGATGGATCACTCAAATTGCGTCCCGATTCAATACATCGTCCCCAGCCGACTTGTCTCCATGGGTCTATTGCTGCCTCGGGCACCTTATGGCCGTTCTGCTGTGAGTCTAGTTTATAGAATGGGATGAAAAACTGATAGTGAATTGTAACGTTCAGGGCCACCTAATGACGATGGATCACTCAAATTGCGTCCTGATTCAATACATCGTCCTCCAGCAGACTTGACTTCATGGGTCTATTGCTGCCTCGGGTACCTTATGGCCGTTCTGCTGTGAGTCAAAGATTTTCGAATCGGACGAAAAACTGATAGTGAATTGTAACATTCAGGGCCACCTAATGACGATGGACCACACAAATTGCGTCCCGATTCAGTACATCGTCCACTAGCCGACTTGACTCCATGGGACTATTGCTGCCTCGGGCACCTTATGGCCGTTCTTCTGTGAGTCTAGATTATAGAATGGGATGAAAAATTGATAGTGAATTGTAACGTTCAGGGCCACCTAATGACGATGGATCACTCAAATTGCGTCCCGATTCAATTCATCGTCCTCCAGCAGTCTTGTCTTCACGGGTCTTTTGCTGCCTCGGACACCTTATGGCAGGCCTGCTGTGACTCAAATATTTTCGAATCGGACGAAAAACTGATAGTGAATTGTAACGTTCAGGGCCTCCTAATGACGATGGATCACTCAAATTGCGTCCCGATTCAATACATCGTCCTCCAGCCGACTTGACTCCATGGGTCTATTGCTGCCTCGGGCACCTTATGGCCGTTCTGCTGTGAGTCTAGATTATCGAATGGGACGAAAAACTGATAGTGAATTGTAACGTTCAGGGCCTCCTAATGACGATCGATCACTCAAATTGCGTCCCGATTCAATACATCGTCCTTTAGCAGACTTGTCTCCATGGGTCGATTGCTGCCTCGGGCACCTAATGGCCGTCCTGCTGTGAGTCAAAGATTTTCGAATCGGACGAAAAACTGATAGTGAATTGTAACATTCAGGGCCACCTAATAACGATGGACCACGCAAATTGCGTCCCGATTCAATACATCGTCCTCCAGCCGAGTTCACTCCATGGGTCTATTGCTGCCTCGGGCACCTTATGGCCGTTCTGCTGTGAATCTAGATGGTCGAATGGGACGAAAAACTGATAGTGAATTGTAACGTTCAGGGCCACCTAATGACGATGGATCACTTGACTCCATGGGACTATTGCTGCCTCGGGCACCTGATGGCCGTTCTGCTGTGAGTCTAGATTATAGAATGGGATGAAAAACTGATAGTGAATTGTAACGTTCAGGGCCACCTAATGACGATAGATCACTCAAATTGCGTCCCGATTCAATACATCGTCCTCCAGCCGACTTGTCTCCATGGGTCTATTGCTGCCTCGGGCACCTTAAGGCAGGCCTGCTGTGACTCAAAGATTTTCGAATCGGACGAAAAACTGATAGTGAATTGTAACATTCAGGGCCACCTAATGACGATGGACCACACAAATTGCGTCCCGATTCAGTACATCGTCCACTAGCCGACTTGACTCCATGGGACTATTGCTGCCTCGGGCACCTTATGGCCGTTCTTCTGTGAGTCTAGATTATAGAATGGGATGAAAAATTGATAGTGAATTGTAACGTTCAGGGCCACCTAATGACGATGGATCACTCAAATTGCGTCCCGATTCAATTCATCGTCCTCCAGCAGTCTTGTCTTCACGGGTCTTTTGCTGCCTCGGACACCTTATGGCAGGCCTGCTGTGACTCAAATATTTTCGAATCGGACGAAAAACTGATAGTGAATTGTAACGTTCAGGGCCTCCTAATGACGATGGATCACTCAAATTGCGTCCCGATTCAATACATCGTCCTCCAGCCGACTTGACTCCATGGGTCTATTGCTGCCTCGGGCACCTTATGGCCGTTCTGCTGTGAGTCTAGATTATCGAATGGGACGAAAAACTGATAGTGAATTGTAACGTTCAGGGCCTCCTAATGACGATCGATCACTCAAATTGCGTCCCGATTCAATACATCGTCCTTTAGCAGACTTGTCTCCATGGGTCGATTGCTGCCTCGGGCACCTAATGGCCGTCCTGCTGTGAGTCAAAGATTTTCGAATCGGACGAAAAACTGATAGTGAATTGTAACATTCAGGGCCACCTAATAACGATGGACCACGCAAATTGCGTCCCGATTCAATACATCGTCCTCCAGCCGAGTTCACTCCATGGGTCTATTGCTGCCTCGGGCACCTTATGGCCGTTCTGCTGTGAATCTAGATGGTCGAATGGGACGAAAAACTGATAGTGAATTGTAACGTTCAGGGCCACCTAATGACGATGGATCACTCAAATTGCGTCCCGATTCAATACATCGTCCCCAGCCGACTTGACTCCATGGGACTATTGCTGCCTCGGGCACCTGATGGCCGTTCTGCTGTGAGTCTAGATTATAGAATGGGATGAAAAACTGATAGTGAATTGTAACGTTCAGGGCCACCTAATGACGATAGATCACTCAAATTGCGTCCCGATTCAATACATCGTCCTCCAGCCGACTTGTCTCCATGGGTCTATTGCTGCCTCGGGCACCTTAAGGCAGGCCTGCTGTGACTCAAAGATTTTCGAATCGGACGAAAAACTGATAGTGAATTGTAACGTTCAGGGCCTCCTAATGACGATGGATCACTCAAATTGCGTCCCGATTCAATACATAGTCCTCCAGCCGACTTGACTCCATGGGTCTATTGCTGCCTCGGGCACCTTATGGCCGTTCTGCTGTGAGTCTAGATTATCGAATGGGACGAAAAACTGATAGTGAATTGTAACGTTCAGGGCCTCCTAATGACGATGGATCACTCAAATTGCGTCCCGATTCAATACATCGTCCTCCAGCAGGCTTGTCTCCATGGGTCGATTGCTGCCTCGGGCACCTAATGGCCGTTCTGCTGTGAGTCAAAGATTTTCGAATCGGACGAAAAACTGATAGTGAATTGTAACGTTCAGGGCCACCTAATGACGATGGATCACTCAAATTGCGTCCTGATTCAATACATCGTCCTCCAGCAGACTTGACTTCATGGGTCTATTGCTGCCTCGGGACCTTATGGCCGTTCTGCTGTGAGTCAAAGATTTTCGAATCGGACGAAAAACTGATAGTGAATTGTAACGTTCAGGGCCACCTAATGACGATGAATCACTCAAATTGCGTCCCGATTCAATACATCGTCCTCCAGCAGACTTGTCTCCATGGGTCTATTGCTGCCTCGGGCACCTTATGGCAGGCCTGCTGTGAGTCAAAGATTTTCGAATCGGACGAAAAACTGATAGTGAATTGTAACATTCAGGGCCACCTAATGACGATGGACCACGCAAATTGCGTCCCGATTCAATACATCGTCATCCAGCCGAGTTGACTCCATGGGTCTATTGCTGACTCGGGCACCTTATGGCCGTTCTGCTGTGAATCTAGATTATCGAATGGGACGAAAAACTGATAGTGAATTGTAACGTTCAGGGCCACCTAATGACGATGGATCACTCAAATTGCGTCCCGATTCAATACATCGTCCCCAGCCGACTTGTCTCCATGGGTCTATTGCTGCCTCGGGCACCTTATGGCCGTTCTGCTGTGAGTCTAGATTATCGAATGGGACGAAAAACTGATAGTGAATTGTAACGTTCAGGGCCACCTAATGACGATGGATCACTCAAATTGCGTCCTGATTCAATACATCGTCCTCCAGCAGACTTGACTTCATGGGTCTATTGCTGCCTCGGGCACCTTATGGCCGTTCTGCTGTGAGTCAAAGATTTTCGAATCGGACGAAAAACTGATAGTGAATTGTAACTTTCAGAGCCACCTAATGACGATGGATCACTCAAATTGCGTCCCGATTCAATACATCGTCCTCCAGCCGACTTGACTCCATGGGTCTATTGCTGCCTCCGGCACTTTATGGCCGTTCTGCTGTGAGTCAAAGATTTTCGAATCGGACGAAAAACTGATAGTGAATTGTAACTTTCAGGGCCACCTAATGACGATGGATCACTCAAATTGCGTCCCGATTCAATACATCGTCCTCCAGCAGACTTGTCTCCATGGGTCGATTGCTGCCACGGGCACCTTATGGCCGTTCTGCTGTGAGTCTCGATTATCGAATGGGGCGAAAAACTGATAGTGAATTGTAACGTTCAGGGCCACCTAATGACGATGGATCACTCAAATTGCGTCCCGATTCAATACATCGTCCTCCAGCCGACTTGACTCCATGGGTCTATTGCTGCCTCGGGCACCTTATGGCCGTTCTGCTGTGAGTCTAGATTATCGAATGGGACGAAAAACTGATAGTGAATTGTAACGTTCAGAGCCTCCTAATGACGATGGATCTCCCAAATTGCGTCCCGATTCAATACATCGTCCTCCAGCCGACCTGACTCCATGGGTCTATTGCTGCCTCGGGCACCTTATGGCCGTTCTGCTGTGAGTCTAGATTATCGAATGGGACGAAAAACTGATAGTGAATTGTAACGTTCAGGGTCTCCTAATGACGATGGATCACTCAAATTGCGTCCCGATTCAATACATCGTCCTCCAGCCGAGTTGACTCCATGGGTCTATTACTGCCTCGGGCACCTTATGGCCGTTCTGCTGTGAATCTAGATTATCGAATGGGACGAGAAACTGATAGTGAATTGTAACGTTCAGGGCCACCTAATGACGATGGATCACTCAAATTTTGTCCCGATTCAATACATCGTCCCCAGCCGACTTGTCTCCATGGGTCTATTGCTGCCTCGGGCACCTTATGGCCGTTCTGCTGTGAGTCTAGATTATCGAATGGGACGAAAAACTGATAGTGAATTGTAACGTTCAGGGCCACCTAATGACGATGGATCACTCAAATTGCGTCCTGATTCAATACATCGTCCTCCAGCAGACTTGACTTCATGGGTCTATTGCTGCCTCGGGCACCTTATGGCCGTTCTGCTGTGAGTCAAAGATTTTCGAATCGGACGAAAAACTGATAGTGAATTGTAACTTTCAGGGCCACCTAATGACGGTGGATCACTCAAATTGCGTCCCGATTCAATACATCGTCCTCCAGCAGACTTGTCTCCATGGGTCAATTGCTGCCTCGGGCACCTTATGGCCGTTTTGCTGTGAGTCAAAGATTTTCGAATCGGACGAAAAACTGATAGTTATTTGTATCATTCAGGGCCACCTAATGACGATGGACCACACAAATTGCGTCCCGATTCAGTACATCGTCTACTAGCCGACTTGACTCCATGGGTCTATTGCTGCCTCGGGCCCCTTATGGCCGTTCTGCTGTGAGTCTAGATTATCGAATGGGACGAAAAACTGATAGTGAATTGTAACGTTCAGGGTCTCCTAACGACGATGGATCACTCAAATTGCGTCCCGATTCAATACATCGTCCTCCAGCAGACTTGTCTCCATGGGTCGATTGCTTGCCTCGGGCACCTAATGGCCGTTCTGCTGTGAGTCAAAGATTTTCGAATCGGACGAAAAACTGATAGTGAATTATAACATTCAGGGCCACCTAATGACGATGGACCACGCAAATTGCGTCCCGATTCAATACATCGTCCTCCAGCCGACTTGACTCCATGGGTCTATTGCTGCCTCGGGCACCTTATGGCCGTTCTGCTGTGAGTCTAGATTATCGAATGGGACGAAAAACTGATAGTGAATTGTAACGTTCAGGGTCTCCTAATGACGATGGATCACTCAAATTGCGTCCCGATTCAATACATCGTCCTCCAGCCGAGTTGACTCCATGGGTCTATTACTGCCTCGGGCACCTTATGGCCGTTCTGCTGTGAATCTAGATTATCGAATGGGACGAGAAACTGATAGTGAATTGTAACGTTCAGGGCCACCTAATGACGATGGATCACTCAAATTTTGTCCCGATTCAATACATCGTCCCCAGCCGACTTGTCTCCATGGGTCTATTGCTGCCTCGGGCACCTTATGGCCGTTCTGCTGTGAGTCTAGATTATCGAATGGGACGAAAAACTGATAGTGAATTGTAACGTTCAGGGCCACCTAATGACGATGGATCACTCAAATTTCGTCCTGATTCTATACATCGTCCTCCAGCAGACTTGACTTCATGGGTCTATTGCTGCCTCGGGCACCTTATGGCCGTTCTGCTGTGAGTCAAAGATTTTCGAATCGGACGAAAAACTGATAGTGAATTGTAACTTTCAGGGCCACCTAATGACGGTGGATCACTCAAATTGCGTCCCGATTCAATACATCGTCCTCCAGCAGACTTGTCTCCATGGGTCGATTGCTGCCTCGGGCACCTTATGGCCGTTCTGCTGTGAGTCAAAGATTTTCGAATCGGACGAAAAACTGATATTGAATTGTAACATTCACGGCCACCTAATGACGATGGATCACGCAAATTGCGTCCCGATTCAATACATTATCCTCCAGCCGAGTTGACTCCATGGGTCTATTGCTGCCTCGGGCACCTTATGGCCGTTCTGCTGTGAATCTAGATTATCGAATGGGACGAAAAACTGATAGTGAATTGTAACGTTCAGGGCCACCTAATGACGATGGATCACTCAAATTTTGTCCCGATTCAATACATCGTCCCCAGCCGACTTGTCTC
This sequence comes from Schistocerca cancellata, assembly GCF_023864275.1. NCBI lineage: Eukaryota > Metazoa > Arthropoda > Insecta > Orthoptera > Acrididae > Schistocerca > Schistocerca cancellata. The sequence continues at coordinate 525,502,824 of NC_064634.1, read as the reverse complement.
CATGGGTCTATTGCTGCCTCGGGCACCTTATGGCCGTTCTGCTGTGAGTCTAGATTATCGAATGGGACGAAAAACTGATAGTGAATTGTAACGTTCAGGGCCTCCTAATGACGATGGATCACTCAAATTGCGTCCCGATTAAATACATCGTCCCCAGCCGACTTGACTCCATGGGACTATTGCTGCCTCGGGCACCTTATGGCCGTTCTGCTGTGAGTCTAGATTATCGAATGGGACGAAAAACTGATAGTGAATTGTAACGTTCAGGGCTTCCTAATGACGATGGATCACTCAAATTGCGTCCCGATTCAATACATCGTCCTCCAGCAGACTTGTCTTCATGGGTCTATTGCTGCCTCGGGCACCTAATGGCCGTTCTGCTGTGAGTCAAAGATTTTCGAATCGGACGAAAAACTGATAGTGAATTGTAACATTCAGGGCCACCTAATGACGATGGACCACGCAAATTGCGTCCCGATTCAATACATCGTCCTCCAGCCGAGTTGACTCCATGGGTCTATTGCTGCCTCGGGCACCTTATGGCCGTTCTGCTGTGAATCTAGATTATCGAATGGGACGAAAAACTGATAGTGAATTGTAACGTTCAGGGCCACCTAATGACGATGGATCACTCAAATTGCGTCCCGATTCAATACATCGTCCCCAGCCGACTTGACTGCATGGGACTATTGCTGCCTCGGGCACCTTATGGCCGTTCTGCTGTGAGTCTAGATTATAGAATGGGATGAAAAACTGATAGTGAATTGTAACGTTCAGGGCCACCTTATGACGATAGATCACTTAAATTGCGTCCCGATTCAATACATCGTCCTCCAGCAGACTTGTCTCCATGCGTCTATTGCTGCTTCGGGCACCTTATGGCAGGCCTGCTGTGACTCAAAGATTTTCGAATCGGACGAAAAACTGATAGTGAATTGTAACGTTCAGGGCCTCCTAATGACGATGGAACACTCAAATTGAGTCCCGATTCAATACATCGTCCTCCAGCAGACTTGTCTCTATGCGTCTGTTGCTGCCTCGGGCACCTTATGGCCGTTCTGCTGTGAGTCAAAGATTTTCGAATGGGACGAAAAACTGATAGTGAATTGTAACATTCAGGGCCACCTAATGACGATGGACCACGCAAATTGCGTCCCGATTCAATACATCGTCCTCCAGCCTGGTTGACTCCATGGGTCTATTGCTGCCTCGGGCACCTTATGGCCGTTCTGCTGTGAATCTAGATTATCGATGGGACGAAAAACTGATAGTGAATTGTAACGTTCAGGGCCACCTAATGACGATGGATCACTCAAATTGCGTCCCGATTCAATACATCGTCCCCAGCCGACTTGTCTCCATGGGTCTATTGCTGCCTCGGGCACCTTATGGCCGTTCTGCTGTGAGTCTAGATTATCGAATGGGACGAAAAACTGATAGTGAATTGTAACGTTCAGGGCCACCTAATGACGATGGATCACTCAAATTGCGTCCCGATTCAATACATCGTCCTCCAGCAGACTTGTCTCCACGGGTCGATTGCTGCCACGGGCACCTTATGGCCGTTCTGCTGTGAGTCTAGATTATCGAATGGGACGAAAAACTGATAGTGAATTGTAACGTTCAGGGCCACCTAATGACGATGGATCATTCAAATTGCGTCCCGATTCAATACATCGTCCTCCAGCCGACTTGACTCCATGGGTCTATTGCTGCCTCGGGCACCTTATGGCCGTTCTGCTGTGAGTCTAGATTATCGAATGGGACGAAAAACTGATAGTGAATTGTAACGTTCAGGGCCTCCTAATGACGATGGATCTCCCAAATTGCGTCCCGATTCAATACATCGTCCTCCAGCCGACCTGACTCCATGGGTCGATTGCTGCCTCGGGCACCTTATGGCCGTTCTGCTGTGAGTCTAGATTATCGAATGGGACGAAAAACTGATAGTGAATTGTAACGTTCAGGGTCTCCTAATGACGATGGATCACTCAAATTGCGTCCCGATTCAATACATCGTCCTCCAGCCGAGTTGACTCCATGGGTCTATTACTGCCTCGGGCACCTTATGGCCGTTCTGCTGTGAATCTAGATTATCGAATGGGACGAGAAACTGATAGTGAATTGTAACGTTCAGGGCCACCTAATGACGATGGATCACTCAAATTTTGTCCCGATTCAATACATCGTCCCCAGCCGACTTGTCTCCATGGGTCTATTGCTGCCTCGGGCACCTTATGGCCGTTCTGCTGTGAGTCTAGATTATCGAATGGGACGAAAAACTGATAGTGAATTGTAACGTTCAGGGCCACCTAATGACGATGGATCACTCAAATTTCGTCCTGATTCTATACATCGTCCTCCAGCAGACTTGACTTCATGGGTCTATTGCTGCCTCGGGCACCTTATGGCCGTTCTGCTGTGAGTCAAAGATTTTCGAATCGGACGAAAAACTGATAGTGAATTGTAACTTTCAGGGCCACCTAATGACGGTGGATCACTCAAATTGCGTCCCGATTCAATACATCGTCCTCCAGCAGACTTGTCTCCATGGGTCGATTGCTGCCTCGGGCACCTTATGGCCGTTCTGCTGTGAGTCAAAGATTTTCGAATCGGACGAAAAACTGATATTGAATTGTAACATTCACGGCCACCTAATGACGATGGATCACGCAAATTGCGTCCCGATTCAATACATTATCCTCCAGCCGAGTTGACTCCATGGGTCTATTGCTGCCTCGGGCACCTTATGGCCGTTCTGCTGTGAATCTAGATTATCGAATGGGACGAAAAACTGATAGTGAATTGTAACGTTCAGGGCCACCTAATGACGATGGATCACTCAAATTTTGTCCCGATTCAATACATCGTCCCCAGCCGACTTGTCTCCATGGGTCTATTGCTGCCTCGGGCACCTTATGGCCGTTCTGCTGTGAGTCTAGATTATCGAATGGGACGAAAAACTGATAGTGAATTGTAACGTTCAGGGCCTCCTAATGACGATGGATCACTCAAATTGCGTCCCGATTAAATACATCGTCCCCAGCCGACTTGACTCCATGGGACTATTGCTGCCTCGGGCACCTTATGGCCGTTCTGCTGTGAGTCTAGATTATCGAATGGGACGAAAAACTGATAGTGAATTGTAACGTTCAGGGCTTCCTAATGACGATGGATCACTCAAATTGCGTCCCGATTCAATACATCGTCCTCCAGCAGACTTGTCTTCATGGGTCTATTGCTGCCTCGGGCACCTAATGGCCGTTCTGCTGTGAGTCAAAGATTTTCGAATCGGACGAAAAACTGATAGTGAATTGTAACATTCAGGGCCACCTAATGACGATGGACCACGCAAATTGCGTCCCGATTCAATACATCGTCCTCCAGCCGAGTTGACTCCATGGGTCTATTGCTGCCTCGGGCACCTTATGGCCGTTCTGCTGTGAATCTAGATTATCGAATGGGACGAAAAACTGATAGTGAATTGTAACGTTCAGGGCCACCTAATGACGATGGATCACTCAAATTGCGTCCCGATTCAATACATCGTCCTCCAGCAGACTTGTCTCCATGGGTCGATTGCTGCCTCGGGCACCTTATGGCCGTTCTGCTGTGAGTCAAAGATTTTCGAATCGGACGAAAAACTGATATTGAATTGTAACATTCACGGCCACCTAATGACGATGGATCACGCAAATTGCGTCCCGATTCAATACATTATCCTCCAGCCGAGTTGACTCCATGGGTCTATTGCTGCCTCGGGCACCTTATGGCCGTTCTGCTGTGAATCTAGATTATCGAATGGGACGAAAAACTGATAGTGAATTGTAACGTTCAGGGCCACCTAATGACGATGGATCACTCAAATTTTGTCCCGATTCAATACATCGTCCCCAGCCGACTTGTCTCCATGGGTCTATTGCTGCCTCGGGCACCTTATGGCCGTTCTGCTGTGAGTCTAGATTATCGAATGGGACGAAAAACTGATAGTGAATTGTAACGTTCAGGGCCTCCTAATGACGATGGATCACTCAAATTGCGTCCCGATTAAATACATCGTCCCCAGCCGACTTGACTCCATGGGACTATTGCTGCCTCGGGCACCTTATGGCCGTTCTGCTGTGAGTCTAGATTATCGAATGGGACGAAAAACTGATAGTGAATTGTAACGTTCAGGGCTTCCTAATGACGATGGATCACTCAAATTGCGTCCCGATTCAATACATCGTCCTCCAGCAGACTTGTCTTCATGGGTCTATTGCTGCCTCGGGCACCTAATGGCCGTTCTGCTGTGAGTCAAAGATTTTCGAATCGGACGAAAAACTGATAGTGAATTGTAACATTCAGGGCCACCTAATGACGATGGACCACGCAAATTGCGTCCCGATTCAATACATCGTCCTCCAGCCGAGTTGACTCCATGGGTCTATTGCTGCCTCGGGCACCTTATGGCCGTTCTGCTGTGAATCTAGATTATCGAATGGGACGAAAAACTGATAGTGAATTGTAACGTTCAGGGCCACCTAATGACGATGGATCACTCAAATTGCGTCCCGATTCAATACATCGTCCCCAGCCGACTTGACTGCATGGGACTATTGCTGCCTCGGGCACCTTATGGCCGTTCTGCTGTGAGTCTAGATTATAGAATGGGATGAAAAACTGATAGTGAATTGTAACGTTCAGGGCCACCTTATGACGATAGATCACTTAAATTGCGTCCCGATTCAATACATCGTCCTCCAGCAGACTTGTCTCCATGCGTCTATTGCTGCTTCGGGCACCTTATGGCAGGCCTGCTGTGACTCAAAGATTTTCGAATCGGACGAAAAACTGATAGTGAATTGTAACGTTCAGGGCCTCCTAATGACGATGGAACACTCAAATTGCGTCCCGATTCAATACATCGTCCTCCAGCAGACTTGTCTCTATGCGTCTGTTGCTGCCTCGGGCACCTTATGGCCGTTCTGCTGTGAGTCAAAGATTTTCGAATGGGACGAAAAACTGATAGTGAATTGTAACATTCAGGGCCACCTAATGACGATGGACCACGCAAATTGCGTCCCGATTCAATACATCGTCCTCCAGCCTGGTTGACTCCATGGGTCTATTGCTGCCTCGGGCACCTTATGGCCGTTCTGCTGTGAATCTAGATTATCGATGGGACGAAAAACTGATAGTGAATTGTAACGTTCAGGGCCACCTAATGACGATGGATCACTCAAATTGCGTCCCGATTCAATACATCGTCCCCAGCCGACTTGTCTCCATGGGTCTATTGCTGCCTCGGGCACCTTATGGCCGTTCTGCTGTGAGTCTAGATTATCGAATGGGACGAAAAACTGATAGTGAATTGTAACGGTCAGGGCCACCTAATGACGATGGATCACTCAAATTGCGTCCCGATTCAATACATCGTCCTCCAGCAGACTTGTCTCCACGGGTCGATTGCTGCCACGGGCACCTTATGGCCGTTCTGCTGTGAGTCTAGATTATCGAATGGGACGAAAAACTGATAGTGAATTGTAACGTTCAGGGCCACCTAATGACGATGGATTACTCAAATAGCGTCCTGATTCAATACATCGTCCTCCAGCAGACTTGACTTCATGGGTCTAGTGCTGCCTCGGGCACCTTATGGCCGTTCTGCTGTGAGTCAAAGATTTTCGAATCGGACGAAAAACTGATAGTGAATTGTAACTTTCAGGGCCACCTAATGACGATGGATCACTCAAATTGCGTCCCGATTCAATACATCGTCCTCCAGCCGACTTGACTCCATGGGTCTATTGCTGCCTCGGGCACCTTATGGCCGTTCTGCTGTGAGTCTAGATTATCGAATGGGACGAAAAACTGATAATGAATTGTAACGTTCAGGGCCTCCTAATGACGATGGATCACTCAAATTGCGTCCCGATTCAATACATCGTCCTCCAGCAGACTTGTCTCCATGGGTCGATTGCTGCCTCGGGCACCTAATGGCCGTCCTGCTGTGAGTCAAAGATTTTCGAATCGGACGAAAAACTGATAGTGAATTGTAACATTCAGGGCCACCTAATGACGATGGACCACGCAAATTGCGTCCCGATTCAATACATCGTCCTCCAGCCGAGTTGACTCCATGGGTCTATTGCTGACTCGGGCACCTTATGGCCGTTCTGCTGTGAATCTAGATTATCGAATGGGACGAAAAAGTGATAGTGAATTGTAACGGTCAGGGCCACCTAATGACGATGGATCACTCAAATTGCGTCCCGAATCAATACATCGTCCCCAGCCGACTTGTCTCCATGGGTCTATTGCTGCCTCGGGCACCTTATGGCCGTTCTGCTGTGAGTCTAGATTATCGAATGGGACGAAAAACTGATAGTGAATTGTAACGTTCAGGGCCACCTAATGACGATGGATCACTCAAATCGCGTCCTGATTCAATACATCGTCCTCCAGCAGACTTGACTTCATGGGTCTATTGCTGCCTCGAGCACCTTATGGCCGTTCTGCTGTGAGTCAAAGATTTTCGAATCGGACGAAAAACTGATAGTGAATTGTAACTTTCAGGGCCACCTAATGACGATGGATCACTCAAATTGCGTCCCGATTCAATACATCGTCCTCCAGCACTCTTGTCTCCATGGGTCTATTGCTGCCTCGGGCACCTTATGGCAGGCCTGCTGTGACTCAAAGATTTTCGAATCGGACGAAAAACTGATAGTGAATTGTAACTTTCAGGGCCACCTAATAACGATGGATCACTCAAATTGCGTCCCGATTCAATACATCGTCCTCCAGCAGACTTGTCTCGATGGGTCTATTGCTGCCACGGGCACCTTATGGCCGTTCTGCTGTGAGTCTAGATTATCGAATGGGACGAAAAACTGATAGTGAATTGTAACGTTCAGTGCCACCTAATGACGATGGATCACTCAAATTGCGTCCCGATTCAATACATCGTCCTCCAGCCGACTTGACTCCATGGGTCTATTGCTGCCTCGGGCACCTTATGGCCGTTCTGCTGTGAGTCTAGATTATCGAATGGGACGAAAAACTGATAGTGAATTGTAACGTTCAGGGCCTCCTAATGACGATGGATCTCCCAAATTGCGTCCCGATTCAATACATCGTCCTCCAGCCGACTTGACTCCATGGGTCTATTGCTGCCTCGGGCACCTGATGGCCGTTCTGCTGTGAGTCTAGATTATCGAATGGGACGAAAAACTGATAGTGAATTGTAACGTTCAGGGTCTCCTAATGACGATGGATCACTCAAATTGCGTCCCGATTCAATACATCGTCCTCCAGCAGACTTGTCTCCATGGGTCGATTGCTGCCTCGGGCACCTAATGGCCGTTCTGCTGTGAGGCAAAGATGTTCGAATCGGACGAAAAACTGGTAGTGAATTGTAACATTCAGGGCCACCTAATGACGATGGACCACGCAAATAGCGTCCCGATTCAATACATCGTCCTCCAGCCGAGTTGACTCCAAGGGTCTATTGCTGCCTCGGGCACTTTATGGCCGTTCTGCTGTAAGTCAAAGATTTTCGAATCGGACGAAAAACTGATAGTTATTTGTATCATTCAGGGCCACCTAATGACGATGGACCACACAAATTGCGTCCCGATTCAGTACATCGTCCACTAGCCGACTTGACTCCATGGGACTATTGCTGCCTCGGGCACCTTATGGCCGTTCTGCTGTGAGTCTAGATTATCGAATGGGACGAAAAACTGATAGTGAATTGTAACGTTCAGAGCCTCCTAATGACGATGGATCACTCAAATTGCGTCCCGATTCAATACATCGTCCTCCAGCCTGGTTGACTCCATGGGTCTATTGCTGCCTCGGGGACCTTATGGCCGTTCTGCTGTGAATCTAGATTATCGATGGGACGAAAAACTGATAGTGAATTGTAACGTTCAGGGCCACCTAATGACGATGGATCATTCAAATTGCGTCCCGATTCAATACATCGTCCTCCAGCCGACTTGACTCCATGGGTCTATTGCTGCCTCGGGCACCTTATGGCCGTTCTGCTGTGAGTCTAGATTATCGAATGGGACGAAAAACTGATAGTGAATTGTAACGTTCAGGGTCTCCTAATGACGATGGATCACTCAAATTGCGTCCCGATTCAATACATCGTCCTCCAGCAGATTTGTCTCCATGGGTCGATTGCTGCCTCGGGCACCTTATGGCAGGCCTGCTGTGAGTCAAAGATTTTCGAATCGGACGAAAAACTGATAATGAATTGTAACATTCAGGGCCACCTAATGACGATGGACCACGCAAATTGCGTGCCGATTCAATACATCGTCCTCCAGCCGTGTTGACTCCATGGGTCTATTGCTGACTCGGGCACCTTATGGCCGTTCTGCTGTGAATCTAGATTATCGAATGGGACGAAAAACTGATAGTGAATTGTAACGGTCAGGGCCACCTAATGACGATGGATCACTCAAATTGCGTCCCGATTCAATACATCGTCCCCAGCCGACTTGTCTCCATGGGTCTATTGCTGTCTCGGGCACCTTATGGCCGTTCTGCTGTGAGTCTAGATTATCGAATGGGACGAAAAACTGATAGTGAATTGTAACGTTCAGGGCCACCTAATGACGATGGATCACTCAAATTGCGTCCTGATTCAATACATCGTCCTCCAGCAGACTTGACTTCATGGGTCTATTGCTGCCTCGGGCACCTTATGGCCGTTCTGCTGTGAGTCAAAGATTTTCGAATCGGACGAAAAACTGATAGTGAATTGTAACTTTCAGGGCCACCTAATGACGATGGATCACTCAAATTGCGTCCCGATTCAATACATCGTCCTCCAGCAGTCTTGTCTCCATGGGTCTATTGCTGCCTCGGGCACCTTATGGCAGGCCTGCTGTGACTCAAAGATTTTCGAATCGGACGAAAAACTGATAGTGAATTGTAACGTTCAGGGCCTCCTAATGACGATGGATCACTCAAATTGCGTCCCGATTCAATACATCGTCCTCCAGCCGACTTGACTCCATGGGTCTATTGCTGCCTCGGCTCCTTATGGCCGTTCTGCTGTGAATCTAGATTATCGAATGGGACGAAAAACTGATAGTGAATTGTAACGTTCAGGGCCACCTAATGACGATGGATCACTCAAATTGCGTCCCGATTCAATACATCGTCCCCAGCCGACTTGACTCCATGGGACTATTGCTGCCTCGGGCACCTTATGGCCGTTCTGCTGTGAGTCTAGATTATCGAATGGGACGAAAAACTGATAGTGAATTGTAACGTTCAAGGCCTCCTAATGACGATGGATCACTCAAATTGCGTCCCGATTCAATACATCGTCCTCCAGCAGACTTGTCTTCATGGGTCTATTGCTGCCTCGGGCACCTAATGGCCGTTCTGCTGTGAGTCAAAGATTTTCGAATCGGACGAAAAACTGATAGTGAATTGTAACGTTCAGGGCCTCCTAATGACGATGGAACACTCAAATTGCGTTCCGATTCAATACATCGTCCTCCAGCAGACTTGTCTCTATGCGTCTGTTGCTGCCTCGGGCACCTTATGGCCGTTCTGCTGTGAGTCAAAGATTTTCGAATGGGACGAAATACTGATAGTGAATTGTAACATTCAGGGCCACCTAATGACGATGGACCACGCAAATTGCGTCCCGATTCAATACATCGTCCTCCAGCCTGGTTGACTCCATGGGTCTATTGCTGCCTCGGGCACCTTATGGCCGTTCTGCTGTGAATCTAGATTATCGATGGGACGAAAAACTGATAGTGAATTGTAACGTTCAGGGCCACCTAATGACGATGGATCACTCAAATTGCGTCCCGATTCAATACATCGTCCCCAGCCGACTTGTCTCCATGGGTCTATTGCTGCCTCGGGCACCTTATGGCCGTTCTGCTGTGAGTCTAGATTATCGAATGGCACGAAAAACTGATAGTGAATTGTAACGTTCAGGGCCACCTAATGACGATGGATCACTCAAATTGCGTCCCGATTCAATACATCGTCCTCCAGCAGACTTGTCTCCACGGGTCGATTGCTGCCACGGGCACCTTATGGCCGCTCTGCTGTGAGTCTAGATTATCGAATGGGACGAAAAACTGATAGTGAATTGTAACGTTCAGGGCCTCCTAATGACGATGGATCACTCAAATTGCGTCCCGATTCAATACATCGTCCTCCAGCCGACTTGACTCCATGGGTCTATTGCTGCCTCGGGCACCTTATGGCCGTTCTGCTGTGAGTCTAGATTATCGAATGGGACGAAAAACTGATAATGAATTGTAACGTTCAGGGCCTCCTAATGACGATGGATCACTCAAATTGCGTCCCGATTCAATACATCGTCCTCCAGCAGACTTGTCTCCATGGGTCGATTGCTGCCTCGGGCACCTAATGGCCGTCCTGCTGTGAGTCAAAGATTTTCGAATCGGACGAAAAACTGATAGTGAATTGTAACATTCAGGGCCACCTAATGACGATGGACCACGCAAATTGCGTCCCGATTCAATACATCGTCCTCCAGCCGAGTTGACTCCATGGGTCTATTGCTGACTCGGGCACCTTATGGCCGTTCTGCTGTGAATCTAGATTATCGAATGGGACGAAAAAGTGATAGTGAATTGTAACGGTCAGGGCCACCTAATGACGATGGATCACTCAAATTGCGTCCCGAATCAATACATCGTCCCCAGCCGACTTGTCTCCATGGGTCTATTGCTGCCTCGGGCACCTTATGGCCGTTCTGCTGTGAGTCTAGATTATCGAATGGGACGAAAAACTGATAGTGAATTGTAACGTTCAGGGCCACCTAATGACGATGGATCACTCAAATTGCGTCCTGATTCAATACATCGTCCTCCAGCAGACTTGACTTCATGGGTCTATTGCTGCCTCGAGCACCTTATGGCCGTTCTGCTGTGAGTCAAAGATTTTCGAATCGGACGAAAAACTGATAGTGAATTGTAACTTTCAGGGCCACCTAATGACGATGGATCACTCAAATTGCGTCCCGATTCAATACATCGTCCTCCAGCACTCTTGTCTCCATGGGTCTATTGCTGCCTCGGGCACCTTATGGCAGGCCTGCTGTGACTCAAAGATTTTCGAATCGGACGAAAAACTGATAGTGAATTGTAACTTTCAGGGCCACCTAATAACGATGGATCACTCAAATTGCGTCCCGATTCAATTCATCGTCCTCCAGCAGACTTGTCTCGATGGGTCTATTGCTGCCACGGGCACCTTATGGCCGTTCTGCTGTGAGTCTAGATTATCGAATGGGACGAGAAACTGATAGTGAATTGTAACGTTCAGTGCCACCTAATGACGATGGATCACTCAAATTGCGTCCCGATTCAATACATCGTCCTCCAGCCGACTTGACTCCATGGGTCTATTGCTGCCTCGGGCACCTTATGGCCGTTCTGCTGTGAGTCTAGATTATCGAATGGGACGAAAAACTGATAGTGAATTGTAACGTTCAGAGCCTCCTAATGACGATGGATCTCCCAAATTGCGTCCCGATTCAATACATCGTCCTCCAGCCGACTTGACTCCATGGGTCTATTGCTGCCTCGGGCACCTTATGGCCGTTCTGCTGTGAGTCTAGATTATCGAATGGGACGAAAAACTGATAGTGAATTGTAACGTTCAGGGTCTCCTAATGACGATGGATCACTCAAATTGCGTCCCGATTCAATACATCGTCCTCCAGCAGACTTGTCTCCATGGGTCGATTGCTGCCTCGGGCACCTAATGGCCGTTCTGCTGTGAGTCAAAGATGTTCGAATCGGACGAAAAACTGGTAGTGAATTGTAACATTCAGGGCCACCTAATGACGATGGACAACGCAAATTGCGTCCCGATTCAATACATCGTCCTCCAGCCGAGTTGACTCCATGGGTCTATTGCTGCCTCGGGCACTTTATGGCCGTTCAGCTGTGAATCTAGATTATCGAATGGGACGAGAAACTGATAGTGAATTGTAACGTTCAGGGCCACCTAATGACGATGGATCACTCAAATTGCGTCCCGATTCAATACATCGTCCCCAGCCGACTTGTCTCCAGGGGTCTATTGCTGCCTCGGGCACCTTATGGCCGTTCTGCTGTAAGTCAAAGATTTTCGAATCGGACGAAAAACTGATAGTGATTTGTATCATTCAGGGCCACCTAATGACGATGGACCACACAAATTGCGTCCCGATTCAGTACATCGTCCACTAGCCGACTTGACTCCATGGGACTATTGCTGCCTCGGGCACCTTATGGCCGTTCTGCTGTGAGTCTAGATTATCGAATGGGACGAAAAACTGATAGTGAATTGTAACGTTCAGAGCCTCCTAATGACGATGGATCACTCAAATTGCGTCCCGATTCAATACATCGTCCTCCAGCAGACTTGTCTCCATGGGTCGATTGCTGCCTCGGGCACCTTATGGCCGTTCTGCTGTGAGTCAAAGATTTTCGAATCGGACGAAAAACTGATAGTGATTTGTATCATTCAGGGCCACCTAATGACGATGGACCACACAAATTGCGTCCCGATTCAGTACATCGTCCACTAGCCGACTTGACTCCATGGGACTATTGCTGCCTCGGGCACCTTATGGCCGTTCTGCTGTGAGTCTAGATTATAGAATGGAATGAAAAACTGATAGTGAATTGTAACGTTCAGGGCCACCTAAAGACGATGGATCACTCAAATTGCGTCCCGATTCAATACATCGTCCTCCAGCAGACTTGTCTCCATGGGTCTATTGCTGCCTCGGGCACCTTATGGCAGGCCTGCTGTGACTCAAAGATTTTCGAATCGGACGAAAAACTGATAGTGAATTGTAACGTTCAGGGCCTCCTAATGACGATGGAACACTCAAATTGAGTCCCGATTCAATACATCGTCCTCCAGCAGACTTGTCTCTATGCGTCTGTTGCTGCCTCGGGCACCTTATGGCCGTTCTGCTGTGAGTCAAAGATTTTCGAATGGGACGAAAAACTGATAGTGAATTGTAACATTCAGGGCCACCTAATGACGATGGACCACGCAAATTGCGTCCCGATTCAATACATCGTCCTCCAGCCTGGTTGACTCCATGGGTCTATTGCTGCCTCGGGCACCTTATGGCCGTTCTGCTGTGAATCTAGATTATCGATGGGACGAAAAACTGATAGTGAATTGTAACGTTCAGGGCCACCTAATGACGATGGATCACTCAAATTGCGTCCCGATTCAATACATCGTCCCCAGCCGACTTGTCTCCATGGGTCTATTGCTGCCTCGGGCACCTTATGGCCGTTCTGCTGTGAGTCTAGATTATCGAATGGGACGAAAAACTGATAGTGAATTGTAACGTTCAGGGCCACCTAATGACGATGGATCACTCAAATTGCGTCCCGATTCAATACATCGTCCTCCAGCAGACTTGTCTCCACGGGTCGATTGCTGCCACGGGCACCTTATGGCCGTTCTGCTGTGAGTCTAGATTATCGAATGGGACGAAAAACTGATAGTGAATTGTAACGTTCAGGGCCACCTAATGACGATGGATCATTCAAATTGCGTCCCGATTCAATACATCGTCCTCCAGCCGACTTGACTCCATGGGTCTATTGCTGCCTCGGGCACCTTATGGCCGTTCTGCTGTGAGTCTAGATTATCGAATGGGACGAAAAACTGATAGTGAATTGTAACGTTCAGGGCCTCCTAATGACGATGGATCTCCCAAATTGCGTCCCGATTCAATACATCGTCCTCCAGCCGACCTGACTCCATGGGTCGATTGCTGCCTCGGGCACCTTATGGCCGTTCTGCTGTGAGTCTAGATTATCGAATGGGACGAAAAACTGATAGTGAATTGTAACGTTCAGGGTCTCCTAATGACGATGGATCACTCAAATTGCGTCCCGATTCAATACATCGTCCTCCAGCCGAGTTGACTCCATGGGTCTATTACTGCCTCGGGCACCTTATGGCCGTTCTGCTGTGAATCTAGATTATCGAATGGGACGAGAAACTGATAGTGAATTGTAACGTTCAGGGCCACCTAATGACGATGGATCACTCAAATTTTGTCCCGATTCAATACATCGTCCCCAGCCGACTTGTCTCCATGGGTCTATTGCTGCCTCGGGCACCTTATGGCCGTTCTGCTGTGAGTCTAGATTATCGAATGGGACGAAAAACTGATAGTGAATTGTAACGTTCAGGGCCACCTAATGACGATGGATCACTCAAATTTCGTCCTGATTCTATACATCGTCCTCCAGCAGACTTGACTTCATGGGTCTATTGCTGCCTCGGGCACCTTATGGCCGTTCTGCTGTGAGTCAAAGATTTTCGAATCGGACGAAAAACTGATAGTGAATTGTAACTTTCAGGGCCACCTAATGACGGTGGATCACTCAAATTGCGTCCCGATTCAATACATCGTCCTCCAGCAGACTTGTCTCCATGGGTCGATTGCTGCCTCGGGCACCTTATGGCCGTTCTGCTGTGAGTCAAAGATTTTCGAATCGGACGAAAAACTGATATTGAATTGTAACATTCACGGCCACCTAATGACGATGGATCACGCAAATTGCGTCCCGATTCAATACATTATCCTCCAGCCGAGTTGACTCCATGGGTCTATTGCTGCCTCGGGCACCTTATGGCCGTTCTGCTGTGAATCTAGATTATCGAATGGGACGAAAAACTGATAGTGAATTGTAACGTTCAGGGCCACCTAATGACGATGGATCACTCAAATTTTGTCCCGATTCAATACATCGTCCCCAGCCGACTTGTCTCCATGGGTCTATTGCTGCCTCGGGCACCTTATGGCCGTTCTGCTGTGAGTCTAGATTATCGAATGGGACGAAAAACTGATAGTGAATTGTAACGTTCAGGGCCTCCTAATGACGATGGATCACTCAAATTGCGTCCCGATTAAATACATCGTCCCCAGCCGACTTGACTCCATGGGACTATTGCTGCCTCGGGCACCTTATGGCCGTTCTGCTGTGAGTCTAGATTATCGAATGGGACGAAAAACTGATAGTGAATTGTAACGTTCAGGGCTTCCTAATGACGATGGATCACTCAAATTGCGTCCCGATTCAATACATCGTCCTCCAGCAGACTTGTCTTCATGGGTCTATTGCTGCCTCGGGCACCTAATGGCCGTTCTGCTGTGAGTCAAAGATTTTCGAATCGGACGAAAAACTGATAGTGAATTGTAACATTCAGGGCCACCTAATGACGATGGACCACGCAAATTGCGTCCCGATTCAATACATCGTCCTCCAGCCGAGTTGACTCCATGGGTCTATTGCTGCCTCGGGCACCTTATGGCCGTTCTGCTGTGAATCTAGATTATCGAATGGGACGAAAAACTGATAGTGAATTGTAACGTTCAGGGCCACCTAATGACGATGGATCACTCAAATTGCGTCCCGATTCAATACATCGTCCCCAGCCGACTTGACTGCATGGGACTATTGCTGCCTCGGGCACCTTATGGCCGTTCTGCTGTGAGTCTAGATTATAGAATGGGATGAAAAACTGATAGTGAATTGTAACGTTCAGGGCCACCTTATGACGATAGATCACTTAAATTGCGTCCCGATTCAATACATCGTCCTCCAGCAGACTTGTCTCCATGCGTCTATTGCTGCTTCGGGCACCTTATGGCAGGCCTGCTGTGACTCAAAGATTTTCGAATCGGACGAAAAACTGATAGTGAATTGTAACGTTCAGGGCCTCCTAATGACGATGGAACACTCAAATTGCGTCCCGATTCAATACATCGTCCTCCAGCAGACTTGTCTCTATGCGTCTGTTGCTGCCTCGGGCACCTTATGGCCGTTCTGCTGTGAGTCAAAGATTTTCGAATGGGACGAAAAACTGATAGTGAATTGTAACATTCAGGGCCACCTAATGACGATGGACCACGCAAATTGCGTCCCGATTCAATACATCGTCCTCCAGCCTGGTTGACTCCATGGGTCTATTGCTGCCTCGGGCACCTTATGGCCGTTCTGCTGTGAATCTAGATTATCGATGGGACGAAAAACTGATAGTGAATTGTAACGTTCAGGGCCACCTAATGACGATGGATCACTCAAATTGCGTCCCGATTCAATACATCGTCCCCAGCCGACTTGTCTCCATGGGTCTATTGCTGCCTCGGGCACCTTATGGCCGTTCTGCTGTGAGTCTAGATTATCGAATGGGACGAAAAACTGATAGTGAATTGTAACGGTCAGGGCCACCTAATGACGATGGATCACTCAAATTGCGTCCCGATTCAATACATCGTCCTCCAGCAGACTTGTCTCCACGGGTCGATTGCTGCCACGGGCACCTTATGGCCGTTCTGCTGTGAGTCTAGATTATCGAATGGGACGAAAAACTGATAGTGAATTGTAACGTTCAGGGCCACCTAATGACGATGGATTACTCAAATAGCGTCCTGATTCAATACATCGTCCTCCAGCAGACTTGACTTCATGGGTCTAGTGCTGCCTCGGGCACCTTATGGCCGTTCTGCTGTGAGTCAAAGATTTTCGAATCGGACGAAAAACTGATAGTGAATTGTAACTTTCAGGGCCACCTAATGACGATGGATCACTCAAATTGCGTCCCGATTCAATACATCGTCCTCCAGCCGACTTGACTCCATGGGTCTATTGCTGCCTCGGGCACCTTATGGCCGTTCTGCTGTGAGTCTAGATTATCGAATGGGACGAAAAACTGATAATGAATTGTAACGTTCAGGGCCTCCTAATGACGATGGATCACTCAAATTGCGTCCCGATTCAATACATCGTCCTCCAGCAGACTTGTCTCCATGGGTCGATTGCTGCCTCGGGCACCTAATGGCCGTCCTGCTGTGAGTCAAAGATTTTCGAATCGGACGAAAAACTGATAGTGAATTGTAACATTCAGGGCCACCTAATGACGATGGACCACGCAAATTGCGTCCCGATTCAATACATCGTCCTCCAGCCGAGTTGACTCCATGGGTCTATTGCTGACTCGGGCACCTTATGGCCGTTCTGCTGTGAATCTAGATTATCGAATGGGACGAAAAAGTGATAGTGAATTGTAACGGTCAGGGCCACCTAATGACGATGGATCACTCAAATTGCGTCCCGAATCAATACATCGTCCCCAGCCGACTTGTCTCCATGGGTCTATTGCTGCCTCGGGCACCTTATGGCCGTTCTGCTGTGAGTCTAGATTATCGAATGGGACGAAAAACTGATAGTGAATTGTAACGTTCAGGGCCACCTAATGACGATGGATCACTCAAATCGCGTCCTGATTCAATACATCGTCCTCCAGCAGACTTGACTTCATGGGTCTATTGCTGCCTCGAGCACCTTATGGCCGTTCTGCTGTGAGTCAAAGATTTTCGAATCGGACGAAAAACTGATAGTGAATTGTAACTTTCAGGGCCACCTAATGACGATGGATCACTCAAATTGCGTCCCGATTCAATACATCGTCCTCCAGCACTCTTGTCTCCATGGGTCTATTGCTGCCTCGGGCACCTTATGGCAGGCCTGCTGTGACTCAAAGATTTTCGAATCGGACGAAAAACTGATAGTGAATTGTAACTTTCAGGGCCACCTAATAACGATGGATCACTCAAATTGCGTCCCGATTCAATACATCGTCCTCCAGCAGACTTGTCTCGATGGGTCTATTGCTGCCACGGGCACCTTATGGCCGTTCTGCTGTGAGTCTAGATTATCGAATGGGACGAAAAACTGATAGTGAATTGTAACGTTCAGTGCCACCTAATGACGATGGATCACTCAAATTGCGTCCCGATTCAATACATCGTCCTCCAGCCGACTTGACTCCATGGGTCTATTGCTGCCTCGGGCACCTTATGGCCGTTCTGCTGTGAGTCTAGATTATCGAATGGGACGAAAAACTGATAGTGAATTGTAACGTTCAGGGCCTCCTAATGACGATGGATCTCCCAAATTGCGTCCCGATTCAATACATCGTCCTCCAGCCGACTTGACTCCATGGGTCTATTGCTGCCTCGGGCACCTGATGGCCGTTCTGCTGTGAGTCTAGATTATCGAATGGGACGAAAAACTGATAGTGAATTGTAACGTTCAGGGTCTCCTAATGACGATGGATCACTCAAATTGCGTCCCGATTCAATACATCGTCCTCCAGCAGACTTGTCTCCATGGGTCGATTGCTGCCTCGGGCACCTAATGGCCGTTCTGCTGTGAGGCAAAGATGTTCGAATCGGACGAAAAACTGGTAGTGAATTGTAACATTCAGGGCCACCTAATGACGATGGACCACGCAAATAGCGTCCCGATTCAATACATCGTCCTCCAGCCGAGTTGACTCCAAGGGTCTATTGCTGCCTCGGGCACTTTATGGCCGTTCTGCTGTAAGTCAAAGATTTTCGAATCGGACGAAAAACTGATAGTTATTTGTATCATTCAGGGCCACCTAATGACGATGGACCACACAAATTGCGTCCCGATTCAGTACATCGTCCACTAGCCGACTTGACTCCATGGGACTATTGCTGCCTCGGGCACCTTATGGCCGTTCTGCTGTGAGTCTAGATTATCGAATGGGACGAAAAACTGATAGTGAATTGTAACGTTCAGAGCCTCCTAATGACGATGGATCACTCAAATTGCGTCCCGATTCAATACATCGTCCTCCAGCCTGGTTGACTCCATGGGTCTATTGCTGCCTCGGGGACCTTATGGCCGTTCTGCTGTGAATCTAGATTATCGATGGGACGAAAAACTGATAGTGAATTGTAACGTTCAGGGCCACCTAATGACGATGGATCATTCAAATTGCGTCCCGATTCAATACATCGTCCTCCAGCCGACTTGACTCCATGGGTCTATTGCTGCCTCGGGCACCTTATGGCCGTTCTGCTGTGAGTCTAGATTATCGAATGGGACGAAAAACTGATAGTGAATTGTAACGTTCAGGGTCTCCTAATGACGATGGATCACTCAAATTGCGTCCCGATTCAATACATCGTCCTCCAGCAGATTTGTCTCCATGGGTCGATTGCTGCCTCGGGCACCTTATGGCAGGCCTGCTGTGAGTCAAAGATTTTCGAATCGGACGAAAAACTGATAATGAATTGTAACATTCAGGGCCACCTAATGACGATGGACCACGCAAATTGCGTGCCGATTCAATACATCGTCCTCCAGCCGTGTTGACTCCATGGGTCTATTGCTGACTCGGGCACCTTATGGCCGTTCTGCTGTGAATCTAGATTATCGAATGGGACGAAAAACTGATAGTGAATTGTAACGGTCAGGGCCACCTAATGACGATGGATCACTCAAATTGCGTCCCGATTCAATACATCGTCCCCAGCCGACTTGTCTCCATGGGTCTATTGCTGTCTCGGGCACCTTATGGCCGTTCTGCTGTGAGTCTAGATTATCGAATGGGACGAAAAACTGATAGTGAATTGTAACGTTCAGGGCCACCTAATGACGATGGATCACTCAAATTGCGTCCTGATTCAATACATCGTCCTCCAGCAGACTTGACTTCATGGGTCTATTGCTGCCTCGGGCACCTTATGGCCGTTCTGCTGTGAGTCAAAGATTTTCGAATCGGACGAAAAACTGATAGTGAATTGTAACTTTCAGGGCCACCTAATGACGATGGATCACTCAAATTGCGTCCCGATTCAATACATCGTCCTCCAGCAGTCTTGTCTCCATGGGTCTATTGCTGCCTCGGGCACCTTATGGCAGGCCTGCTGTGACTCAAAGATTTTCGAATCGGACGAAAAACTGATAGTGAATTGTAACGTTCAGGGCCTCCTAATGACGATGGATCACTCAAATTGCGTCCCGATTCAATACATCGTCCTCCAGCCGACTTGACTCCATGGGTCTATTGCTGCCTCGGCTCCTTATGGCCGTTCTGCTGTGAATCTAGATTATCGAATGGGACGAAAAACTGATAGTGAATTGTAACGTTCAGGGCCACCTAATGACGATGGATCACTCAAATTGCGTCCCGATTCAATACATCGTCCCCAGCCGACTTGACTCCATGGGACTATTGCTGCCTCGGGCACCTTATGGCCGTTCTGCTGTGAGTCTAGATTATCGAATGGGACGAAAAACTGATAGTGAATTGTAACGTTCAAGGCCTCCTAATGACGATGGATCACTCAAATTGCGTCCCGATTCAATACATCGTCCTCCAGCAGACTTGTCTTCATGGGTCTATTGCTGCCTCGGGCACCTAATGGCCGTTCTGCTGTGAGTCAAAGATTTTCGAATCGGACGAAAAACTGATAGTGAATTGTAACGTTCAGGGCCTCCTAATGACGATGGAACACTCAAATTGCGTTCCGATTCAATACATCGTCCTCCAGCAGACTTGTCTCTATGCGTCTGTTGCTGCCTCGGGCACCTTATGGCCGTTCTGCTGTGA
The DNA here is from genome assembly GCF_023864275.1 of Schistocerca cancellata. Taxonomy (NCBI): domain Eukaryota; kingdom Metazoa; phylum Arthropoda; class Insecta; order Orthoptera; family Acrididae; genus Schistocerca; species Schistocerca cancellata. The sequence goes on along the minus strand of NC_064634.1, from coordinate 525,482,367 downwards.
GTCAAAGATTTTCGAATGGGACGAAATACTGATAGTGAATTGTAACATTCAGGGCCACCTAATGACGATGGACCACGCAAATTGCGTCCCGATTCAATACATCGTCCTCCAGCCTGGTTGACTCCATGGGTCTATTGCTGCCTCGGGCACCTTATGGCCGTTCTGCTGTGAATCTAGATTATCGATGGGACGAAAAACTGATAGTGAATTGTAACGTTCAGGGCCACCTAATGACGATGGATCACTCAAATTGCGTCCCGATTCAATACATCGTCCCCAGCCGACTTGTCTCCATGGGTCTATTGCTGCCTCGGGCACCTTATGGCCGTTCTGCTGTGAGTCTAGATTATCGAATGGCACGAAAAACTGATAGTGAATTGTAACGTTCAGGGCCACCTAATGACGATGGATCACTCAAATTGCGTCCCGATTCAATACATCGTCCTCCAGCAGACTTGTCTCCACGGGTCGATTGCTGCCACGGGCACCTTATGGCCGCTCTGCTGTGAGTCTAGATTATCGAATGGGACGAAAAACTGATAGTGAATTGTAACGTTCAGGGCCTCCTAATGACGATGGATCACTCAAATTGCGTCCCGATTCAATACATCGTCCTCCAGCCGACTTGACTCCATGGGTCTATTGCTGCCTCGGGCACCTTATGGCCGTTCTGCTGTGAGTCTAGATTATCGAATGGGACGAAAAACTGATAATGAATTGTAACGTTCAGGGCCTCCTAATGACGATGGATCACTCAAATTGCGTCCCGATTCAATACATCGTCCTCCAGCAGACTTGTCTCCATGGGTCGATTGCTGCCTCGGGCACCTAATGGCCGTCCTGCTGTGAGTCAAAGATTTTCGAATCGGACGAAAAACTGATAGTGAATTGTAACATTCAGGGCCACCTAATGACGATGGACCACGCAAATTGCGTCCCGATTCAATACATCGTCCTCCAGCCGAGTTGACTCCATGGGTCTATTGCTGACTCGGGCACCTTATGGCCGTTCTGCTGTGAATCTAGATTATCGAATGGGACGAAAAAGTGATAGTGAATTGTAACGGTCAGGGCCACCTAATGACGATGGATCACTCAAATTGCGTCCCGAATCAATACATCGTCCCCAGCCGACTTGTCTCCATGGGTCTATTGCTGCCTCGGGCACCTTATGGCCGTTCTGCTGTGAGTCTAGATTATCGAATGGGACGAAAAACTGATAGTGAATTGTAACGTTCAGGGCCACCTAATGACGATGGATCACTCAAATTGCGTCCTGATTCAATACATCGTCCTCCAGCAGACTTGACTTCATGGGTCTATTGCTGCCTCGAGCACCTTATGGCCGTTCTGCTGTGAGTCAAAGATTTTCGAATCGGACGAAAAACTGATAGTGAATTGTAACTTTCAGGGCCACCTAATGACGATGGATCACTCAAATTGCGTCCCGATTCAATACATCGTCCTCCAGCACTCTTGTCTCCATGGGTCTATTGCTGCCTCGGGCACCTTATGGCAGGCCTGCTGTGACTCAAAGATTTTCGAATCGGACGAAAAACTGATAGTGAATTGTAACTTTCAGGGCCACCTAATAACGATGGATCACTCAAATTGCGTCCCGATTCAATTCATCGTCCTCCAGCAGACTTGTCTCGATGGGTCTATTGCTGCCACGGGCACCTTATGGCCGTTCTGCTGTGAGTCTAGATTATCGAATGGGACGAGAAACTGATAGTGAATTGTAACGTTCAGTGCCACCTAATGACGATGGATCACTCAAATTGCGTCCCGATTCAATACATCGTCCTCCAGCCGACTTGACTCCATGGGTCTATTGCTGCCTCGGGCACCTTATGGCCGTTCTGCTGTGAGTCTAGATTATCGAATGGGACGAAAAACTGATAGTGAATTGTAACGTTCAGAGCCTCCTAATGACGATGGATCTCCCAAATTGCGTCCCGATTCAATACATCGTCCTCCAGCCGACTTGACTCCATGGGTCTATTGCTGCCTCGGGCACCTTATGGCCGTTCTGCTGTGAGTCTAGATTATCGAATGGGACGAAAAACTGATAGTGAATTGTAACGTTCAGGGTCTCCTAATGACGATGGATCACTCAAATTGCGTCCCGATTCAATACATCGTCCTCCAGCAGACTTGTCTCCATGGGTCGATTGCTGCCTCGGGCACCTAATGGCCGTTCTGCTGTGAGTCAAAGATGTTCGAATCGGACGAAAAACTGGTAGTGAATTGTAACATTCAGGGCCACCTAATGACGATGGACAACGCAAATTGCGTCCCGATTCAATACATCGTCCTCCAGCCGAGTTGACTCCATGGGTCTATTGCTGCCTCGGGCACTTTATGGCCGTTCAGCTGTGAATCTAGATTATCGAATGGGACGAGAAACTGATAGTGAATTGTAACGTTCAGGGCCACCTAATGACGATGGATCACTCAAATTGCGTCCCGATTCAATACATCGTCCCCAGCCGACTTGTCTCCAGGGGTCTATTGCTGCCTCGGGCACCTTATGGCCGTTCTGCTGTAAGTCAAAGATTTTCGAATCGGACGAAAAACTGATAGTGATTTGTATCATTCAGGGCCACCTAATGACGATGGACCACACAAATTGCGTCCCGATTCAGTACATCGTCCACTAGCCGACTTGACTCCATGGGACTATTGCTGCCTCGGGCACCTTATGGCCGTTCTGCTGTGAGTCTAGATTATCGAATGGGACGAAAAACTGATAGTGAATTGTAACGTTCAGAGCCTCCTAATGACGATGGATCACTCAAATTGCGTCCCGATTCAATACATCGTCCTCCAGCAGACTTGTCTCCATGGGTCGATTGCTGCCTCGGGCACCTTATGGCCGTTCTGCTGTGAGTCAAAGATTTTCGAATCGGACGAAAAACTGATAGTGATTTGTATCATTCAGGGCCACCTAATGACGATGGACCACACAAATTGCGTCCCGATTCAGTACATCGTCCACTAGCCGACTTGACTCCATGGGACTATTGCTGCCTCGGGCACCTTATGGCCGTTCTGCTGTGAGTCTAGATTATAGAATGGAATGAAAAACTGATAGTGAATTGTAACGTTCAGGGCCACCTAAAGACGATGGATCACTCAAATTGCGTCCCGATTCAATACATCGTCCTCCAGCAGACTTGTCTCCATGGGTCTATTGCTGCCTCGGGCACCTTATGGCAGGCCTGCTGTGACTCAAAGATTTTCGAATCGGACGAAAAACTGATAGTGAATTGTAACGTTCAGGGCCTCCTAATGACGATGGATCACTCAAATTGCGTCCCGATTCAATACATCGTCCTCCAGCCGACTTGACTCCATGGGTCTATTGCTGCCTCGGGCACCTTATGGCCGTTCTGCTGTGAGTCTAGATTATCGAATGGGACGAAAAACTGATAGTGAATTGTAACGTTCAGAGCCTCCTAATGACGATGGATCACTCAAATTGCGTCCCGATTCAATACATCGTCCTCCAGCAGACTTGTCTCCATGGGTCGATTGCTGCCTCGGGCACCTAATGGCCGTTCTGCTGTGAGTCAAAGATTTTCGAATCGGACGAAAAACTGATATTGAATTGTAACATTCACGGCCACCTAATGACGATGGATCACGCAAATTGCGTCCCGATTCAATACATTATCCTCCAGCCGAGTTGACTCCATGGGTCTATTGCTGCCTCGGCTCCTGATGGCCGTTCTGCTGTGAATCTAGATTATCGAATGGGACGAATAACTGATAGTGAATTGTAACGTTCAGGGCCACCTAATGACGATGGATCACTCAAATTGCGTCCCGATTCAATACATCGTCCCCAGCCGACTTGACTCCATGGGACTATTGCTGCCTCGGGCACCTTATGGCCGTTCTGCTGTGAGTCTAGATTATCGAATGGGACGAAAAACTGATAGTGAATTGTAACGTTCAGGGCCTCCTAATGACGATGGATCACTCAAATTGCGTCCCGATTCAATACATCGTCCTCCAGCAGACTTGTCTTCATGGGTCTATTGCTGCCTCGGGCACCTAATGGCCGTTCTGCTGTGAGTCAAAGATTTTCGAATCGGACGAAAAACTGATAGTGAATTGTAACATTCAGGGCCACCTAATGACGATGGACCACGCAAATTGCTTCCCGATTCAATACATCTTCCTCCAGCCGAGTTGACTCCATGGGTCTGTTGCTGCCTCGGGCACCTTATGGCCGTTCTGCTGTGAATCTAGATTATCGAATGGGACAAAAAATTGATAGTGAATTGTAACGTTCAGGGCCACCTAATGACGATGGATCACTCAAATTGCGTCCCGATTCAATACATCGTCCCCAGCCGACTTGACTCCATGGGACTATTGCTGCCTCGGGCACCTTATGGCCGTTCTGCTGTGAGTCTAGATTATAGAATGGGATGAAAAACTGATAGGGAATTGTAACGTTCAGGGCCACCTAATGACGATAGATCACTCAAATTGCGTCCCGATTCAATACATCGTCCTCCAACAGACTTGTCTCCATGCGTCTATTGCTGCTTCGGGCACCTTATGGCAGGCCTGCTGTGACTCAAAGATTTTCGAATCGGACGAAAAACTGATAGTGAATTGTAACGTTCAGGGCCTCCTAATGACGATGGAACACTCAAATTGCGTCCCGATTCAATACATCGTCCGCCAGCAGACTTGTCTCTATGCGTCTGTTGCTGCCTCGGGCACCTTATGGCCGTTCTGCTGTGAGTCAAAGATTTTCGAATCGGACGAAAAACTGATAGTGAATTGTAACATTCAGGGCCACCTAATGACGATGGACCACGCAAATTGCGTCCCGATTCAATACATCGTCCCCAGCCGACTTGTCTCCATGGGTCTATTGCTGCCTCGGGCACCTTATGGCCGTTCTGCTGTGAGTCTAGATTATCGAATGGCACGAAAAACTGATAGTGAATTGTAACGGTCAGGGCCACCTAATGACGATGGATCACTCAAATTGCGTCCCGATTCAATACATCGTCCTCCAGCAGACTTGTCTCCACGGGTCGATTGCTGCCACGGGCACCTTATGGCCGTTCTGCTGTGAGTCTAGATTATCGAATGGGACGAAAAACTGATAGTGAATTGTAACGTTCAGGGCCACCTAATGACGATAGATCATTCAAATTGCGTCCCGATTCAATACATCGTCCTCCAGCCGACTTGACTCCATGGGTCTATTGCTGCCTCGGGCACCTTATGGCCGTTCTGCTGTGAGTCTAGATTATCGAATGGGACGAAATACTGATAGTGAATTGTAACGTTCAGGGCCACCTAATGACGATGGATCACTCAAATTGCGTCCCGATTCAATACATCGTCCCCAGCCGACTTGTCTCCATGGGTCTATTGCTGCCTCGGGCACCTTATGGCCGTTCTGCTGTGAGTCTAGATTATCGAATGGGACGAAAAACTGATGGTTAATTATAACGTTCAGGGCCACCTAATGACGATGGATCACTCAAATTGCGTCCTGATTCAATCAATCGTCCTCCAGCAGACTTGACTTCATGGGTCTATTGCTGCCTCGGGCACCTTATGGCCGTTCTGCTGTGAGTCAAAGATTTTCGAATCGGACGAAAAACTGATAGTGAATTGTAACGTTCAGGGCCACCGAATGACGATGGATCACTCAAATTGCGTCCCGATTCAATACATCGTCCCCAGCCGACTTGACTGCATGGGACTATTGCTGCCTCGGGCACCTTATGGCCGTTCTGCTGTGAGTCTAGATTATAGAATGGGATGAAAAACTGATAGTGAATTGTAACGTTCAGGGCCACCTTATGACGATAGATCACTTAAATTGCGTCCCGATTCAATACATCGTCCTCCAGCAGACTTGTCTCCATGCGTCTATTGCTGCTTCGGGCACCTTATGGCAGGCCTGCTGTGACTCAAAGATTTTCGAATCGGACGAAAAACTGATAGTGAATTGTGACGTTCAGGGCCACCTAATGACGATGGATCATTCAAATTGCGTCCCGATTCAATACATCGTCCTCCAGCCGACTTGACTCCATGGGTCTATTGCTGCCTCGGGCACCTTATGGCCGTCCTGCTGTGAGTCTAGATTATCGAATGGGACGAAAAACTGATAGTGAATTGTAACGTTCAGGGTCTCCTAATGGCGATGGATCACTCAAATTGCGTCCCGATTCAATACATCGTCCTCCAGCAGACTTGTCTCCATGGGTCGATTGCTGCCTCGGGCACTTATGGCAGGCCTGCTGTGAGTCAAAGATTTTCGAATCGGACGAAAAACTGATAATGAATTGTAACATTCAGGGCCACCTAATGACGATGGACCACGCAAATTGCGTGCCGATTCAATACATCGTCCTCCAGCCATGTTGACTCCATGGGTCTATTGCTGACTCGGGCACCTTATGGCCGTTCTGCTGTGAATCTAGATTATCGAATGGGACGAAAAAGTGATAGTGAATTGTAACGGTCAGGGCCACCTAATGACGATGGATCACTCAAATTGCGTCCCGAATCAATACATCGTCCCCAGCCGTCTTGTCTCCATGGGTCTATTGCTGCCTCGGGCACCTTATGGCCGTTCTGCTGTGAGTCTAGATTATCGAATGGGACGAAAAACTGATAGTGAATTGTAACGTTCAGGGCCACCTAATGACGATGGATCACTCAAATTGCGTCCTGATTCAATACATCGTCCTCCAGCAGACTTGACTTCATGGGTCTATTGCTGCCTCGAGCACCTTATGGCCGTTCTGCTGTGAGTCAAAGATTTTCGAATCGGACGAAAAACTGATAGTGAATTGTAACTTTCAGGGCCACCTAATGACGATGGATCACTCAAATTGCGTCCCGATTCAATACATCGTCCTCCAGCACTCTTGTCTCCATGGGTCTATTGCTGCCTCGGGCACCTTATGGCAGGCCTGCTGTGACTCAAAGATTTTCGAATCGGACGAAAAACTGATAGTGAATTGTAACTTTCAGGGCCACCTAATAACGATGGATCACTCAAATTGCGTCCCGATTCAATACATCGTCCTCCAGCAGACTTGTCTCGATGGGTCTATTGCTGCCACGTGCACCTTATGGCCGTTCTGCTGTGAGTCTAGATTATCGAATGGGACGAAAAACTGATAGTGAATTGTAACGTTCAGGGCCTCCTAATGACGATGGATCTCCCAAATTGCGTCCCGATTCAATACATCGTCCTCCAGCCGACTTGACTCCATGGGTCTATTGCTGCCTCGGGCACCTTATGGCCGTTCTGCTGTGAGTCTAGATTATCGAATGGGACGAAAAACTGATAGTGAATTGTAACGTTCAGGGTCTCCTAATGACGATGGATCACTCAAATTGCGTCCCGATTCAATACATCGTCCTCCAGCAGACTTGTCTCCATGGGTCGATTGCTGCCTCGGGCACCTAATGGCCGTTCTGCTGTGAGTCAAAGATGTTCGAATCGGACGAAAAACTGGTAGTGAATTGTAACATTCAGGGCCACCTAATGACGATGGACCACGCAAATTGCGTCCCGATTCAATACATCGTCCTCCAGCCGAGTTGACTCCATGGGTCTATTGCTGCCTCGGGCACTTTATGGCCGTTCTGCTGTGAATCTAGATTATCGAATGGGACGAGAAACTGATAGTGAATTGTAACGTTCAGGGCCACCTAATGACGATGGATCACTCAAATTGCGTCCCGATTCAATACATCGTCCCCAGCCGACTTGTCTCCAGGGGTCTATTGCTGCCTCGGGCACCTTATGGCCGTTCTGCTGTAAGTCAAAGATTTTCGAATCGGACGAAAAACTGATAGTGAATTGTAACGTTCAGGGCCACCGAATGACGATGGATCACTCAAATTGCGTCCCGATTCAATACATCGTCCCCAGCCGACTTGTCTCCATGGGTCTATTGCTGCCTCGGGCACCTTATGGCAGGCCTGCTGTGACTCAAAGATTTTCGAATCGGACGAAAAACTGATAGTGAATTGTAACGTTCAGGGCCTCCTAATGACGATGGATCACTCAAATTGCGTCCCGATTCAATACATCGTCCTCCAGCCGACTTGACTCCATGGGTCTATTGCTGCCTCGGCTCCTTATGGCCGTTCTGCTGTGAATCTAGATTATCGAATGGGACGAAAAACTGATAGTGAATTGTAACGTTCAGGGCCACCTAATGACGATGGATCACTCAAATTGCGTCCCGATTCAATACATCGTCCCCAGCCGACTTGACTCCATGGGACTATTGCTGCCTCGGGCACCTTATGGCCGTTCTGCTGTGAGTCTAGATTATCGAATGGGACGAAAAACTGATAGTGAATTGTAACGTTCAAGGCCTCCTAATGACGATGGATCACTCAAATTGCGTCCCGATTCAATACATCGTCCTCCAGCAGACTTGTCTTCATGGGTCTATTGCTGCCTCGGGCACCTAATGGCCGTTCTGCTGTGAGTCAAAGATTTTCGAATCGGACGAAAAACTGATAGTGAATTGTAACGTTCAGGGCCTCCTAATGACGATGGAACACTCAAATTGCGTTCCGATTCAATACATCGTCCTCCAGCAGACTTGTCTCTATGCGTCTGTTGCTGCCTCGGGCACCTTATGGCCGTTCTGCTGTGAGTCAAAGATTTTCGAATGGGACGAAATACTGATAGTGAATTGTAACATTCAGGGCCACCTAATGACGATGGACCACGCAAATTGCGTCCCGATTCAATACATCGTCCTCCAGCCTGGTTGACTCCATGGGTCTATTGCTGCCTCGGGCACCTTATGGCCGTTCTGCTGTGAATCTAGATTATCGATGGGACGAAAAACTGATAGTGAATTGTAACGTTCAGGGCCACCTAATGACGATGGATCACTCAAATTGCGTCCCGATTCAATACATCGTCCCCAGCCGACTTGTCTCCATGGGTCTATTGCTGCCTCGGGCACCTTATGGCCGTTCTGCTGTGAGTCTAGATTATCGAATGGCACGAAAAACTGATAGTGAATTGTAACGTTCAGGGCCACCTAATGACGATGGATCACTCAAATTGCGTCCCGATTCAATACATCGTCCTCCAGCAGACTTGTCTCCACGGGTCGATTGCTGCCACGGGCACCTTATGGCCGCTCTGCTGTGAGTCTAGATTATCGAATGGGACGAAAAACTGATAGTGAATTGTAACGTTCAGGGCCACCTAATGACGATGGATCACTCAAATTGCGTCCTGATTCAATACATCGTCCTCCAGCAGACTTGACTTCATGGGTCTATTGCTGCCTCGGGCACCTTATGGCCGTTCTGCTGTGAGTCAAAGATTTTCGAATCGGACGAAAAACTGATAGTGAATTGTAACTTTCAGGGCCACCTAATGACGATGGATCATTCAAATTGCGTCCCGATTCAATACATCGTCCTCCAGCCGACTTGACTCCATGGGTCTATTGCTGCCTCGGGCACCTTATGGCCGTTCTGCTGTGAGTCTAGATTATCGAATGGGACGAAAAACTGATAGTGAATTGTAACGTTCAGGGTCTCCTAATGACGATGGATCACTCAAATTGCGTCCCGATTCAATACATCGTCCTCCAGCAGATTTGTCTCCATGGGTCGATTGCTGCCTCGGGCACCTTATGGCAGGCCTGCTGTGAGTCAAAGATTTTCGAATCGGACGAAAAACTGATAATGAATTGTAACATTCAGGGCCACCTAATGACGATGGACCACGCAAATTGCGTGCCGATTCAATACATCGTCCTCCAGCCGTGTTGACTCCATGGGTCTATTGCTGACTCGGGCACCTTATGGCCGTTCTGCTGTGAATCTAGATTATCGAATGGGACGAAAAACTGATAGTGAATTGTAACGGTCAGGGCCACCTAATGACGATGGATCACTCAAATTGCGTCCCGATTCAATACATCGTCCCCAGCCGACTTGTCTCCATGGGTCTATTGCTGTCTCGGGCACCTTATGGCCGTTCTGCTGTGATTCTAGATTATCGAATGGGACGAAAAACTGATAGTGAATTGTAACGTTCAGGGCCACCTAATGACGATGGATCACTCAAATTGCGTCCTGATTCAATACATCGTCCTCCAGCAGACTTGACTTCATGGGTCTATTGCTGCCTCGGGCACCTTATGGCCGTTCTGCTGTGAGTCAAAGATTTTCGAA